>NC_018315.1:19931-359931 GCF_000234665.1 Leishmania mexicana MHOM/GT/2001/U1103
CGCAGAGGAGCTGGAGCAGCTCCGCCACCAGCTGGCCGCCAGCGCGGACGAGCAGGCGCAGGCCCACGAGACCCTCCGCGCGGAGCTGGCGGCTGCCCAGCAGGAGCGCGACAACGCCGCGCAGCAGGCGCAGCGGCACGCAGAGGAGCTGGAGCATCTCCGCCACCAGCTGGCCGCCAGCGCGGACGAGCAGGCGCAGGCCCACGAGACCCTCCGCGCGGAGCTGGCGGCTGCCCAGCAGGAGCGCGACAACGCCGCGCAGCAGGCGCAGCGGCACGCAGAGGAGCTGGAGCAGCTCCGCCACCAGCTGGCCGCCAGCGCGGACGAGCAGGCGCAGGCCCACGAGACCCTCCGCGCGGAGCTGGCGGCTGCCCAGCAGGAGCGCGACAACGCCGCGCAGCAGGCGCAGCGGCACGCAGAGGATGCCGCGTGTGTGCGGCAAGAGCTGGAAGCTAAGGCAGCGCAGTTCGAACAACTGGAAGCAAACGTTGTCACCTGGAAGGAGAAGGTGAAAGCCTCCAAGGCCCAGGACGCACAGCGTATCGCTTCGCAGGAGGAGGAGCTGGAGCAGCTCCGCCACCAGCTGGCCGCCAGCGCGGACGAGCAGGCGCAGGCCCACGAGACCCTCCGCGCGGAGCTGGCGGCTGCCCAGCAGGAGCGCGACAACGCCGCGCAGCAGGCGCAGCGGCACGCAGAGGAGCTGGAGCAGCTCCGCCACCAGCTGGCCGCCAGCGCGGACGAGCAGGCGCAGGCCCACGAGACCCTCCGCGCGGAGCTGGCGGCTGCCCAGCAGGAGCGCGACAACGCCGCGCAGCAGGCGCAGCGGCACGCAGAGGAGCTGGAGCATCTCCGCCACCAGCTGGCCGCCAGCGCGGACGAGCAGGCGCAGGCCCACGAGACCCTCCGCGCGGAGCTGGCGGCTGCCCAGCAGGAGCGCGACAACGCCGCGCAGCAGGCGCAGCGGCACGCAGAGGAGCTGGAGCAGCTCCGCCACCAGCTGGCCGCCAGCGCGGACGAGCAGGCGCAGGCCCACGAGACCCTCCGCGCGGAGCTGGCGGCTGCCCAGCAGGAGCGCGACAACGCCGCGCAGCAGGCGCAGCGGCACGCAGAGGAGCTGGAGCAGCTCCGCCACCAGCTGGCCGCCAGCGCGGACGAGCAGGCGCAGGCCCACGAGACCCTCCGCGCGGAGCTGGCGGCTGCCCAGCAGGAGCGCGACAACGCCGCGCAGCAGGCGCAGCGGCACGCAGAGGATGCCGCGTGTGTGCGGCAAGAGCTGGAAGCTAAGGCAGCGCAGTTCGAACAACTGGAAGCAAACGTTGTCACCTGGAAGGAGAAGGTGAAGAACGCGAAACTGAGGGATTCCGAGAGAATTTCGAGCCTAACGGAGGCGAGGGAGAACTGGCAGAGAGAAGCGGTGAGGGTTGCGGAGGCTGTGTGGCTGCTGTGTGCCGGTACTATGATCTGCGGAAATGTGGAGTCGCCGGCGGAGTGGTCAGAGAGTCTTTGTGAAGCTGTGAAAGATGGACAGGGTGCCTTGGTATGCCTTTCGTTAAAACTGGGGACGGAAGGCACTTGGGCGGGTATTCAATGGTTCAAGGAACAGTTCACAGCTTACCTTGATGTTCGTGCGTCAGCGGCCGAGGAAGCGGCAGAGCGGGTAGAGGCTTTGGAGGGTGAAATCTTGCGCCTAAAGGAATCGGAGGCTTCATTGAATGCTCGTTGCGAAAATACCGAAGCGCACGCAAGGGATCTTGAAGAGGATTTGAAACGTGCATCGACTCAAGCAGAGCGTGTTTCAGAATTGGAACAGGAGACCAGCGAGCTCAGAGCGCGGTGCAACCTTCTTCGGAAAGAGCTGCAGAGGCAGCGGGAGGCAATGCAGCGAGACCGGTCACAGCCGCACGAGACCGCAAACAGCGAGGCTGCAGCGTCTCCAGTCACGGAGAATGCAAGTGCAGTGCAGTCTGTCTTGCTTGCGGCGGCGGGCTGTGTGTCGGAGCGGGATGTCGCGACGTTCGTGGACAGCAGGGGTTTGCCGGATGGGTCTCTCAAGCTGAGCAAGGCAGCAGCAGAGCAGCTGATGAAGGAAAATGCCGAACTCAAGCGAGAAAACGCGCACAACAACGCTGTTATTGCTCAGTACATCAGAGAGTTAGAGGGGTACAAGGCAAATGAACGAGTGCAGCTCAGCATTGAGTATCTCCGCAACATCGTGCAGCAGTATCTCTGCGCGGCAGAGGATTTGCGCCCAAAGATGATCCCGGCCATTTGCACCGTTCTGGAATTCAGCAGCAAACAAAAAGAAGACGTCCAAACAGCAAACCCACGATGCCCTCGATTTCACTGACCGTCGTCGACGCTACTGAGATGAAGGACCTGGAACGACAAAGCCGGTGGCTGTCATGTGCGCTGGTGACACCATTGATAGCATGACAAGCGATAACGAGAGAAGAGAGGCATTGGCCCGCCCCATACTAGCCATGGCGTAGCGGCACCCTGCGCTCCTTGGCACTAGCATGATTTCCTTTAGTGTTTCTGTTGCATCTACGTACTCCCCTGGTGACGGGGGTTACCTCGGCGTGGCATCAGGGTCCAGTGACCCCACTCTGTGTGTGGAGGGGACAAGCAGGGCACCTTCCCCCCCCCTCACTATGCCCGCCAACGCCGGTCCACTTCCAGTGGCGGCAGGGTCCAGCGCCAACGACGTAGCGAAGTGAGAGCGGTGTATCGCTGCTGATGTGGGCGGTCAGGTCCTGGATGGCGCTGCGCCGGAGCGACCCGCGACAGTGAACGCGTAGGTGCCATCCACATGATGGGCAGAGCTCAAGACAGACGCCGTGCTCCGATGACGGGGTGGGTGTATTGCTGTGATGCGTGTCTAGCGTTGCTTTGCACGACGCAATGGGGGCCTGCGTGAGCGGCCGGGGTCACGTGGCGTTCAGCTCACGTTGTATGGCGGTATGGGCACGCTGTTGAACCGCGGAAGCTCGTTGCTGTCGCACTTTTTATTCCATTTTTTGGCAGACCAGCGTTTTCCTACTCAATGGTCTCTACAGCCCTTCACACCTACACTCTCATGCGCACACCTCTGTGGTCACGTGTCAGGGTGTGGAGCATAATATGTGCGGCAGTGCGTAACAGCGTTTGGGCGTGCTGTGTGTCTTCTCCGGCTCCACTGCGCCGCGGATACTGAGCATAGGATCCACTTGAGGCTCTTTGCTCGACTGCATGCCAGGGCTCCGTGAATGTTGGCCGAATGCTTCTACACTAGCGCATGCGGCGCTGGCATCTCCGAGTCTATCACGCTTGAGCAGGCCTTCTATGTTTTCTCCCCACTTATCTACGACCTCTTCCATCGGCCGCAGTGCTAGTCTCGTGAGTCAGTGCTGCGGCTTTATTTTCCCTTCCCACATACGCATAATACACAGCACGGCCGTTGTCGTTTCGTTCTGTGCACTCACATACACTCTCATGGGGAAACGAGACCTGCAGAAGGAGAAGCAGCAGGAGCTCGCTGCTATTTGGGGGAGTGAGGTTCAAGGAGATGCACGTTTTCCTAAACGACGCAGGGCCGCGCAAAAAAAGGGTCTTGGTGCTGTTGAGGACAACGACGACGACGTAGATCCAGACGTCCTGTCAGACATTGGAAGCGATGCCGGCAGCATCACGAGCAAGCTCAGCGATACAGCAAGGAAGGAAACGCGGAAGACAGTCAAAAAGAAGAGAGCCGACTATCGCCTCCATTGCTTTGTCGAACCCGGCACGGAACTGAACGCCGTTCGCACCGTCTTTGAGGCCTACGAGCCCAAGGTCGAAATTCGTACAGCGCAGAAGGGCAATTTGCTCAACAAGTCACAGTTTGCAGTGCTCACGTTTCGCAACAAGGCAATGGCGCTCCATGCGGTGAAGCAGCTTGACGGAACCAATCAGCGTGATCTGCTGGGTGTGAGTAGCCTGAAGCTGAACCTTATGCTGACAAGGCAGCAGAGCAAGATTGCGCGCAAAGCACTCAACCGAAAGATCCGCCATGAAAAAGAGCGAAATCAGCTCATGGAAGAGCAAGAAGACCTGGCGTTTATTGAAAACTTTTTGAAGCAGCATAGTAGTGCAAAGAAGAGCAAGTAAGAGAGGAAAATGCCCAGTCTCTCGTGATGTGGTCGAATCTCCATGTGCGTGTGTGTGTGTGTGTGTACGTGCCGGGATGTGCAGTGCGCCGGATGGAATCTCGTCGACCGCCACATTGGGCGAAGCGTTCAATAACCGCGAGTAACTTTTCCTTTCTAAGCCTGCCTAAGCGTCTGCGCCACTGAAGTACCTCCTTTCGTGACTGAGATGGCAAGCAAAGGGGTTGGGAAAAGTGCGCATCCTATCCTCCCCTCCCCTCCCTCCCCCAACGTTTCTATTCTCTCCTCACCTTTCCCCGCTGCAGAGCTGCAAATCGAACGGCCGCGCTTCGCCTTTTCATTTTGCCCGTTCCTGTAGTGACTGTAGGAACAGGTCATACTCAATGGAAGACTCTTGCAGCTCCCGTCATCCAGTCGAAAGCAGTACGCACACCTGCTCCGTCCATCCTTCCCTCACAGGCTCTACGCCTGCCGACAGGCCGGTCTCTCTCTCTCCCTCACCCACCCACCCCCATTGCCTTCCCCTTTTACTCCTCGCATCCTCATCTCAGCAGATGCACAAGCAAACACCCACACCTGCGTAAATACAGCTGAGGTGTGTTCTGAAGACGGCGCGGACACGTGCCTTTACTGCGCGAGGGTCACTTGAGTGTGCTACCCTCAACTGGCTAGTGCGGTGTAGAAGAGCCGATCGATTCTCCCGCAAGCTTGCCGCGAGCAGATGGAGATGGCTGTTAGGGATGAAGCAACGTACGCTGCACTGAAGGAGTGTCGGCCCCAAAGCTGGGGGCCCCTGCGCACTATCACTACCGTTGACAGCTACGTGGGCGGGACGAGGCAGGCGGACGCCGCCTGCTACCCCGTGCTGGAGGGCCCTGGAACACTGCACTCTCGAACGGGTTATGAATTCACTGGCTTGCTGCACGAAGGCGAGGCCTCTGGTACCGGCGTTCAGCGTTGGAGCGACGGCCGCATAGTCTCTGGAACGTTCCAGCACGGCACTGTGACGGGGAGCGGCTCCTTGCACTGGCCCAGCGGGGATGTGTACACAGGGGACCTCTGCGAAAGTGTGCGCCACGGTCACGGCACCCTCGTGTCTGACGCCGGCAGGTCACGGTACATTGGCGACTGGCAGAGTGGGATGCGACACGGACACGGAACCCAAGCGTACCCTGACGGGAGCGTGTACGAGGGGGAGTGGAAGCGCAATGCACGCCACGGCAACGGCTGCATGCGATACAGCACGGGCGACATCTATGAAGGTGCGTGGAGCGACGGCACGCCGTGCGGGAACGGGGTAATGGGCTGGGTAGACCGCAGCGGCTGCTTTTACCGAGAGTTGTACAAGGGCGAGTGGAAGGCAGGGTGTCCGGACGGCAGCGGCGTGTCCAGGTATATCGCCATGCCAAAGGAGTGCTTCCTTGGGTCATCCTCCACTCCGCTCGTGGCACCGTCCCAGTACGCCGCGCCTGCCGAGGCACTCTTGAACGTGTACGTTGGTGCGTACCGCCACGGACAACGCCACGGCCGAGGGATTTTCTACTACGCAGACGGCAGCTGCTACGAGGGTGGGTGGGCTGCGGGGGTCAAAAGCAGAGACGGTCACTTCACCTCTGCGGTTGGAGAAGTGCAGGAGATAAACGCAACATCGGAGCAAGACGCAGAAGCTGCAGAAGAGGCAGTGGCGGCGCTGACCCTGGAAGAATCACCATCTTCCGTGGTACCCTCCGTGTCACCTCGCGGCTTGGGCAACCTCCTCGAGACCGAGGACAATCTGCAGGTGACAATGCACCTGCTTGTGCTACGCTACAATACAACGCTGAAAACCCTCTTCAAGGACTACAGCCATCGAAGTGCGCATGTGGCCTTGCCTACAACGCGCAGCGACTGGTGGCAGCACCGGTTGCCAGGTCGTATGACGCTCACGCAGTGCCTGTACCTCCTCCACGACGCACACATACTTGGCTCGCACTTCTCGATTGGTGCCGCGTTGCGCGCAGTAGCCGAGGTGCTCCGCGTGGAGGCTGAGACGTGGAAAGGTGCAAGGGCGGCAACCACCCTGGCGGCAACCCTCTCCTTAGTGAACGAGGCGGAGGGCACTCTCAACTACCGTCAATTCTGCGAGTGGCTAATCCGCGTCGCGGTGACGGTGAATGGCGGACCAACGTCCACGACAGTGAAGGCGAAGGTGAGCGCTTTGCTGGATGGTTCGCTCAGCCACGTCTCCGAGGCATCGTCACGCGCGGTGGCTGCCGCCTTTCTGCCCAACTCTCTACAGCACACGGAGGACGTGCACCATCACCTCAGTTCCCTGAAGCGCTGCTACGCCGAGCTTCAAAGCGTGAAGGACGGGGGTAGATACGGTGTGTCTCTGCGCTCCTGCCTGACAGCCATGAAGGGAACGCTTGCGAAGTGCCAGATTAGTTCTGCATGTGTCCTGGAGAAGCTGGCGTGGCTGAAGGATGAGTCGGAGTCGAGATACAGCACTGCTCCGGACGCGAAGACAGTCGCTGAAGAGCCCTCCTTGGCACAGGAGATAGTGACCTCCGCCATGGCGAGGAACAGGCAAGTGCAGCAACTGGACGAGAATGCCGGAACGGAGCAGTCTTTTGTGGAGTTTGTGGAGACGGTAATGACGATTGTCGAGGTTGCGCGTCATCGCGGCTGCACGAATGCGGATGGGTTGCTGGTCGACCTTCAGCGCCGTTTGTTTGCCCAGTAGACGCACGATTCATGTAAAAGCGTGTATGTACGCCTGTACGCCATTCGAAGATGTATCTGAGACTTTACTTGCTGCATGCCAACTACCGCTTCACGTATGTATAGTCGAACCCTCACCCTTTACTCCTGCTGTACGACGACGACTCTTATGTTTGACGCCGTTGAAGGGAGGGGGGAGCGTAGCGGTCCCCCTTTCGCCCAGAGGATGACTCCGATTCTCTGTTTGCCGGGGAGTGCACGTGCTTGCGCCTTCCGTCATCCCAAGCAGCACAACAAGTCGTACACGTGCCTAAGAGTATACATGCGTGATTGCAATGCTGCCTAGTCGCACACGCAGCCTCAGGTAATAATTCGAGGGAACAGGCAAGCGGTGGGCGTTTCAGACGCAGACGCACGCAGCTTGTTATACGCGGCATGCGCGAGACCTCCGATCCGTGGTGTTCAACGGTGTCTCGTGCAGTCGTTCACAGATGCTGAGGAACTGCCTGTGTGCGTGGGTGCACAAGAGAGGCATATCTCATCCCTTCTCCTGCTATGCCCCAACTCATCTTCCGCATAACTGCAACCATGTGTTTCTCTCCGCCTCTCTGCTGCGGCTCGAACTGGATGGTGTGTCGTGGGGGGGTCTTTTCTGTTTATGTGATCCTTGCCTCGCCTCGACGCTCCACGGACGCTGCCCACGTGCTGCCGTGCCAAGAATCGCCTCCCTCATCATCCCCGTGCAACACACACTTTCGACGCCCTCTCTTTAATTTTTGTTTTTCCGTAACAACAACACACAAACGCCGTTGCGTGCTGCGAGACATACTCCTTTGCCTTGTGTATTTACTGACACCATGGGGCTCGACATTCAGCTGTTCCGCGATCCCGAGATGGCGGATATAGTGCGCGAGTCAGAGCGCCGCCGCTACGCCAAGCCGGAGATCGTCGATGATATCATAGAGATTGACAAGCGCTGGCGTCGCACGCAGTTTCTAACGGAAGCCAGCAAGAAAATGATCAACACTTGCAGCAAAGCCGTCGGTGCCAAGAAGAAGGCAAAGGAGGCGGACGGCGATGTCTCTGAGGTGCCGGCGGATGTCATGAGCGCCGCCCAGGAAGGCACATTAGACACGGAGAAGCTGGAGTCGTTGTGCGTTCTCCAGCTAAAGGAGCTGTCCAAGGCACTGGCGACGCAGGTGGAGAGTCTCGCAAAGCTGGCTGCGGAGCAGGAAGCGGAGCGGGATCGTATGGTGATCAGCGTTGGCAACATCCTGCACGAGTCTGTCCCGCTCTCGAACGACGAGGAAACCGGCAACGTGGTCGTGCGCACCTTTGGTGACGTGACGCGCCGCATGAAGATGACGCATGTAGACTGTATGGAGCGTCTGGGTCTTATGGACACGTCCAAGACGGTGACCGCAATGGCGGGTGGTCGCGCATTTGTTCTGCGGGGTGGCCTTGTGCAGCTACAGTTCGCCCTCATCTCGTACGCGCTCAACTTCCTCATCGCCCGCGGCTACGAGCCCTTCTACCCGCCGTTCTTCCTCAACAAGGAGAGTATGGGTGCAGTGGCGCAGCTTTCTGACTTTGATGAGTCGCTCTACAAGGTTTCCGGTGACGGGGACGAGAAGTACCTGATTGCGACGAGCGAGGCACCCATTGCCGCCTACCACACCAACAAGTGGTTCACCGAAATGAAGGAACCGATCAAGTACGCGGGCGTCTCGTCGTGCTTCCGAAAGGAGGCCGGCGCGCACGGCCGCGACACGCTCGGCATCTTCCGCGTCCACCAGTTCGACAAACTTGAGCAGTTTGTTGTGTGCTCTCCTCGCGAAGATCAGTCGTGGAAGATGCTGGAAGAGATGATCCAGACCTCCCAGGACTTCAACGAGAGCCTCGGGCTGCCGTACCGCGTCATCAACATCTGCTCTGGTGCCCTCAACAATGCTGCTGCCAAGAAGTACGATCTGGAGGCATGGTTCCCTGGCTCTGGCGCATTCCGCGAACTTGTTTCGTGCTCGAACTGCACGGACTACCAGGCCCGCGGTGTTAACTGCCGCTTCGGCCCGAACACGAAGGGCAGCACAGCGAACAACACGAAGGAATACTGCCACATGCTGAACGGTACTCTCTGCGCTGTCACACGCACAATGTGCTGCATCTGCGAAAACTACCAGACCGAGGAAGGCATCGTGATCCCCGAGGTACTGCGACCCTTCATGATGGGGACGGAGGTGCTCAAATTCCCGGCAGAGGCCCCTGCGGCCGATAAGGAGTAAGAGCCTTCAGTGGGACGTGATCAGTGCAACAGCAGCGGACCGTCCACGCTGACCAACGCCTTAGTGTGCGGGTCTTTTCACTCTCCCCCCTCCCATTGTCATTTTTGTAGCGACGCGGAAATGCGAAGCGAAAAATAAGTGCGTCTACTCTTCGCCAACTCGAGCACCGCAGCCTTCACGCGTGTCCGCTTCTCTCTCGCCCCTTCCGCCTCATCCTCCGGTCTCGGTTGGTGGAGAGGTCATCGGCCTTTTAGCGGGGCTTTCCCATCTCTTCGCGTCGGATCCTCGCTGCCGAGCGCAGGCGAAAGAAATATTTTTCGCCAACGACTCCACCGCAAGCGGAAAACCCCTTCTGATGTTCTCTGGCGCTCTCCTCGTTCTTGTTGTTTTTCTCTATGCTTTACAGCACCCCGCTTGTCGCTTAAGCAGCAGCGAGCGCGCGACGTGCCCTTGCCCACACGCATGACTGGGGGTGCTCAGCAGTGGCACAAGGATCATTGGAAAAGATGGAGGTAGGGGGAGAGGAGGTCTCCTACGCGTTATCGCCTCACAGCATGGTGCTGCCATCCGCGTGCCTATCTTTCCTTTTCTTTTTTGTCCGCTTTCCGCAGCGGACGAGTCGCTGGACAGTGGCATACCAAACTGGAAGTAAGCCCCTGACAATGTAAGCGGCGATGTTCCCAATGCTAGTGTGGGGGTATCGGCACACAACTCCTCTTTCTTGATATATACGCACGCAGCTGTCTTGCTTCCCCCTCGCCTTCCCGGTCGACTTGAGCGAATCGCAATGTCAGCTGCACATGCGTTGTCTATGTGAAAAGCAGCAACACGAGGAGGCCCGCAAGACATCTCAGGTGCGCCTTTATCGGTGCTAACGCATACTGGGCTGCATGCAGCACCGAACACAAACTCGCACCACACTACACCCGACTGTGCAGGTGCCGCCCACGGAGGAGGAGCAGCTTCTTTCCGGTTTTACTGTGATTGTTACCGCACCCCTTTCGTGCGTGGCTGTCGGCAGACTGAGGGGAAAAGACCGTGCATGGCGGCATGTGTGGCTAGCTGCGCCTACCATTATTCTCTTCGGAGCTGGTTTTAAGAACCACAGGATGTAAGGTGCGATGGCGGGTAGACAGAGACGCTACTGTGTGGTCTTTGTACATTCACTCGCCGAATGCAACCCTACATATCGCATTGCTGGAGTGCCACGTAGGAATGGGCGGCCTCCACATCAGCATGCGTGCGTGTGCGTGTGTGGGTATCTTTTGGTTGCTTGTTTGGAGGGATGCAGGCACTCTGTGCGACCTCTGCAGTGGCTGTGATTTTCTTCTATTTTCCCCCATCTGCTCTTGCTGCTGCCTCGACGTGGTGAGCTTCTTCGGCCTGCCAAGCGCAGACTCACTGGAACGATTGCCATCTGCCATCACTCACAGCGAAGGCGGGCACCACTCTCTGCGTTTATACCCAAGTGGCTCCATCACTAAAGATAGCGTTGCGCCGAGTTGAGGTGTCGTTCCGCTGCCAGCGCCGCGGATTTGTGCAAAACTGCGCTCTTCCTCAAATGGGAGGGGAACTGGATGACGAGAACAAAGACGTGCCCGATGACGGCAACGCAGCGCGCAAGCGCGCGTGCCTTGAGCACATGCTCCCTTCCATGCAGGAGCGCTTCGCAGAGCTGGCCCGCACTAGCGTCGGGGAGTCGTCTCTCACCGTGGAGGCACTTTTCCAAAGATATCAGCGCGTGCTGAAAGTAGGCGAGGGCACCTTCGGCGAGGTGTTTGTTCTTTACGACACCGTGGCCCACACATACATCACCATGAAGCGCATGCACACGCTGCTCAGCTTGCGACGCCGCAGTCTGGGCATCCACCGTTGCACTTTTCGGGAAGTGGAACTGCTTGCGGCACTGCAGCATCCGAACATTGTCCAGGTGCTTGATTACCATATCCTCTCCGACGGTAGTTTGGTGATGCTGATGCCAGTCATCGCACACGACCTCACATCTCTGCTGCGTCGGTGGCCCGAAACCCCACGAAGAAGCGGCCACGGCACAGCTTCGGCCGCTGCCTCGACGCGTCCGCGCATGCCGCTGCACGTCATCAAGTGCATCTTTCGCCAGATCATCGCCGGGATTGCCTACCTCCACAAGCACAAAGTGGTTCACCGCGACTTGAAGCCGAGCAACGTCATGGTCGATCACACCGGTGTGGTGAAGCTGATCGACTTCGGGTGGTCGCGGTTCTGTGCCGCGGCAGGGGCCATGACAGGCCCACCTTGTGTGACTGCTTTTCGGCCGCCGGAGGTGCTGGTGGGGGCGCACAACCACTACACCTTCAGCCTCGACATCTGGTGCTGTGGGTGCATCCTGTTCGAGATGTTGACGGGTGGCACACCGTTTGCAAAGAGCCGCAACGAGGCGGAGTGCCTCGCCAATATCGTGGACTGGCTTGGCTCCCCGCCTAGCTCCAGCGAGGTGTACTACCGGTGCACCACCCGCTACCCTTTCCCTCTCGCCCCTGGTCGTCCCGACACGTTCGCGCAGCGGTGTAGCAACTACGGCATCAAGTCAGCAGAGGCGATGTTTCTGCGGCGGATGCTGTGTCTAGAACCTGGGGAGCGGGCCACCGCCGAGGCGCTCCTCAGAGACCCCTGGTTTACAACGGCACCGACGATGTGCGTGCCAAGGGCCATTCCGCTTCCGGCGCACAATATGTTCCGACTGGTGGAGGTCAAGCGGAAGGAGCTGGAGCACTGATGGTGCAAGCAGACGTGCACAAGCACGCACGCATTCGTGTGTCAATCAAGTGCACCTCGCCTGCGGGAAGGCCGCCGCGTTACCCGTTCGCGAGATGTCATCTGCAACAAGAGATGGAAAAGGATGTCTGTTGTGTCCATACGTGCAAGGCGTATGCCTGCTGGAGTTACTCGCTCGTTTTCTTTGGAAGAGCGGGAGCGCACAATAGCCTGCAGACCGTGTGGGTGCTGTGACTTCCATACAGCGTGGGGAAACACGCAGATGCTCAAGACGCTCCACGTTGGCACAACTCTTTGCAGGCACGACATAGCGAAGCTCCCTCACTTCCTTCCCCAACGCATCTCTCATCTTTCTCTGTGGATGTTTCCCGCAGCAAGCACCTGGCATCTACACTGGCTTTTAGTGTTCTTTGTTGCGTCTAGCTCAGCGTATGAAAAGCGCGGAAGCGTGCACGACACCCTTCTCGTACGTGTGCACGTCTCTTCCGCGCCACATCCGAATCTGGCGACACCAAGCGCCGCAGCCACATCACTTTAGCGAAGGCACCCGCATCGCCGCTCCACACGCCCGACTCCCTCGTGAAGTGCGCAGCGAGTTTACGAATATCGAAAAGACCGTCGCCGCTCTCGCAACGGAGTCGTGTGCCAATCAAGCGGATACTCGACTTCCACCTGCCCGCTGAGCAACACACTGGCGCTTACTTCCTCTACGGTGTTGTACCCATCGCCGCTTCCGCAACAGCAGACCAAACGCGTGTTCATGCAGGTGAGAACGACCGGGCACGAAGCGCGCTACGCTTATCCGGCTTCTTGATTGGCTTCGCTTTCCTTCACCACAGTCGGTGCCATGGGCCGGCGCTCCCTTCTCCGCCGAAATCTCGCGCACCCTCTTCTCTTTCTTCCCTTGCCCCGCCACCCCCGCCACGCCTCGTTGCCCAGTCATGCTCAACGATGCATACGGCGAGAGGCGTGAGCACTACCTCGACCTCTTCGCGGACGAGGAGGCGCAAGCGGGTCGGTACAAGGAGAAGATGCGCTGTTTTCTTACGTTGGAGGAGGTGGTGGAACGTCTGCATGAGCAGCCCAGCATTCACGAGCGTATCGCGTCCATCGAGGAGTTCGAGGAGCCCATTGGGCCCTTCAGCGTACTGAACGTGTTCGCTAAGTCACGTTGCTTTGTTATTCTCCAGACGGCCTCGTACTGGTGGTCTCTCGAGAGGCGGGAAGACGTTATTGTGGTGCAGCGCTCCCAGAACTTCAGCAGTGTTCACAGCAGGTGCAAAGGCGCCTATCGCAACTATCGCTGGCCGATCGAGTCGGCACCAACAGCACGGCGGTGCATGTGGTGCCGCGGTGGGCCAAAACTATCCGAAGTTTTTAGCGCCATGCTGCGAGACCACGTTTTCGACCCCAAAACCTGCGCCTCTTCCTCCTGGGAGTTCTCCGACTACGTCTTTCACCTCTGCCTTAGCAGCCGCAACGCTAACCTCGTGTACGACAAAGGATGCTGAGTCGCGCGCCGAATACACGAGCAAACCGAAAACAGACCGTCATCACTGCCAGCAAAATGCGCGCACACACACACATACACGCACGTGCCCAAACATGAGAGCGCGAAGAGGTGAGTGGCATCACTTCTCTCGCCGACGCGTGTAGAGGTGTGTCTGTGTGTGTGCGGGCGTTGATGCAGTTTCGAGCTGAAGCCGTATCTATATCTTTCTCCCCCCCCCTACCACCACCACCCTCCGTGATTTCGTACCCCTCTCTCTCTGGTGCTCCTGACGCTGGCAGCCGACGGATGCCGCCGCTGCATAATTCGAGAATCATGTGGGCACTGCGCAGACGCCATTTCCATTGGCCCTCACTTCTCTCTCTTCTTCCTCTCCAGTGTTTTTCCCCTCACGTTCTGTTGTTGTGCTGTGCTGAGAGATGCGGGCGGGCATCCGCTCAGATATACTTCCTTGTAGTCTGCTTTCGATTCTTCGTTATCATTGTAATTGGGGAACATGCAGGATATGCCCCCCCCCTTCTCCTCTCCCCTCCCCCGCTGTGCCCCTCCCCAACGGCCCACGAACGTTCGGTGTACATCATCGGGTTGCGCGGCATGCCAATCCGTGTAGCCGCCTATGCCTATAGCAAGGCGCGCCATGAAGGGTGAAAGGTGGTCCCCTCGCTATTTTCTCGCATGCGGGTGTACTTGTGTCTCTTCCCGTCATTGTGTCGGCGTTCCGAACGCGCACGCGAATGAAATCAGTCCATGCGTATTTGTGCGCGTGGCAAGCGCGCACTCGTCCATCTGCAGGCACACATATGTGCCCAGTCTCTCCGGTTTCCTCGATGATATTGTGCGTGCATGACGACACCAGGGCAAGCTCCACACCTTTCACGCCGTTAATGCAAGCGACTTGGCATCGGCTGCAGCACTATTAACCTCCTCCGTTCATCTCTTCCCCTCACTCTTGGTGTGCATATGTTAGTGGTGGGGTGCACACCACTTTGCTTAGCCATCGGCAAGGTTCGGTAAAGAAAACAGCGCACCTTCGCCGACCCCCTCCTGCTCTCCGCTCTCGGTCTTGGGGCAATAGACGTCTCCCCTGCACATGCATAGCGCCTTCTGTGGCTATGCCTCCCCGTGTGTGTGTGTTTGGCTGAGTGGGAGAGGACGACGACGTCTGCCTCGACACGACCTCGCCTGCTGTCTTCTGTCTTCGTGTTTTTCCCAGTCGCCCCGTGCCTCTTTCGTTCTACGGCACACGACATCGGTGCCCGTGCCTCCCCCGGCCCCTCTTCTTCAATCACTATTCTTACCCGACACTCATCCACGCGGCCTCGCTGCGCCATCAGGGATGGGCGGAGCGGCTAGCCGCGTATGTGCGCGTATCATCACGAACGCACACAAGACGAATTGCGGGAGCGCAGTGCAGTCGTGACTCCGAAAGAAACACGAGAAAGCGCTGGCGTGAGCAGCTCCGCCTTTGTTCTCTTTTCCGTTAAGCGACTCCGCTCAGGGTGCCATGAGCAACGAGCACAAGCGTTCGGCGAAGCTCCTCCGTGTGGTGCAATGGCACATCGCTCTACGCAGCAGTTCAAGCGGTGTGCACCCCTGACAGTCCAGGTCGCTCCTTCCCCCTTCCCCTCCCGCATCCCAGATCCTCTCCTCTCGCGCTGCAGAGCTCTCCACCCTCTACCCGTGCGCCCATCGAATTGTATCTCCCCCCTCCCGCCGCCGACCCCTCCGTACCAGAAAACAAACGGCGTCGCTAGAGAAGGCGATCACAATACGAACTTCTCTCTTGTCGCATCACAAGAACTCTGGAGCTCGCCTGCTCACCCACTCGGCATCGTTGTGACAGCGAGGTCGGCGCCTTCCCCTTCTCCAAGCCATCTCGCCCCTTCTTCTCGCGGCTCCGCTGCCACGGGGTGCGCAGTGTCCATCATGGCGCTTCTTCAGCGTGTGGTGCAGGTCATGCAGGAGGTGGCCCCGCTAAGCCTCGCAGACCACTCGTGGGACAACGTAGGCGTTCTTCTCGAGTCCCCGGCACCCAACAAGAGCAACGCCCTTATGCTCACCATCGACCTCACCCCGGAGGTGATGGAGGAGTGCCTGGAAAAAAACGTCGAGGTCATTCTCGCCTACCACCCGCCATTCTTCCGCCCTGTGAAGCGCTTGACGCTGCAGGATCCGAAGCAACGAATTATCCTGCAGGCGGCCTCGGCAGGGATGTCGATCTACGCGCCACACACGTCTCTTGACGCTGCCGAGGGCGGCATCAACGACTGGCTTGCCTCCTTGGTCGCTGGCGACGGCGCTTACACTGCCAGTCCCATCCAGCCCACCTCCTCGTACGCACCAAACGCGGCGGAGGCAACGAAGGCGACCGGGATGGGCCGCCTTGTCAAGTTAAAGGAGGAGGTGGAGTTCTGCTCTTTGGTGGGGTCGCTGAAGCAGCAGCTGGGTCTGGCCACAGTGCGAGTGGCGCTGCCAGACTCATGGGAACCGTCTCACAAGGTATCGTCGGTGGCCCTGTGTGCCGGTAGCGGCACCAGTGTGTTTCGGCTGCTGCGCCTCCCAGTGCATGTGTTGCTCTCAGGTGAGATGAGCCACCATGATGTGCTGGCCGCCACGGCAGCTGGGCAGGCGGTTATCCTTTGCGAGCACACAAACACCGAGCGTGGCTTCCTTAAAGCGGTGTTGCAACGCACGCTGCAGGCAAAGCTAGAGGGGACTACCGTCCTGGTCTCCGACAAGGACCGCGATCCACTCGCAGCCTGGTAGGCAGATGTGTCGCTGCCCTCTCCATTGCCACACCCGCGGTGCAACCATAAACGCTGCAGCGGCGCGACCCAAAGGACACATATCACGGAGGATGCTACCGAGTGTGCTTTGATTCACCTGCGTACCCGTGTTGCCCTTGTGCATGTGTGTGTGTGTGTAGGTGGGGGGAGGCTGCAATCGGCAAGGTCACGGAGAAAAGTAGGAGACCATAGCAACCTGTATTGCTCTGCAAGACGAGAGACGTACACCAGTCTCAAATCAAACTATGAGGCGGTCGATGTTCTCGTGCAGGCCCCCAGTATGTCAAGCGCGCGAGCGCATACACCACTGCGTGCGTGCGTGGCACACAGTAGAGAATCTCCACGATGTGCGACTCGTGTTTTGCCTGTGGTTCGGCTTCACTGCCGAGAGGAGCCACCGCCCTTCCCCCCCCCCGCTGCTGCGCAATGTCTTTAAGCCATGACACACTTCTCTTCCACGCCTCACCCTTACGCATGTGCGCTGAGCGGTGCCTCTCCTCCTGTCTTTTGTGTTCGCCCCTCACGTGGACGTTTCGTGTTCTCCGGCGGCGGAAGATGTGAGAGCAACCGAGTGGTCCCTTCTTCTTCCTCGCACCCTCCTACCCACGTTCGCACAGACTGCCATCCCCCTCGGCTCCCCTTCCCTGCGCTTGTGCATCGCTAATCCCATATTCGGCCCTGCCCCCGCTCACTGATCGCGTCGGCCGCTTTTTGAAGTTTTGTCGGGGCGCATTTCTGCCGCGCACACCTGCTCGTTGCCTGCACGCCGGCACCGCCTCTGGCCTCGCCTCCGCTTTCCCTGCGTGACGTCCTGCTGCACATCTGCAAACACACACAACCCAGGAAAGGGATGATGAACACGTCGCTGTTGGTGCAGGATGTGGATGAGATCCAAAGCGCTGTGGATCGATGGTATCGCCAGTCGTCGTCCAATCTGCAAGCGAGCCATGCTGCGTTCACTGCGCAGCTGCGGCAGCTGCAGGAACGCCTAGGCGTTGACCCGGGTGCACCGACGCTCAGCGGGCATGTAGATGCGATGATCACCCCACCTCGCCACATGTACCTATCGGATGACAACAATAGCGGCTCACCACCGATGGCCTCTCCTCCCATCAGCCGCGGCCAGCTCAACTACGACCACCTACTCGACGAAGTGATCAGCAAAGGTGCATCGATCCCGCCGTTCAACCCCGAGGAGGAGGCAGAGCGGCGCCGGCGACCCAATGCGGAGTCGGTGAGAGCCCCTTCCACACCGCCGGAGGACTGCAACGGGCCTTGTCAGGTGCTGGTGGAGTTCAAGCGCAAGCGCATACTGCAGTACGAATCTCCCTACTACGTAGCCCCGGGCGAGCACGTCGTTGTCGGTGGCGACAGAGGAGAGGACATTGGGCTCGTCACGCACACGTGGAGAGACGCGGAGACTCACCAGCTCGGCGAGAACCGCGACAAGGGCGTAGGCAAGGTTCTGCGCGTTGCGAGCGTGCTCGAGGTGACGCAGTTGCAGGGTGTGCAGACAGAGCTTGAGACGCGCGCTGTGGAGGTGGCCCAGGAAAAGGTCCAGGAGAGTGGGCTGCCCATGCGCATCGTAGACGCCGAGTACCAATTCGACCGTCGCAAGCTCACTTTTTACTACCAGTCCATGCACCGACTTGACTTCCGCACGCTGGTGCGCGACTTATACAAAACCTTCCGTGCCCGTATCTGGATGGAGCCTGATACCTCGTCCTGACGCAATATAACGTGCGCCGGCGTGCCCGGCGGACTCCTCGTGCGAACGAAGAATCACCGTGTGAAGACGCTGTGGGAGAACTGCCCGCTCGCTGCTGGTAGTGCTGCAGCTGGATGGGCAAGGAAGCGGAACGAAACGAGAAGGCACCCGTCGATGACTCGGTGTGCGCTTGGCTCGGTTACACGATGACGGAATGTGATTGTCTGCACGAGCACGACGGACTGCGTATAGCGGCCACGGACGGTGAAGGCGGCACGGCGGCGGATGTGCTGAGTGCGGTCGTATTTCTCTCTTGTAGATGCAACGCGGTACTCGCACGACATGCGAGCGCCCTTCTCTTTCGTAGTTCAGTTCTGTTGTGCTATCAAGCATGGATGCCGGTGCGGCGAAGCATTGTGCGCGTGCGTGTTGACGCGCATTGGTTGTGCGTGGCGAGCAGACAGCATAAGCGTAAACACGCATAAAGAAAGGAGAAAAATGCCGGTGAGGGAGAGGCCTGCCACGGTGCTGTGCAAGCGGCGCCGTCCTGGGACACCTTCCACACTCAGCCAGCTGCTCACCTGCCTTGAGGGCGCGTTGTTGCGCGCTTCCCTCGCTGGAATGAAATAATAAAGGACAGTGCGTGGGCCCGGCTTCCCTTTCGTCTTTGGCGGTGACGTCACTCACGCGCCTCCTCACCTCATGCCCCTGCCCGTTCGCGTTGCAGTTATCGCTGGCCATGATCGTCCAAGGCCTCTTCTCCTTTGCAACTATCCACGGTGCCCTCCCCCTCCCCGTCATTTCTTTCGTGATGCATAGTACTGCGCAGTTGCGAGAGACATCGGCGGCATGGACTTAGATGACATCGATCGATGGCGCGGCGGTGGCAGCAACCGAGACCACTATCGCTCGCGCTACGCGCCGCAGTACTCTCACAAGTGGAATGATGCTTACCAAAGCACATACGACCCACCCCCGCCACGGCGGTACTTCAACGATGATTCGCCCTCACTAAATCTGCCCTCACGTCGGAGCGCTCCGCCGCCGCCGCCACCGCCACCGCCGCTGTCACCACCACCACCACACCGTTCGGAGTCTCAGAATGCAAAACGCAAGCACAAGCACCACTCAAAGCCCCGTCGCACGGGCCGCGCGAGATCGGCCAGCTTCAGCGCGACCAGCACGGCGACGAGTCGCGCGTCCTCCACCTCGAGCACCGATAGCGCTACAAGCTCCACCACCACCTCGTCCAGTTTATCGAGCAGCAGTGGCTCGTACGAGTCTTCCGACTCGGAAAGCGGGAGCGCGACGACGTCCAGCACCTCGGCTTCGTCAAAGTCTACCTGCGGCCGCAGTGTTACCTCCTCGCATGAAAGACGGGCACAGCCGCGCAAGATGTCGAGGCATCTCCAACGGCACGCCAACACGCTCTCTCGCGTCGCCGCGAAGCCGATCATCGCCGCGCAGGACGAAGAAATCGCCGCAGCAGCAGCCTGCAGAGCGATTCTCAACAAGGAGGCGCAGCTGAAGGAGCAGGAGCTACGGCTTCTCCAGCAGAAGCGGAACTTCGCGGCGGAGGTTCAGCGTCGGTCGTCCCAGCCACATCGCTTTGTGGTCGAGGACGATGCAATACGACAGATGCAGCGGCTTGTCGATCTTACAGACACAACACCGGCATTGGAGGAGTTCCTGAGGCGCACATTCAAGGCTCCACCTGCGAGCGGTGCCTCGACGGACGCAGGTGCACTGACGTATCTGCGCTCCTACGAGGGAGCTCTGTCGAGAAATGGGGTGGCGCCGCTGCTAAGTCGGATCGTCGCACCGTCGCCCATGCCCGCCACCGTCGTCGTTGGGGATGAGCCACCGGCCCCTACAAGCCAGCCAAGTGGCCCACCAGGAATGGCACCATCGGCGACTACGCCGTTCATCGCGGCCGCGGCGCCAGCTGCCAGTGAAAAAGTGGAGCTGCGCGGGACGAGCGCCGAGGTCGACTCGTTGCTGGAGCACAGCCTTCCCGTAGAGGGCCACCTTCTCACTCGCTCCCCTCCGTCAACTCCGACCGACCGCGCAAGAGCACATGCTCCGTCGGAAAGGGTGCCGCCGCAGTCGCTCGCCATCGATGGCGGAGCGGCAGCGGCTCAGGTGTTCGCTGCCGGCGCACCGGCAGAAGGTGCCGTCGCAGCTGCAAATGACGAGCAGAAACAAGGCGGCTCGGTCGCACCGAAAAAGGAGAAGGCAGCGGAGACCGCTGAGCCAGCGGTGAGCAGACCTTTAAAAAGCGGTCGCGTTACCTACAATGAGCTGGCGCAGCGGCGCCGCATCAAGGTAAAGGTGCGATGTCGCCGCAGCCGCTCGCACGTTCCGACGCACGAGTCCGAGACGGACGGTGACTCAGCCTGTGAAAATGATCCTTCCCCGAACGAGAAGCGACAAGATAAGGCTGTCTCGCCTCCCGCCGGACACTCTCAGCCAGAGCAGCGGCAGCAGTCCATCGGTGCACCGTTGCAGCTGCTGCCGCCACCATCAAGCCCCACCTCTCACGCCGTCGCTGAACGGCAGCTTATCTTCAGCAACCCAGTGCAGCAGCACAGCCAGGGTGGGGCCAAACAGCAGCCGTGGGTAGTGGCCAACTGGCCGTGCAATGCCCCACCACGGAAGTCGACGCAGAAAGGAAAGGATGGCTCGCCAGCGCTCTGGTACGCCTCCAACAGCCCCGTGCCGCTCTCGCACCGTGAGTTCAAGAGCTTGCTCTGCTCCGAGTACGTGTCGCCGGAGATGACGACCGTGCTAACGCCGGGAGCTGCGGACGCGACCATAGCTGGTGCTGATGCGGACAAGAAACTCTCGGTGGCGCCGACGGGTACGAAGGCAGAACGCGATGCGTACGTGCCATTCGGCGGCGGCGCTCCCCACGTCTCACCTCCCTCTAGAGCAATCAGTGCTGGCGAGCGCGGCTCTCAGCGATATTCTCGGCACCGATCGGTGCGCATTCAGGATGTGAACGAAGACTCTGAACCCCCTTTTGCCATGGAGTCGGAGCATAGCGAAGGCGAGTCTCCGGTCCATGTCCCTGCCGAGCTCTCAGCACCGCCTCCAGCCCCTTTAAGGGACAACGAAGACGAGCTGGTCGTGGAGTTTCCGCCGCCGCCGCATATGATGGCGAGCGACATGCCGCCCCCGGGTGATGTGGGGAGCGACGGTGAGAACAGCTGTTGCGGGTGTGGAGGCAGTGGGTGCAGCTGCTGCCCCACTCCTTGTGTTGGCTTCTGTAGTTGCTGGTCCGCCATGTTCAGCTGCCTCTTTCCGTGCTGCTGTGGCAAGAAGCCGAAGGTCGTGCAGTCCGCTGAGCCGCCACATCGACTGGCCTTTCAGAGGCCCGATCCCCCCTCTGCTCCGCCGATACTGCCCCTGCAGACGCAGACCACACCGGCCACGACGAACGCGCAGCCATAGAAACAGCACCAGCGGCAACCGTACACGCACTCCTCGACAGCAGCTGTCGATACGCAGCGACAGCTTGCGGCAGCGACAGGGCCGGCAACGCAGCTACAACCGCAGCAGCTGCCACCCACCCAGGCTTACGCGACAGTGCCAGCCCAAACCGCGGGGTCGACAGCCGCCTCCCTGCCACTCTACCTCAGACCTCATTGCAGTGATGACGACGGCATCGGAAATGGAAGACTGCTCGACCCTCCTCCCCCACCCTGCCGCACCTCTGTACGATGTAGGATGCCAATTGACGATGGCGGATGCAGCAGTGAGGGGTCATGCGCACAGGCGTTGCGCCTGAGCAACAATAGAGGAAGGCGTGGTGCGGTGAGTCTGCACATACGCTTGCCTGTGTTGATATCTCCGTGTTGAGAAGAAGGCAGTGCAGCAGTGGGGTGGCGGAGGGCGGCTTGGCGGATAGCACCGCCTGCCAGCGGACGACATCCGTCCCCAGCGCTCTTTCTTCCCCTTTCTCTCAAAACTCACCTCGCGTCCTTTGCCTGTTATGGTTGGTTTCGGCTTGTTGTTTCGTGTGTGTGCCTCAGCGTATTCACGGCGTAGATCTCTTACCCCCCCCTGCCATCATCCTTTCTTCTTATGTTTGCCTGCACCCTAAAATATATCTGCGTATATATATATATATATACGCACGCACACGTGGGGCGTATGTGTACCTCTATATATATATATATATATATATATATAGGTATGTATATGTATGTATATGTATATATATATATATGCATAGGTATATATAGAGAGAAACATACACATACGCACCATGTGTGCGTGCGTGTGTATTCTCATTTACTTAGACTCTTTTTCTTCGCTCTTTTTTGTGATGCCTTTGGCTGATAATGGAAGCAAGCAGGAATGCCGGTGTTGGAGGCTGCCTGTTTACGTGCATGTATGCATGTATGCGTGCCTCTGGGAGAGCTCACTTGCTACCCTGCGTGTGAACAGACGCAAAAGTCGGGCGTTGTGGTTGAGTTGTTGCATAGCCTGTATCGCACTGTCCCTTAGCTTTAGTGTTTCTGTTGCATCTACGTACTCCCCTGGTGACGGGGGCTACCTCGGCGTGGCATCAGGGTCCAGTGACCCCACTCTGTGTGTGGAGGGGACAAGCAGGGCACCTTCCCCCCCCTCACTATGCCCGCCAACGCCGGTCCACTTCCAGTGGCGGCAGGGTCCAGCGCCAACGACGTAGCGAAGTGAGAGCGGTGTATCGCTGCTGATATGGGCGGTCAGGTCCTGGATGGCGCTGCGCCGGAGCGACCCGCGACAGTGAACGCGTAGGTGCCATCCACATGATGGGCAGAGCTCAAGACAGACGCCGTGCTCCGATGACGGGGTGGGTGTATTGCTGTGATGCGTGTCTAGCGTTGCTTTGCACGACGCAATGGGGGCCTGCGTGAGCGGCCGGGGTCACGTGGCGTTCAGCTCATGTTGTATGGCGGTATGGGCACTCTGTTGAACCGCGGAAGCTAAAAAGCATTTTTCTGTACTCACACGTCTTTAGTTTTTTGTGCTGTTTTCGCGCATTCGTCGTAAAGAGTCGTCGTGGTACCGCTCAGCGATTTCATGGTCGCGAAGCGTGCGTTGCGTTGCTTTGCGTTGCTTCTCGTTCTCTCACATCACCAGTGGGGGCGGTGGTACCCCGAAAAAGAGAGCAGCCTTGCCGAAGAAGCGTTGGAAGGGTGTATGCGTACCTGCGCCTTCTCCTCTTCTCGAAGTGCATTGCGGCAGTGGTGGGCACATGGGGTGCACCTGTGGGTACGTGTGTGCTTCTGCTAGCGAGCATGCAAGAGCGGCTAGGAGTACGTGAGGTGGCTTGTGGCTTGGTGGAGGGGAGGGAGGACGACGAGAAGGGGGTCTCCTCGCCGTTGTGACCAGGGCTGGCGCCTCCCCCCCCCCATCCGCGGCACGGGGCTTCGTGTTTGTTTTCTCTTTTTCGATTACCTCCCTTCGCTGTGCTCTCAGGTAGCTCAGACGGCGTCGTCTGCTCGTGTGCGGGTTGGGTCGGGCAGCGACAACGCGATATCCACGTCCGTCCTCTTGCCCTCTGAGGTGTGCCGCAGCGAGCCAATGAAAGACGGTGAGTGCACTTCCCTTCATCCAACAAACGGCCCCCACCCCCACCCCACCCTCCAACCGCATCCATGCAGTGATGCTCGCGCGGCTACTGGCACAGCATTGCGTACGTGTTCATGTCTGGGAGTTCACCAGTTGCTTGTTGAGCACTTTCGAGCATCTGCGCGCACCTCCGCACCTCATGAATACGCAGCTTCCTCAGCCCCTCCCCGTCCGCCGACTGCCTCATGCGCATGCATGCGCACACACCTCCCGGCCAACAGTGCGGATGTTGCACAACTCATCCACCTCGACTCTCGTTGCACCGCTGCCTTAGGCCTGGCCTGCCCATCCTTCACGTTGCAGTCTTGAAACCCTCAAGACACTCGCGCACGCGAACGGGCGCCTTTTGTGCGTACGTCTCTCCGCTCGTTTTTCATTACTACTTCGTGCGCGATGGAGGACGCAGCCCCGACCAAGCTAGACCGTCGCATCTACAAGGTGCTGCGTGACCGATGCGATACCCCTCGCGTCCTCTTCTCCACCGAGGACCCGCTTGTCCTCGTGCGCAATGGTAACCGGCGCTACGTCTTTCTATTCAGCACCAAGTACTATACCTACATGGTGAAGAGTAAAGGCTTCAAGCTGTATGCGGTGTGGGCAAATCGGCAGCTGTCTGTGACAGCTCGGTCGGACCGGATCACCCTCACGTCCCTTGACCCGCGCGCCATCAAAGAAATCCCGAAATCCTACAAGGTGACGACGGACGCCGCTGTCAACGAGTTCAGCACGGTCACACTGGAGACGAAATCGGCGCTGAAGGCAGCGGAGGTGGAGGAGCGTATAATGTATCTTGTTGAAAGTGCGCAGCGCACGGCGGCGGTGCTGGAGCAGCAGGAGCGCGGCATTGCGCTTGACGGGGGCCGCTACCTTGGCGACAACGATGACGACGCCAACTCCGGCAGCTCCTCTGAAAGCGAGGACGGTGACGGCGGCGGTACGCCCATCTCCGCGACACTCGCCTCGGCAGCCGCTCGTGCAGCAGTTCAGCAGGGAGACGGGGGGCGCAAAAAGAAGGCTTCCGAGGGGGGGCTGCTCATGGCCCCATCGCGCTACATCGCCATCACATCCCTTGTGGATGGCGAGTTCGCTGACTACACAACGCTCAAGAATGCGTACATGCGACATGAGGAGGAGGATCTGCTGCGGGACTTGGGCGTCTTCATCAAAGAAAACGAAGGCCAGGTGGAGGCGTTGTGCGAGCACCACTACCCGGCCCTCATCCACGCCGCGCAGCAGTGCGTGAGCATCTCTGAGCGGGACGCCGAGCTCGTAGGCGAGGAGCTCAGCGGCGCCACCGCCCTCGTGCGCACCGCGGTCGTGAGCATGAAGAAGGCTACCTCCAGCCTCCTCTTGTCACGCAGCACCCGCGACAACCTGCAGCAGGTGCGCAGTCTTCTCTCCAAAGCCATCGCCGTCGCCGAGTATCTCGAGACAGCGGAGTCGCAGACGCAGCGCCAACAGCTCGTTGGGGCGGTGGCCACGCTGCGCGAGCTGATTCGCCTGGCCGCGCCGCTTAGCGAGTACGCCATTGGCGAGTACGTGCTACATGTTCGCATCCCGGCACTCACGCAGGATGTCTTCACCTACGCCGTGCAGCATCTCAACAATTGGCTGCGTGTCCTGCGGGACAAGGCGTACCCTATTGGGAAGGCTGCGATGGAGTGGCAGGGCACCGTGACCGCCGGCAGCCTTTCCTCGCACCTCGTCATGGCCGAGGCAAGCGACCAGTGGTGGCTGAACGAGGAATTCGTGCCAGCGCGGCTGGAGCTGGCGCCGTTCGTCGAGGCAGAGGCGATCACTGCGGTGTCCAACGGTGCCGGAATCCAAGCCGTCTTCATAGAGCTGCACCGCGAGGAGTACCTCGACAAGTACTACACAGAGGGCCGGTGGCAACAGGCCCGCGCTGATCTGCTGGAGTGTCCGTTGACACTGACGAACCTGTCGCCTGCCGAAGTGCTCAGCAAGTTCCGCGAGTACTGCGCCACCGCCATGGGGTTCACTTTAATCGAGGACATAGTTTACGGCGCTACCTCGCCGCACCTTCGCTCCCGGGCCGAGATTATCCAGCTGTGGGCCAGCCTCTCTGCCAAGATTGCCGAGCACGCCCTTAAGGTGCTGCAGGTCCTGCTGGCGAACCCCGGCGAGACAAGCAAGGCTGTCCAGCAGGTCCAGGTACTGCAGTCGCTCATCCGCTGCGCCGCCGACAACGTGAAATGTGTCGAGTTAAGCAACCTGCCCCTTATGCGCGCGATGGAGACGGCAAGCGACCAGCTGATCAGCTCATGGCTGCAGCAAGCCTGTGTCGACTGCATGCAGCTCATTATGAGCGATGCGTTTGCCCCCGCCGTGGCCACGGATGCCGCGCAATATGCCGAGCTTGTTTCGCGCTTCTACTTCCACAGGTGCACCTCTCTGGAGCTGAGCATCCCAAGCGCCTACACGAGTGGCGTCCTAACGCTGCCCTACAGTGCTGTCGTGCCGCGCATCGGCGAGTGCGTTCTCGGCTTCCTTACGCAGTGCTACTCCACCATCATCACCGACACGTCCACCGTCGTGATGCAGTCGGAGCTGAACAACGTGGACGAGATGCTGCTCAAGTACCTGACGGTGCTCTTCCGCACAGTGGCGGAGTCGATGCAGGGTCAGCTCATGTCCATCGATGCGCGAGCCGTGCTGCAGCTGGCAGTCTACGTGACGAGCTGCTCCATGATGCCAGTGCTCATATCGTGCGCGGAGCAGCAGTACATGCTGCACTGGCAATGTAATTACGAGCGGGAGAAGACGCAGACGATGGGGGCACCGAAGCTGATGGCGCACTGCGTCAAGTTCTTCACCAAGTCTCTGCAGCTCGGGATTGAGCGGCTGCTCTCGGCGATCATGAAGGAGGTCGAGGCGCGGCTGCAGGTCGTAGACTCCATATCGTACTGGAAGGCGCAGGTGGAGGCGCGCCGGCAGAACAGCAAAGATAACGATGAGGCCTTTGCGTCTTGCATGGAGTACATTCTCACGATGATTCCCAAGCTGAGCTCCGTCCTGCAGAGCACCGTCGTGCGCAGTGTCGTGGGAACGGCGATCACGCGAGCAGGAGTTCTCATGCAGTCCAGCTTGCACACATCCGTCACGAACGCCTATCAAGACGGTGCGCGCGACTTTGGTATATGGAAAGAAGTCATCGAGGAGTACGAGAGGCAGTGCTCCATGGGCGTCCCTCTGTGGCAGCGCCGTCTTGGTGAGCTTCTGCCGGGTATCAGTGGGGCACAACGCTTCCCACTCAACGCGGCGGTTGCAGCGCAGGAGGTGCGGCAGTGGATGAATCCGAAGGAGCAGGCGTACAAGACGGGGAGGGCGAGCCAGCCACAGATCTTAGCTGGCATCGAAGGCGCTGGCAAGGCTGTGGCGAAGGGTTTCCAAGCGGTGGGCAAGGGTGTCGCTGCCAGAGCCAGTGTCTTTGGGAAAGGGTCACAGCAGCAGCAGCAATAGCTGCCGCACAGTTGTGGCGATTCCCGTGTCGCGTCTCGGCCCTCACGCGGGCCGTGTGACCAGTCGACGCGGGTATGCTTACCGCCGTCTGTGTCTTGTCGCTGGTGTTGTCGCTGTCGACGTCCTCGCACGTGCGTCCTCATCTGCTCGAAAAAACTTGTGGGGGTGTCTTCTCTTGCTGCCATTTTTCACGCCAGCTCGCTTCTTTTGCGCCGTTGCCCATTCGCTGCATCAACATCTCCCGTGATCAACGCGGCACGCGAGAGAGGGCGTCGTTGTGAGTCTCTTCTCTCTACGCACACTCTCCTCTCCGCTGCCTCTGGGCAGCCTGAAAATGCATGCGCTGTGGCCACGGGAACCCGGTCGAACGCCCCGCTCATGCGGGCACGGGGGTCGTCCACGGGACGCACACGCGCCAAGATGAATGCCCCCTTGCCGCGTGGCTCTTTGCATCTCTGGTCTGCTCGAATCTTCCTCACTTGCACGGACTCCCCCCCCCCACCACCACCACCACCACCGCTGCCCACCGGCACGCCGGCACACACCTGCATTGCCCCCGTAGGCCTCGCGCCGCCGCGTTTTTTTTCTGTTTGCTTTCGCCTCCCTGCCACTAGAGTCACCCCGATCGCGCTCAGCACGGCCACCGTAGCAATGGCCTCCACACTCGTGCACGACCTGCAGCAGTTCCGCTACGTGACAGCCTTCACCAGCCCATTGCCATGGCCGCATGTGCGCCACGTCAGCATCCCTGATCTGCGCCACGAGGCACCGGACCTCCCCTTCATGGCGAGCCTGATCTCTGCTCTCTCCGACTGCGACGTCTCTCTGCACGAATTCCACGAGCACAACGGCGCCGACATTCTTCAGCTTATCCAGGTGCTTCAGGCATGTCTTCAGTTCTCACTGTGGTCACAAAACATTCTGAAGAAGAAACTGCTCGAAGTGCAGGCGACGCACATCGCGAAGGGGGTGTCGGCGCAGCAGCTCGAGAGCTTGGAGAAGCGCTATCACACGCTAGAGGAGGAGATGGCAGCCCTGTACAAGGATCGGGACATGCTCTTATTGGGTACGACAAACCTTCGCACCTCCGTTGTGCAACTGGAGAAAACAATCAAGCGACAGGAGCGGCAGCTGCAGCAGGAGCGGGGACGCAACGCACAGCTGATGGCCAAACTGGAGAAGGCGTTGTGCGCGCGGGCACTGGCGGCGCCACTGACGTCACCCCCACGCTTGCCTCCACCTCGAGAGTCACGGCAACGTCCAGCTGGCAATCGGCACGCATCTGCGTCAACGCACCGCACACAGAAAGCTGCCACCGCGTACCACTCTTCTTGGCTTCCCACACACAACGCAGATCCGCGCAGAGACAGCACCGCCTCTTTAACAAGCGATACCTCGTACGGCGACAGTTGTCTGTCTGCTGAGGTCGCCGCCAGAGCACACTCTTACGTGCCCCAACCCTGCGGCAGCCTTGATCCTCCGCCGCCCCCTTTCCTGGACTGGCGCACCTTGGTGCGCTACATCATCCACGAGGAGCAGAGGGCATCAGCGCGGACCTCTACCCATGCTTCTCCCACCGCCGCAAGGGCGACGGCCGATGAGAGGCGCATCACACGCAAGGAGGAGCTGATGCCGGAGGCACAGCACCCGAGTGAGCCGGCAGCGGCCTTGCCTGCCGCAGCCACGCCGCGAGTCACGGAAGCGCAACTCGACTCCTTTTTTTCGGGACTCACCGGTTGTGTCACGACAGAAGCCGTCGCGTACTCCCGCGCAGTGGCGGCACGCGCCGAGGAGATGGTGCGTACCGCCACACAACAACAGATGCAGGAAACAGCAGAGGCGCAGCAGGCGCTGATGATGCAGGTGCAGGCCGCGCTTGGCAGTCTCACTGCTGAGCTGGCGGCGTACAAGCAGCAGAAGGATGCGACACCGTCGCCTGCTCTCGGAACGGTCGCAATGCCGGTCGCCACAAGTGACGCCTCCGACCCCCACACGCAGCTTGCCCCGTTTTCTCCGGTGTTGGCGTCTTCGACTGTGAGAAACTCCGCTGCCGCAGCCTTGCCGGCGCCCTCCCCACACGCCGGCAACGCGCTCGTAACCTTGGCCAACGCCCCGCCAACGAACGACTCGAAGCCGCTCTCACGACCTCCTCAGGCCTCCGCGTCGCCTCTTCCGCCGTCCATCGACAGCTCGCCGCCGGCCTCGTTCTTGAACTCTTTCGTGACGTCCGGCGCGGCCCTGTGCCACTCCACAACCGGCCGTGGGGTGCTCGACAGCGGCTCGAAGACGCGAACACCTTTGCCGGACTTTTCACCCGATATTCTTCGCACGCCGCCAACCAGCGAGCACGGCGCCTCTGCAGCGCCGTCAAACGCCGGCAGCGACGCGCCACGCAGCGGTGTCTCCCGAGCAGATGACGAAGATGAGCGAGACGTCGACGTGGACCTCCTACCGCTAGACAGCTCCTCGTCAGACTCGTCATTGGGCTCCTCCCAACCTTCCGACGACAAGGCGGATGGCGCTGCTGAAGTCAGCCATGCGTACCCTCGGCTGCTCGCGAACCCGTCCTCGGCGCCTCCCGTGTACCCTAACAGGACCCCGACAGCAGCGGCCGTCGCAGTGCAGCCCGTAGCGTTACCGCACCCGTCCGCGAACCGCACGCTCAGCCTGCACTTCTCGACACGTTCCGACCTGAGTGAAGGCAGCTCCCACGGCTCGTCGCAGATGCTGCGAGAGACACGCGCACAACTTCAGGCGCTCTTGGAGGAGGAAGAGGCCGCGGGACGGGGAAAGACGCATAAATGAGCCTCAGCGTAGCCGCGTGAGGGGGGAAGGGTAGCAGTGGCGATGGTGGCAACTGGCACACGTGCCGTCGAAGCGCCGTCGCGTCGTTGTGTGGCCTTCGCTGCTGCTGCTCCGCCATGCTCACGCCCAGGCTGCTCCTGGGGGGCATAGAAATGATATTGATCGGCGGCGCACCTCGTGTGGCCCATACCTTGAAAGAGCTGCTTAGAAGACACAGGCCAGAATGGCAGACCGCCCTCGCGCAGTCGTACACACGCCCACTCGCTGGTGGCGCAGCGAGAGCTGGCGCAAGGACGGTAAGCATGGGCCGGACCTGCTCCCTCTCAATGGCCCATTTGGCCTCTTGGTCGACTAGTGGGATGCATGGACGGCGATGCCGTGCATTCACGCCTGCTATTGCTGTGACATCGTCGTGTAGCCCTTCTCTCCTCTCCGTCATCTGTCCCGCTATTTCCTTTTGGAGAACTTTCTCAACCCTGCAACGGCAGCATCGCCTCGCTCCTCCACGCTCGTGCTCACACGCACAGAGAGCCATCACCCACATATATATATATATATATATGCCACCCTCATACAGAGCACGACCATATCACACACGCCGGCAACTTCGCGATGACATCGGCAGACCTCTTCAAGAAGTTCACGCTCGAGAACGTGGCCCAGATCGCGAGCAGTAGCCATAAGGAGCAGAAGGAGGTGCGTGAGGAGCTCGCGGAGCAGTACCCCGCGTTAGAGGAGTACTGGGAAGAGATTCTGCCCAAGAAGTCAGACATCTTCATCATCCGCTGCCAGGGTCAGGTGCACTGTATCACCCTCGTCAGCTCCCAGCCAGAGGTGCTCTTCTTCAACCACCACGGAGGGCCATACCTACCGCACTTGAAGCTGCTGCACAAGTACCCCTTCATGTTGAAGGCACACCAGGTGGACATTGGCGGCTGCCGCTATGTCATCTCCGGCGCAAACGTCATGTGCCAAGGCTTGACCTCAGCCGGCGGCGTCGTTGCGGACGGCACGGAGGAGGGGGAGGTGGTTGCTGTCTACGTGGAGGGCAAGGAGCATGCGGTGGCGGTGGGCACCATGCTCATGTCCTCGGAAGAAATCAGGGAAAAGAATAGGGGACCGTGCATAGAGAACATCCACCACCTCGGCGACGGGCTGTGGATGAATCCCGTCCTCAGCGCCTCACACATCAGCGTGTAGCGTGTGGACGAGACGCAAGGGCGACATCGCACAGGTGCATCGGTGTCGTGTACGACGTAGCGAGGGAGGAGGCGAAGCAAGGGAGGGAAGAGTGAGAGAGCTGCATTCACACAGCGAGTACGGCGCGGCGCGCGCGCATATGTTTACGCGTATCAGTGGCAGTGGCCGTGGCCGTGTGTGTGTGTGTGGTAGGGGGGCATGTCTGCCTGGCTGAGAGAGTGTCGAGGGTTCCAGGTGCATCACCTGGCCGCGTCACGCTGCTCCGCTCTCTCTTTCCCGATTCACGCTCACCCCGCTTTTCTCCCTCTTCTAGACGTCGTGTGTCGGCCATGTTCCCGTGGTGGGGTATAGCGCCTGCGCCCGTTGTTCAGCAGCCCGTTGGGGTGGCGGGTCCGCTGTATCGCACACTGGTATTGGCGGTGCGTCTCGGTGTGCTCATTTCTCTCGATGCGCCGGGCGCTAAGGACTAAAGACGGAGCTCGAACACGAAGCGCAGCGGCACACGTGAAGTGGAGCGGCGTCATGCGAGGGGCTGCGATCCTTTCTCTCGCGAAGAGAAGGCGGGCGGGGCCCGCGGTGTCCACAAAGGCGCAGACCAAAGATGGCACTCGTGTAGCTGAGGGGCGTGCGCCCCTTGCGCTCACACAGCGTTCTCGATTCACTCATCATGTACCTTTCCCGCCTCTTTCTCTCCGCCCCCCACCCCCTCGCGTCCTCCCCGCATTCACACGCACGCACGCGTGCGTCGCCACCATCGTTGCTGCGCACGTTTTTGCTCCTCGTGGGAAGTGAAGCAAGCGTTTTCCCGTGATGCAGCGCCACTCGAGGCGGAGGCTGCTCAAGTACCTTCCCGGCGTGCGGGTAGAGTACGGCGGGTCAGCTGCCAAGCTGCTTGACTCGTACCTGCACCAGGATGCCGGCGCGAAGCACGCCGCCAATCTTCCAGTGTCGCAGCGGTACTTCTACATGAAAAGCAGGAACAACGACGCCTCCCCGTCGAGTGCCGCCGGTGCCTCGCAGCAACATCAGATGATACAGCTGCGCCTCGGTGCTGCGCAGATGCTGAGCTCCTCACAGCACACCAGCATCGGCAACCTCAATGAGGCCCACCCGCTCTACTACGCACAAACCTCCCCACGTGCGGCTGGGCTCACGGTGCCGCTGGTTTTGGCCCTCAAGCGGCTACGCATCCATCGCCTAACGGAGCTGCAAGGTGCGTTGGTGCCGCTGCTGCTCAAAGGAAAGCACGTCATTGCGCACTCAGAGACCGGAACAGGCAAGAGCTTTGGCATTGCGCTGGCCATCGCCAACCGCATCATCCGTGACCAGCTGAACTACCGCCTCCACACCGTTGTTCTGGTTCCCACAAAGGAGCTGGCCCTGCAGTACGACAAGTGGCTGCGACACTTCGGTGGATGCACGTCGCAGGTGGTGCAGGTCGCCATCGACAGCATCCCTCTCGAGGCACAGCTCGCCAAGCTGCACAACATTCAGCCGCACGTGCTCGTCGGGACGCCGCAGCGCGTGGCTGACATTGTGCGCCTAAGCCCCTCCATCCTTGGCGAAAAGCTGCGGCGCAAGGTGGACTGCGTCGTCCTAGACGAGGCGGACATGATCATTCATGCCAACGTTGTGTACGGACGGCAGCGACTAAGCGGCGCAAACCTTGTGGACCGGCTTTTCCGCAGCAGGCGAGAAGAGGTGCCAGCACAACTTGTGGCCGCCAGCGCGACGGTCGACGGCGTCACGGCACAGACACTGAACACGTGGACACGCAACGACCGCACGGTGCGGCTGACAACGAGCTTCGTGGAGCACACGATTCCGCCGACTCTTCAATTCTACTTCTTTGGTGCGTCAAGGGCGTATCCGCTGGAGCGGTGCCTCTTGCTGTCCCTTCAACTAATCTGCACACAGCGGCCTGACACGCGCATCTTATTATTTACCGAGGACGAACGCGTCGCCGAGGTGTGCACACTACTCACGTCTGCGGAGGTGGAAGGAGAGATGCGCCGCATCGCTCCGGGCGCGCTGTCACCTGCGAAGGTGTTTGCTGGGGCCCTGCATGCTCTGCCCCGAAGCGTCCCTTCCGCATACACCAAGGAATCTCACGACCCAGACACCCCGGTGTCGCACGGCCGCGTCCCGCTCACGACCGCAACGCAGCAGACAGCCTCGTCCAGCGCAAAACGCGGGAGCGGCAACGTCTACGAGGATGTGCGTGCCCACCAGGTTATCCGGCAGCACGGTGACGTCTACGTGAAGAACAACAGCTCCCTCTCTCGGCTGAATGAGGGCAAGCTGGTTGTCGGCGTGGGTAGCTTCAGCAGCAGCCGGGGACTGCATGTTAACGGTATCACCCACGTCATTCTCTACGGAGCCTGTCCCTCGGCTGCGTGCTTCGTCCACTGTGCAGGGCGCACAGGCCGCATGGGTGCGGAGGGCGACGTGCTGGTGCTGTACCCGCCATCCTCTGGTCGCCAGGTCCAGCAAGTGTGCAGCTCGCTGGAGATTCCGTTTCACTCGAGTCGCATGAGTGCCGTGGAAGACCTCCTCCGCTCTGGCGAGGCACGCACTACCGAGTCCGCTGCTGGCGTCATGAACGAATCGGCGAGCGGCGCGGCGACCGACAACACCTGAGGGCGCCGTTGCGCGTGTGGGCGCACAGTTTTCCAGGTTGTAGTCAGAGACGTCAATGCGTACTATGACGAGCACAGGAATGTTGTGTGCATACATGCGTGCATCAGCGAGAGTGCCACCTCAACGCTCCCTCGAACCTGCAGCGTCTTATCCCTCCCATGCTCACGACAACGCGGCCGCGTATCGCTAGAGGCCGGGCCCAAGACTCCGAGGGAAGGGAAGGGGCGCTGAGAATCAAGAGATCACTCTCTGGCCTTCTCCGTCTGTGCGTGTAATGCGGTCGAACGAGGTGGGGGTTTACGAGGAGCACTGTCACCCTACACGCCCTCCCTCCCCATCACCACCATTCTTTGCTTGGCTAGTCTCACCTGCTGCAAGAGACCCACCTGCGGATGGGGACGACGAGGTCAGACTCCTAGTGAGGATGTGTCTGTGTGTTGCGCAATAGGGGATCACCTCTCACAGAGCCGAACCGACACACTGGCTCTCCTTTCACCTTCGAAACGTGCTTCAATGTCGAGCACACGCGTGCATGAAAGCTTTGGGAGTGTGTAATGTGCCCCATGGCGGCCGCGCCTTGCAGCTCTCACGTATGCTGCTGTCCATGGGGCGACTACCCCCACCCACACACCCACGCATCCTTCACTCTTCCTCTCACGATCTCACTCGATGATTTCTGCTGAGCGTACACACACACACACACACGCGCCCCGCCTACACCGCTGGTCCTGCGCAGCAGCGGAAACACCAAGACACATCTGTACTACATGTCCGACAAGACAATGGCCTCTGCGGCTGGCAGATCAGCGGCTTCACCGCTGCCGGCCATGCCGCCTGCGCTTCGCCAGCTGATCATCGCAGTGAAACGGCTGAACGCTGCCTCCTCTTCGCCTTCAAATGTCGACGCCGCTTCACCTCTAGGGCGGTCGACAAGGGAGCTCCCAGAGCAGTCCACCTCAGATCCGCCGGCAGATGGCACTGTCGCACCCACGGTAGAGCTGCTGCAGCAGGTGGATGCGCTTCAGGAACAGTACAGACGCCTTTTGGAGCTGGCACAGCAGCCGTTCGGCACACAAAGTGCGGCCCACGCTGAGTCACCATCGGGCAGCGGCAGCGACACTGTTGAGACGCTGGCGGAGAGTCTCATGACAGAATTTGAGACCGCCGTTGGGCAGCTACAGCGAGGCATCCGCTCGAAGCAGGCGCAGGCCATCCGCCTCGTGCTGCTCAACGCGCTGCGGCGAGAAGCCGCTGAGCGACGCCAGTGCGTGGCGAAGATGGAAGGCGTGCTGAGCGCCTCCCGTCAGCACGTGCGTCTGTGACATGGTGCACACCCGCAGGTCCGTGCGTGGTCAAGCGTGCGCGGTTGTGTGCGTATGAAGGGAAGGCAAGAGGGCCGTCGCTTACTCAAGCACGGAGAAATGTGGCTCGTTGGTCTTTCGACACCGCGGTGCGCCCTCAGTCGCGTGCCTCCTCGCCATGTCTCGTTGCTTAGCGTCCTCCGTCATCCCTTTTCATGCGGCCTTTCCTACTCCCTCGTCCCTCCTCCGCTTCCTCACGTTGGCGGGTGGTGAGGACACACGGCGGCCCCGCAGGGCAGAATGCTGCCAACATGGAAACCACTCTTTTGTGGCCGTTGTCGAGCGAGGGAAGATGCAGGTCACTGCTGCTCGTAAAGAACGCCCACGAGCGACTGGGCAGCAGCGTTGACACAACCCCTCTTCCCCTTTTGCCCAAGCGGGCTCACCTCTGCATGAGAGGCGCGCGGTGTCTCGCCGATATTCAGCTGCCGAGACGCGCCACCTCTCTCGCTAAACTGCCTGGCCTGTCCAGCCGCTGCTCCCCCGCCACCCTCCACCCGACTACGCCCCTCCTCCTCCTCACCCTCCCTCCCCTCCTCCCCAATTCGCTTCACCGATTCTGTGTGTGTGTGGTGTCGGCCATTTCGCTCTGCTATTCCAGCTTACCTGCAGCCCACCCACCCCTGCCCTCCCCACCTCCCGCCGTGCCCACATCGCAGTGAACCCCTCCTTATAACGACCTAGTATTCGTAAACGTCGCACGACCGCCTCACCCACGTATACAAGCGAGCCGTGCCGTGCCGGCACGCACACACAGAGGCACACCTCTGCAAGTACGCGCACACCCTATCCGTCACGAGAGTCCCAACGAGGACGACAGCGACGCCACCGTCCTTTGCCTGCTCCACACCCGCCCCACCTCTCCCCCTCGCTTCCTTGGTTGTGTTCTTGCTGGCTCAGCATGTCCGATGACACGCGCTACATGTATCCGGCCCGTAAAGCCCACGCGATGGACCTCGACTCGTCCCTCAACCCCGAGGGGGATCAGAAGCAAAGGTGGGGGAGCGCTGCCTCCATCGCGGAAGTCATGTCGCCCACCGCGGAGATCAAGCCCAGCGCTCCGCAGGTGACGCACTTTGGCACCGGGCTTGGCGTTCAGAGCTCCACCGGCGACCTTACCCTGCAAGACGCCGACAGCGACGGCGACAAGACCGAAGTTGTGAACGAGTTTGACCTGGCCGCCTACTCGAAGGAGGACCTCACGCAAACTCTGCATCGGCGCATCATGAGTCGCATGTTCTCTGCCTTCGACGTCACGCAGGTGGGCTACCTGGACATCAACAAGCTCAAGGAGCTCTGCGTCTATGTTGGCCGCAACATGTCGCCGGAGGCTTCAGAGAAAATGTTCGATGAGCTCAAGGGCATCGACGGGCACATCACGTTCGACGTCTTTTGGAATTGGTGGACGACCTACCCAGACACCAAGATGACCAAGGACACCTTCTCCCTCGTGTCCGCCGACTTCTCCGTGCCTTATCATCAGCAGCAGCTCAAAATCAAGGAGGAGGGGGAGATTTTCACCCCGAGCTACCGCGTGAAGTACTACTTCAAGGATATGGAGACAGGCTTACGCCGTCGCGTGAGTCCGTGGCACGACATTCCGCTTTACGTGCGCGACCCGGTGCGCACAAAGCCGGAGAGCATCCGCGCCAACCGCTACAACTTCATCTGCGAGATTCCGAAGTGGACACGCGCCAAGTTCGAGATCGCCACCGACGAGCCGTTTAACCCCATCAAGCAGGACATCAAGAACGGTGTGCCACGATTCTACAAGCACGGAGACATGATGTGGAACTATGGCGCCTTCCCGCAGACGTGGGAGAGCACGGAGGTGATCTTCGAGGACGGCGTCAGCGGTGACAACGACCCAATAGACGGCGTCGAAATCGGCATGCGCCAGATGCGCGTCGGCGAAGTCCACCCTGTCCGCATCCTCGGCGTCCTCGGCATGATCGATGACGGGCAGATGGACTGGAAGGTGATCTGCATGTCCGTCAATGACCCAGTCGCGCGCTTCATCAAAGACATCGACGACATCCCAAAGTTCTTGCCCGGCTGCCTCGATGCACTGCGCGAGTGGTTCCGGGTGTACAAGATTTGCCAGGGCGGGGTCGAAAACAAGTTTGCCTTCAACGGTGAATACAAGGACAAGACCTACGCTATGAAGGTTGTGGACGAGTCGCATTACATGTGGGAGAACCTGCGCAAGATTAAGAAGAAGGAGGAGGTGTGAAGTAAACGTCACCCACTCGTGATGTGCCCCCCCCCCCGCCCCTCCCCCGTGGATGCGTGTATGCATGTGTCGACTGCGCTTCTGCAGGGAGCATCTGACGTTGTAACTTTGTTCCTCTGTGTGTGAAAGCGGTGTGGTGCGGCTGCGGTGGCTTTGGTGGATCGGAGACGACAGCGTGGTGCCTTGCTTGTGCTGCCGGTGCAACGGCGTGGGTCACCTCCCTCCACCGCGCCCCCCCCGCTCATGCCTTTCGCCACTGCCCTCTCTCTCTACGATGGGGCTCACGCAGCCTCGGTGTATGGATGCGCTGACGTCCTTTGGAGAGTAAGAGGGTGGTGAGAGGAACGGAGTGTTTGACGGAAACGGCACGACACGGATATCCTTCACATCCTGCGCCCCACCCACCCCTCTCACTCGCACGCTCTTCTCCGTCGTCCTGCCTGCTTCTCTGTGATCGCTCGGCCTTGCATCTTTCCTGTCTGCTGTTGCCGGCGTGCCCTGATGACGGGGGCTACCTCGGCGTGGCATCAGGGTCCAGTGACCCCACTCTGTGTGTGGAGGGGACAAGCAGGGCACCTTCCCCCCTCACTATGCCCGCCAACGACGTAGCGAAGTGAGAGCGGTGTATCGCTGCTGATGTGGGCGGTCAGGTCCTGGATGGCGCTGCGCCGGAGCGACCCGCGACAGTGAACGCGTAGGTGCCGTCCACATGATGGGCAGAGCTCAAGACAGACGCCGTGCTCCGATGACGGGGTGGGTGTATTGCTGTGATGCGTGTCTAGCGTTGCTTTGCACGACGCAATGGGGGCCTGCGTGAGCGGCCGGGGTCACGTGGCGTTCAGCTCACGTTGTATGGCGGTATGGGCACGCTGTTGAACCGCAAGGCAGTGTTGGTTGGCATGCGCGGTGCTTTGTTGAGGAGCACGAGCCGTTGGGGCGGCTGCTCTCGAGCATCTTTGTGGACTCTCTCGCTCTCTCTTAAGCGGATGCCGCCGCGCTTTTGTTTTCTGTGTGTGCAGCAGCGTAATTCGGATGCACGAGCGCATCCGCACCGTTGGCTGCGTCGTCACACGACTCTGGGATCTCGATGGGGCATGGGGACCTCTGTGTGTGTGTGTGTGCTCACCTCCCTTGTTCCGTTCCTCACCCTCCTTTCCCAACGTGCAGTGGACATCATTGGGGGCCCACGTGGACACCAAGACAAGCATGTGAGCGCGTCGGCGAAGATGTTGCGATGCTTGCAGCGCTCGCAGCAGTGGCGCCTCTCTCGCCCTCCACCCCCTCGTTGAGTCACCGATGCCTGTGTGGGTGTGAGTCGCGACGCACGTGTGCGCTGCAGTAGGGCGTGACGGCCGCGAGTGGTCTCAACGGCATCGCGGCTTAAGCAGTGTCGCGGGACACCCCGTGCGCAGCCACACCAACTTCCGCCCACCTCTCTTTGCCTGTCATGTAAAAAGTCTTTGCCATCTGATCCGTTGCTTCCTCTGTCTCTCAGCCCCTCGCTGGCTTCTCTCCCCGCCACCGGTGGGCACAGTCCCTTACCTTCAGCGCAGCGCCGCTGCGCTGACCTTCGTTGCTTCTGCTGTTCCATTTGTGTGCATATTTTTCTTTTTCCGCCTCCAGTGTGTCGTAGCTTCTCTGCACCCTCCATCCCATCTGCGGCGCTCCGCCCTGTCACTCCCGCTCCCTCCCTGTCCATAGCTCGCAGCCCTGCTGCTGCACCCCCCCCCCACCGTCCCTCGTTGCCTTGGCTGAGAGAGTTCTACCTAGAGCCAGCCCCGCGGTCGCCCTCTCACGTGAAGAAGCGCATGCACGTCTGCGCGCACATCGGGCAGGATCGCAACAACACCGGTATCGGACTCCCTCAGCGCTCAGCTGCGTCATGTCGCGTTGTGGCGCCGCAGCAGCGGCAGTGTCAGGCGGCGGTCGCACGCTCGCGTCGTTTCCGCGGCTGGCAAACGCGAAGTCTTCCGCAGCGCCAGGACTTCGCATTCTGTCTGCGCGGGCGCTGCAAGAGGTGGTCAAGGACAGCTGCTGGATGCCGTGCAGGCCGTCCATGTAGCTCGATCGGGAGTTCAATAGAACGCTAACACGGGCTCTCGGCAGTCCTGTGCGTCGGTGTCACGGACACGCTGGACCTGGACGCACACGCGCCTCTTGCGCACCCAGTGACGCAAACCCGCTCCATCGGCTACAGCAACGTGGGAGGCACCGTTGCACCCTTCCGCAGCTCTGCAAGCCGTCCACTGATGAACCAGGTTCTCTACGCTGAGGCCCCGCTCAACGGCATAGGCGTCATCGCTTGGCTCGAAAGAAGCGACCCAGGAGGCAACCTCGCGCTCCCGATCGAGATGACGGCCCCTCCCCACCCCTCCTGTGCATCCCTCGTCAAGGGCTACCGCAGCAGTTGTGAAGTTACCGCTACCGCTGCATATCCCGCTCGGCCACCGGCGTTTCTTCGTCGATGGGCACCTCTACGGCAAGTGGAGGCCGAATTTTTTCTTTGAAGTACAAGAGCGCCGTGAAGACATAAGCGCGGCGTCTCAGTGCCGCCCGCCTCTCTCCTCACCGCCATCGTGGGCAACCGCACAGACGCGCTCATGGAGGTATGCAAAGGGCGTGCAATGGCGCTCGTGTGTTGTCAGTGGTAGGCGCTCGAAAGCTCACAAGCGCGTGTTTTGTCTGGCCCTCGGACCGGCGTCACGAAGCCTTCATCACCCTCCCTCCCCTTTTCTGACTCTCTTCGCCTTACCCCTGCGAACCAACACCGTCCTCTCCCACATTCTTGGCTGCAGTCACAACACTCACCAACGGCTGCAGGAGCTAGGTATACGGCGCACACGTAGAGGCACTGCGAAAACGTGAGTGGGGCACCATAGAAGCGACGCAGCTGCGCAACGTAGTTGCGTCATGTCACGCTCGGCGTCGAGCTCTTCAGAGTCGCAGCCTCTGCCGACAACCGACCACCTTGCAGATGGGAAGCAACGTCAGAGCCTCCTGCAGTACGTCGACCAGCGCATCCAAGAGCTCGAGGAAGAGCGGTGCGAATTGCGCCAGCAGCTGAGCGACCTCAAGGCAGAGCGGAGCATCATCGAAGCCAAGATGAGCGAGACGTAAGTCTCCCGAGGCAGCAGTGGCGACGCTTGATGGGCAGAGAGAGCTTTAGGGCCTCCTCCGCGCCCGATATGCTTCTTTGGGGACAGAGATCGTGCCATGGCGCTCGCGTCGCATGTGCGCGGCTTGCCTGATTGGTAGATGCACGACGTGTGCATGTGTTCGAATCTTTGTGCCGATCAGTATAAAGGAGAATGCCGTACTGCCCGATGGGAAGGCGCGGCAGCCGTTGCTGGTGTTGCTGCTGCTGCTGCTAGGCCCTCGTGTTCCTCTCCCTCACGTTACCGCCTTGCACAGAAGATACAAGCGGTCAGGAGAGGGACAGCCTACACTTGCGCTGCGTCGCTCTCATCTCCTTCACAACCTCAACTGAACAGTCGCACGTGGTCGCCGCTAACGTCGCCGGCGACGACGCAGCTTCCGCCGCGCTTCCTTGCTTCGTACCAGGCGTTACCCATGGCGGCGCATATACGCGTGATCACGCATACGCACAGCTGTGCATCGAAGGTCTCTCAGTGCGGGTGTGGTCTCTCCCATGTGCCCCCTTTTCCAGCCCTCTCCCCCTTCCTCTTCTGCCGACACGCCGGTCACACACACACACCACCACCACCACCACCACCCTTGACGCTCGCTTTCTCTCTCTGTTCCTCCTCCTCATAGCTACGCACCGTAGCTACCCCAACAGCAATGCGTCGAACCGCTCTTCTCTGCGCGCCTAAAGCCTTATCGGCACCGGCGGTCACCCAGGCACTTCAGTCGCTGCCGGGCTGGAGGGTGAATGGCAACAACCGAAACGCCATCGAGCGGGACTATGTCTTTGCCGACTTCATGGAGGCGATGCGCTACATGAACACTGTCGCGCCCGTTTGCGAAAAGATGCAGCACCATCCCTGCTGGTCAAACGTCTATAACCGCCTGCACGTGCAGCTGACGACGCACGACGCCGGCAACACGGTGACGCAGAAGGACGTGGACCTGGCAAAGGCAATGAACGCGGCGTACGAAGCGATGCGCACGCACTGAGCTGTGGTGGCACAGCAGAGGGCACACGGAAAAAAAATGCGGTACGCGCATCACAGGCGCTGAAGCTGCACAAAACATGTATCCTGTCTTCGCTCGCCTTCCCTTCCCCTCCCCCCCCCCCGCCTCTTCGTAGACCCTGCCCGACCAAGGGTCACTGCCCAGCAACGGTGCACCCACGAGTGCTGTCGTGGAGAAGGCGTACATAGGGCGGCTGCTACGTGCAGCAGTGGTACAGGCGTTTCAACAGCTGCCCTGTCAGACACACAAACACCCATGACCGCCTGCGAATTCCCCTCTTCCTTCACCGCCCTTCTCTTGCTCACCACACTCTGTGTCTGTCTGTGTGCGTGTGTCTCCCCTCAGCCCTCGTCGCCACTCTGTGCTCGCCCCCTACCGCGTATATAAGCACACACACGCCTGCGCGGATGTCTTGGCGACACGGTAAGTGGTGCTTGCATGAACACGTCGCCGTTCTACGCGCTACACAGCGCGTACGGCGGCCTGCGTGAGGCGACGCCTCTCGCTGATGTGACCGAACAGGGCCCGCCATCCTTGACGGCCGTGAGCGACCCTGTTGGCACTGCGGGCCCCCATGGTGCATCCGTGTCGGTGATGATGTCCAGCACAGACGCACTGCAGGTGAAGAGTGAAGCGCATATGTTTCACCGCCGTATGCCGGACGACAGCGCTTTCTTAGTGGCGCCAGATGCAGAGCTGTGTGCGCGGCACCATGCCTCGCTGGCACAGGTGTGGGCCTGGAGAGCGCGGCTCAGCCAACAGCAGAGCCCCCTTTATCACAGAACATCCACAGTCGCCGCACCGTCAGCAAGTGGTCACCCTGAGCCTAAAGACACGACGGAGACAACGCTGGAGGGCGACACACTCCACTCTCCGCATCGACCCTGCACGGCAGCTGACCTCCTCCGCAGCTGCTGCCGGCCCACTCCTCCCCACCCGCTGGCAAGCAGTGGAAGCGACGCGCATGGTCGTGTGTCGACAGTGGCGAGTGCCGCTGCGGCGGTCGTGGCGGCTTCATCCTCGCACCTCTTCCTCCCCACCGGCCTTCGCTCGCTGGACGCGGCGCTGCTGGGTGGGCTGCGACGCGGATGGGTAACGGAGCTGACGGGGCTCCCCGGCACGGGCAAAACAACGCTCGCAGCCGCGTGGTGCCGCAGCTGCCTCCGTCACGCCAGATCGTGTGGAGCGACGCATGACTGTGTTTGGCTGCAGTCCGGCAGCGCCGTCCACTCTGCCGTGCTGGCCATAGCTCATGAAGAGCCAGACGCGACTGAGTTGCCGCCCCTGGCCGATGCCGTGCATGTCGCCTGCCTCTCAAACCTTGATGGCCTCCAGCAGCTGCTGGACCGCTGGCAAGGCACAGAAGTCTCTGCGTCTCCGCTCTCCACCGTTGGGCTGATTGTGCTGGATAGCATCACCGACCTCATGCGGCGTAGCTTCCGCTTCGAAGACGACGACGCGCTGCAGCGGCATGAAGCACTCGCTACGACACTCCAGTCACTGAAGCGGCTGGCAGAGGAACAGCGAGTGGCAGTCCTCGTCATCACGCAACAGCAGCGCCATCCCTGGCCCGCGTTCGGGCAATCTAGCATTTCGCACACCAGCCGTGGTGTGTACGAGGCGGACGGCAACGAGGACGAGGGCGACAGCGAGGCGTGGGGCAGCGGGTATGTCAGACATGCAAGTGGAGGCTCAGGTGTCGTCGGCCCTCATGCTTGCCGTGGCGATTTCAGCTCCGAGGACGTGGGACAGCTTGGTCGGCTTTTCTTCCACAATGTGAACGTGCGGCTGCAGCTGCGAGCCGGTGTGCGGCCTGCCGGCTGCAGACCCTCCCCGTGCACGCCCTGTGGCGCCGGCGGCCCCGAGGGCGACAGGGAGGCACTGCGGTTCCGGTGGCAACTCGAGGTTTTGAAGTCTCCGCTGTGTGCGCCGTTCGCCGTAGCCCTTCGGCTGAGGGTTCCGACGCCCTTGTCGGGCTCAGATGGCCCTCCCTGCGTGCCGGGGCTTCCTCTCTGCGTAGAGGAAATCGATGGCGAAGACGGGAGTCGTGGGGCCGCGGTGCCGCTGGCGCCGAACACACAATTCGAAGAAGGGCTGCCTCTGCTGTCCCTGGACCCGTGGGACTACACGGAGGTGCCATCCTTCTTGTATCTATAACGGGGAAGTGCACCTACATGTGTGAAGACCTCGAACCCCTTGGCATCCTTGTCATCCGGGACTTGTGGCGATCCCGCCCCCTTCTCTGGGGTGTGTCACGTTGCTGAGCATGACGTCGTGCATTCTCGTACGGCTACTGCTGCTATGAGTGGTGCTCGCCGTCTCCGTCACGGAGCCACAAGGTTCCTCGACCAGAACACAGAAGTATATCTGCGTAACCCGTACACGCACCGTAGCGGTCTGCTGGCCGTGCGTGTCGCGCGTGCCGAGCTGCCTCTGCCGCGTATCGCACACGCTTTCAGATGTACGAGTGAATACGGCCCACATCGATGTCCGTCATCCACCGTTGGCTGTCGGGTCCTTTTCCACGCCCGTGCGCGCATGGGAACGACCGCGTGCGCTGTGCCTTCCCCTTTCCCTCCGCCCTTACCACATGTAATGTCACCCGCCTCTACCTCTTTCACAAACCACCACCACCGCCGCCCTTTCGTGGGCCCCACCATCACAGAAAATCAAAGAGTTACCGCCCTTGACGCCCTCAAGTCCGACTGCTTCCCTTCGCTTACAGTCCGTGGCAGAGAACAGACGCCGTGCAACCGTGCCTGTGTGCGCGCATTCGTGTCGTCCGTTGGCTATTACTGAGTGAGCCTCCGTGGAGCAACTGACACCGCCCACCCCTCCCCCTCCGCCACAGAGCACCTTCGAAACAGGAAAAAGCGCGCACATACACACGCACATCTCCCTCCTCCTCCCTTACAGCGACACAGCCCCACTGTACTTCCGCCATCCATTGGACTGTCAACGCTGCCTACTCGCCCACACACCGAGCATTGTAGCTAGGCATACCGTGAGCCGCACTTGCCATCTCTCCTTAGACAGAGAAGCGCCTCAAGATGAGCTACGATCGCGCCATCACTGTCTTTTCCCCGGACGGACATCTCTTCCAGGTCGAGTACGCTCAGGAGGCCGTGAAGAAGGGCTTGGCGGCTGTCGGTGTGCTCGGTGGTGACTGCGTTGTCATTGCGGTGGAGAAGAAGTCTGCTGTCAAGCTGCAGGACAGTCGCACCATCCGTAAGATCTACAAAGTGGATGCGCACATCTACCTCGCCTTCGCCGGCCTTTCCGCCGACGCGCGTGTGCTCATCAACAAGGCTCAGCTCGAGTGCCAGCGCTTCTCGCTCAACTACGAGGATACCATGGACGTGGACATGCTCGTGCGCTACGTCGCCGGGGTGCAGCAGAAGTCGACGCAGAGCGGCGGAAGCCGCCCGTTCGGGGTGGCCACAGTGATTGGGGGGTTCAACGAGGACGGCAAGCCACACCTATGGAAGACCGACCCATCTGGCATGTGCTCTGCCTGGCGTGCCGTCGCCATCGGCCGCCACGACCAGACGGTGATTGAGTACATGGAGAAGAGCTACAAGGATGGCATGTCGCGCGACGAGTGCGTGCACTTCGCGATCAAGTCGCTGCTGGAGGTGGTGGAGAGCGGCTCGCGCAACATCGAGCTACTGGTGCTGCAGTACAAGGAGGAGCGCTACCTGACCGAGGAAGAGCTGCAGAAGTTCGTCGTGGAGGTGGAGAAGGAAAGGGAAGAGGAGGCGGCGAAGAAGAAGCGCCAGGCAGAGCAGGAGTAGCATCTCCCCTCCCCCCCTCCCCCCCCCACCGACTCTCGCACCTCTAAGGATAGCCTTCGCCTGCCGTGTGTGGGTGTGGGTGTGTGTATGAACGTCGCGGAGGAGGCGCTCGCTGTTATATATCTTTTCTCTGTTCCCACCCCACCCCTGTGCACCGGTGCCAGCAATTTCTCTCTTCTTCCCTTCCGGCACTGTCGAACACGCGTGCACGATGCAGCAAGATGCACGGATGGGTAGAAGCCGTAGCAGCGGAACAGGGGAGCACCCTTCCCCGAGAGCGTCGGGCGATAAATCGAAGTGAGAGAGCGGCGTGTGTTGAGGCGGCGGAGGTGCCGGGAGGCTTTGTATGTTCTTCACGAGGGCGCATATATTGTTGTGCACAGGGCTCTGTCTTGTGGGCGCGTCTGTCAGCAGAGAAACCGAAGGTGAGGTGAACCACACGCCGTCTTGGGCGGCAGCAGCAGCAGCACCGACTCGAAAAAGCGGCGGCGGCGCTTCTCGATCATGCACGGCCCTCGCTCCATTTCCTTTACCGGTGTTTCTGTCCGCGATTGGACGGAGGCACTCTTGAGCAGGCGCCACTTTTTCCGAGCAAGGTGAGCCCCATGCACTGCTGGCACTTGTAGTCGTGGGCCCTCGCGGCGCCGGGCGGGCTGAGATGCTGCGGACGCAGCCCCCCCCCCCCCTACTGCTTGCACCACCCCCTCCCTGTATGTCCGAAATCGGATCTGGGCACATCCTCTTGTGTGTGTGGCCCGGTCCTCCCCTCCCCCATACCCCACACCAACCCACCCCTCTGCCTGCGCGTCGCAGCTTCGCTAACTGGTGCGCCTCGCGACGACACATCCGGACAAACCTCACTGGCATGTCCTCGGTCGCGGCCCGCTTCTGTCCTGTTTCACTTGTCTTTCCTAATCTGCTGTAGCACTCTGCCCTTCCACACCGAGGCCCACACTTGCCTGATCTCCCCCCCCATCTCCTCCTCTGCGTGCATGGCGCGACCTGAGCACTCGCCGCACGTGGGCATGCGTGTGTATGGGTAAAACGGCGTTTCGCCTGGTTTCTGAGGAGGGAGAGCGCGCACTCTCGCCTGCATATCGCGCTTGACAGGGATTGCCTGCCGCGCCCGGCGCGGCTGCAACTCAAGGGCGGCTGCGTGGAGAGGGTGTCGCGGCGACCACAGCGGAGTTGGGGTGTGAAGCGATCACATGCCACTCACCTACACAGCCGCGCAAACACGCTCAAAGATTTTTTTCTACAGCGGCCCCGTGCGCCCACGGCGGTGCAGCCGATGTTGGGGAACGGCCGAACACTTGAGAACTTGCCCCCCATGGTGCGCACCAGCGAGGCCGAATCCAGCAACAGCGGAAGCGGCGCCCTGGAGGGCCGTGTCCGTGCGAGCGATGGGGCAGGCAAGTTCGACAAGGCGATGAAGGTGTACCGGAAATCCATGGCGATTAGGCGGCGCCTGACGAGCATGGCGCGCAGCACCACGTGCTTCGTTGGCAACAGAAATGATGGCAGTGGCGGTACCGGCGCGTTCGATGATGAAAACACCGCCGCGCAGACCCCATTGAACCCGCTGCGCGGTCCGATGCTCCGTTCATCGGCCCGAATCACGTGCCTGGCGCCTGCGTCACCCATCGCGTCCCTCGCTTCTCCGCAGCATTCACGGGTGCTGCCGGAGGTGGCCTTCGATGTCGCGACGGCGTCCGAGACGACAGCAATGGCAGCGTCAATGTTGCGCTCGCACGTGCCGCTGTCTGCTCTCAACTCAGTCAGACGCCTCCCCAGCCCGCCTGACATCGAGCGGCAAACGGCGCCATCGTCCTCATCTCCATTCTCGCGGGCCATTCCATCACGAGGCCGCACGAAACGCGGCAGCTGTGATCGCCACCTAAAGGTGGACGCCGGCAGCGGCGAGAACGACGCGGTGTGGCGGAAGGGCAGCCCCACATGCAGCGCTCACCTAGACTTCCCCTCTCTCTTCTCCGCCGGGCGGCAATGCACTGCGTCGCGGCACAGCAGCGGCGGAACGAGCGAGTGGGTTGGTGTCGGCATCCACAAGTACGCTGGCCAGCCCTCGACCTCGACAGTAGACTCACCGCTGCTGTCGCCGATGCCGTCCTTTCACCAGATGATGGGCCGCTCCTACGATGTGCCAGCACTGGACACGATTTTCCGTGGCTTCAACAACGGTGTCGATCAGCGGCAGCAGGGCCGCATATTGCTGCGGTCACCGCCTTCACCGACTCATGCCACCATGCCAGCCGCGGCGCCCATGTCGGCGCCATCGGTGTCGACAAGCCTGCAGCTTTCATCTTCACTCGTCTCAAATACGTCTGTCCCATCCCCTGCAGCTGCAGGGACAAGGCAGATGCCCACGGCGTCGGTGTTATCATCGGCAGCGACCACAGCAGCAGCAGACGTACACGCAATGCCAGCAGGCAGCGACGGCTTTCCGTACCTGGCGCCACGCCTTTCGGCGCAGGCGGCGGCAAGGAAAGATCGAAGCAACTCGTACCCGGCCGATAAGGCACACCCAGATGCAAGCAGGCGCAGCACGGCCTTCCGCCGTGCTGGTGTGCACGCGAGTGGGTCTCTCGCGCTGGTCAAGCCGATGTCGTCGACTCCGGACCTGAAGCCGAACAAAGCGAGCGTTCCACCGCTGGGCCCGCCGCCGCTGGACGCGAGCTCGACAGCGACGACAACAACGGCGCAGTTTTACTCCACCGCCTCCCTGGCGAAGACGTTCGACGGTTCCCAGTACCTCAATGACTATATTCTACTAAACGAGATCGGTAGTGGCTCCACAGGGCGCGTCGTTCTGGCGTTCAGCACGAGCATGAACAAGAGTGTTGCCATCAAGATCATTCTGAAGCCGAAGGAGAAGTACCGTTTGCAGCACCGCGTGTCGGCTTCCCCGTCCGCGTCCGTGTTCGGGCAGCACAGCGGCAGGGGAGATTTTGGTGGTGTCAGAGCAGCGGCTGCACGGTCTACAACGACACCCGAAACCATGCAGAACTTCAAGTCATCGTCCTCCTCGGCTGGGAGGCAGAGCAAGCACCGCAAGACGCCGTCGACCCCGCCTACGACGGTGGCGGACAAGACGCGTAATCTGCAGCGCGAGATCGAGGTCATGAGGAACCTCAGCCACCCCAACATTGTTCGTCTTTACGAGGTCATCAACGACCCCAAGGCGAACTCCCTCTTCCTGATCCTACAGTACGTGGATAACGGCGCTGTCGCACAGCTCGACTCGACTGGACATATTCGAGCCCCGTTGCAGCCGTGGACCGTTCTGCCGATCGCCACGCAAGTCAGTGACGGCCTCGCGTACCTGCATGAGCAGTCTATTGTGCACCGCGACATCAAGCCCGAGAACATCCTCGTTAACCGCGACGGACACGCCTTTCTCGCCGACTTCGGCGTCGCAGAACTCATGAACGCGAAGGCAGGCCAACCAACCGCCGCCACGCTCACCTATCAAGGCACACCGCTGTTCATGGCCCCTGAAATATACGCCGGCGTCGACGGAGACGATGCGGAGCAAGCATCAGGTGGGTGCACACGGTGGAGGGGAAGGGATGATGCTGACGAAAGCAGCAGCATGACGGCGACCCCCTCGCGCGAGGAGCGACGTGACTCACGCGTGATTGACCCGTTCGCCCTCGACGTCTGGGCGCTAGGGGTCACCTTCTACACACTGCTCATCGGTCACGTGCCTTTCACATCCATGCTCCAGATCTCGCAGACGCCTGAGAAGGGTGTGAGCATACCGACCCCGCTCCCAGAGCAGTGGCGCACCGTGCTGCGCCGCACCATGGAGCCGCGACAAGAGCTGCGGATCTCCTCAGCTGAGCTGTGCCACATGCTGCACGCGATGCTAGCCGACCAAGAGGCCGCAGAGGTGAGGGCTGGTGGACGCAGCCGGAAGGCATCGCTCAGCACACGCTCGCGAATCGCAACACTCGGCAATCGTCGCACAACCTCTCACCAGTCCTGCACCGGGAGTCGAACGGCGCGCAGTGCGAGCCTCCCTGCTGACATGGAAGAGGAGAGTGTGAATCTTAGCAGCAGCAGCAGCAGCGGTAGTAGTACTGGTCGCAGCTCAACGTCACCGTCGTACTCCAGCGGCGGCAGCAGCAGTGGCGATGAGAGCGGCACAAGCGGGAACGACCAAGGCGTCCTTGGTCTTAGCATCACCTCCGTCGTCCTCAACATCCTGCGACCGACACGAATCCGAAAAAACAGAAGCTGAGCTGCATGGAGAGCTAGTGAGTGTGCGTGACGGGTCTAGCGGCGTGCGCTCAGCAGCCAGCAGTGCCGCTGCTCCATCGGTGGCTGTAGGAGGTGCAGCAGTCGAAGGAACCAGCTCAGTCAGGTGGGGTGGCACGTGAGCGGCGAGAGGCCCGATCCAGGCTACAGGGCTTACGTAACATGTCGCTTCTCTCAGTGCTCTCCACCGTGAAGAACGGTTGACTGTTCACCTCTCTACCCCCTTGCGTGTATGTGTGTGGGCCTCTGCGGGTGTACTCGTGTTCACCCTCCCGCATCTCCCAGCCAACGAGCCCCCATCCTTTAGATTCTACGCTTCCATGTGCCTAGTATATCCTTTCTTCTCTCTATGGCTGCCTCGGGCCTCCCTACTGGGCACACATGTATGCATGTGTGTGTGTGTGTGTGTCTTCTCCTTCCCCTGTCCATTTCTTGCTTGTGTGCTGTGATGGTGGACGTGACGGCGGTGCTGTGGACGGCGCCCCACGCTAACCATCTCTCTCTCCCTCCCACGGTCACCCCTCGAACTCCACCACCGGCAGTATCCTTTCTCCCGTGTGCCCTTTCCTTCCCTCCTCCTCCATGCGTATTAACGATGGCACGTGCGCCATCGGTCTCTCTCCCCCCTCCTCCTCGACCTCACCACCGTTTGCCAGCTCGTGTTGGTGCCTGCGTGCGGTGGGTAGGAAGGACGGGGCGTGCGTGCGTGCGTGTGTGTCATGTGTGGTGCAATGCGTATGCGCTTAACGCATTGCCCATTTCTCCCTTCCCCTCCCCCCTCCTCCTCCCACTTCAGTATGTGTGGTGATCGCCTCCCCTTGGTCGACCCTGTTGTACGGCCATCGGCGTCTTCGTGTGCGCCATTTTTCTTTTCCGACCCTGCTGTGCTCGGTGGTTGCCTGTTCTCTCTTGACCAAGCGTGCACGCACCAACGCACGCCTCCTCCCCCCCCCCCACGGCATTCGCTTGGTCTGCCCATGACTCTGCATGTGTGTGTGCACAGACCCTGCAAGGTGTTTATCTTGAGCTGTGGTTTTCTTGGTTGTTGGTGCTCAAAGACATGAGCATCTCGTGCGAGCATCGACGGAACACCGGCAAACGGCATCGATGCGCCAGCGGACCTGCCTGGTCCTTCCGCTGCCAACACTGAACGTCCCCCTCACCCCTCCCCTCTCTCACACACGGGGGCGTATCGGTAAGAGTGTCATGTAGATGGAAGAAGCGGTGTCACTGTGCGGGGGCGTGTCCGTGTGCGGTACTCCTCTCTCACTTCTCTCTGCCACTCTTGGTGCCGTTGTACCGGGATGCCCTTGCGACCCCACACACCCACACCTGCGCTGAGCTCGGTAGATACGGGTAGCTCTCACGACAGAAACATCACAGCGCGCGCTTTAGCGTATATCCGTGGCGCGCACCCATTTACCGCTCGTGAATCGGTTCTCTTAGCCGTTGCCATTTCGTTTCTCCCACGATAGGAGAGCGACGTGCTCCCGACCCACCTCAACCCCCGCGTGCGGGTCCACGAACGCATCTCCCTCGCGTGCGCATCCTACACGCTTGCACAACACGAGTAGAGTGGTTAGCAGATTAGCAATAGCGTAGGCACGGGCGCACTGCTCGTCATCTCTCCCTCTTCCCTCATCCGCTGTGGTTGATTTCGCGCCACGCGCATGCGTGTGTGCGTGTGCGTGTGCGTGTCGCCGCTGCCCCCCCCTTTCCATTCGTTGTTTATCTTCCGTAGCTCTAGCATCACTAGCAGCAGTATCGTTAGTACTCGTAGGCCCCCCCCGGAGCGAGGAGGCACCATCCTGCCCGCGCGCTTTCGCTTTGGCGCTCACGCAGGCAAGCCGGCACGTGCGGGGGTCCACAAGCACGTCTCCTGTGCTCGTCAGCTACCGCACGCCTTCATCACGATCTCCACCCCACCCCAAACTTCTCTGTCTGACTCTCCCTCTCTCGTGCGGCAAGCGTGCAGCGAAGGATGATGCGTCTTTCTCGGCTTGGCGTCACGGCCGCCGCCACCGCGTCGTCGTCGTCCGCGCTGCTTCAGCAGTTCCGCGGCGTGCGCTACGCCAACATCCAGGAGACTCTGAAGCCCATCCCTGGTCAAACTGCAGGCCAAATTTCCATCTTGAACGAGATATGCTGCAACCCGGATGCGGAGGAGGAGCGACGCAAGCCCATCTTCCGTGCTGAGGTGATGCCAGATGCGGCTGCCGCGGCGGAGGAGGACAACTACCTACACACGATGCACAAGTGGGGCTACGACTCGCTGACGCTCTTCAAGAAGACGAACGAAGACCCTGGTCCGTGGTGGAACGCCAACGCCAGCACGCTGGCGTCTAACTGGTCGCAGGTTGGCGATTACGCGAATGCCGGCATGTGGTCGGGTGTGTGGCGCTACACGTACGGCATCGGCGAGTATAATCTGCGCCCTTACGAGCTGCGTGGACGTGCGTGGGGACGCAAGGACCCCAAGACCGGGGCCATCATGATCCGCTACGGCAAGCGCAGCACCAGCAAGCCGGTGCAGAGGTTCTGCTTCCCACACACAAAGGAGCACGAGCAGCATCACCGTATCAAAAACCCGGCAAACAAGGACGTGACGGAGATCTCAGCCCTGCACGGCAAGCGCGTTCTGCGCGAGCTGCAGTACCACCTCGGTCAAGGCCTGCGCTTCTACCTGGTAGACGGCGTCTTTGGGAGCGACCCAGGCACCGCCACCCCGTACCGCATCATCACGGACAACCCGACCCATGCCTACTTCGCGTCCATGGCAGCGATTCGCACCTTCAACTACGTGGCGCGGCAGGAGGTGACGCTTGTGAAGCGACTGTCGCAGTCGCCGATCGACGAGTGGGGGTGGCGCCGCCCCGGTGTGCTTATCTACCACGCCCCCTCCTACGACTTTGAGAGCCCGCGCATCGTTGAGGAGTTCGGGGGGCCGAGACCGAAGGACATGGGCCTCAGTCACAACCGCTTCATCGCGACGGAGCCTTACAGCATCCCCATGAAGTGCGCCATGGGCGGCGAGCCCAGCTGCGACGCACTCCTCGACAGCACAGCGATGCTGTGCGGTCGCTGGGGCTTCTACGCCGACGAGAAAGGCTACCTCACCATCCCTGGCGAGTCGATCATGTCGAAGGATGGGCGCTCGCTGACGCTGGTGATCACCGGCGACGAGGCCGACGCGGACGCTCTGCGCACGTCGCCGCAGCTCTACGGTAGCCGGCATCACCGCATCGCCAACGGCGTTGTATCCCGCGCGTGGGATGTCGTCTCGATGCCGGTGCGCGCCGCTGGCGCAAAGTTGCTGCCTACCGACATTGTGGAGCAGGACCTCCAGCGAGTGCAGCACAGCTTGCCAACGCGCATAGGCCTCCCGCATACCCTCTCACACCGCCACCACGGCCGCCGCCACGTCAGCGAGTACGGCTTCAAGTGGCCACACAACTACACGGAAGATGTTGTCACGAAGGCCTACGCCGGCGGCCATCTGTTCAAGGCGCCGAAGACCGACAAGCTCGCCGGCCATCAGCCGCGTCCTTCGAGGTTTTTGATGAAGGACGTCGATGTGGTGGTCATTGGCGAGGGAAGCGACGCCGCCGCGGCTGTCGTAAGCACGCTCAAGGACCGCGGCATGCTGTACGCCGAAGAGGCGCCGCTGATGGAGGCGATGGCGGCGGCACTGAAAATGGCAAAGAGTGTAAAAGTGGTGCCTTGTGCAAGCTCAAAGGCCCTGCTGGGGAAGCTGGCGCACGCGTAGCGGTACGTGCAGCACCGCCTCCCCCGCTCCCCCTCCTCCCAGCCTCCCTTCCCTTATCGGAGAAGACGGAAGGCGGGAGGTGGGTCAAGTGAGCTCCAGCACCGTCTTGCGTGCTCGCTGATGCACCCCCCCCACGCACACACAGACACGCATACGGAGGAGGAGCTGGGGCTCGCACATGGAAGCCGTCGTTTGACAGCCGTCTGTGCATGTGTGCACATCATGCCGCGTGCGGGACGCTTCCCTTTCCTTTGCTCTCTTCTTTTATCGGATTTTTCTGCACATGTGTATCCGCCAACTCGAATTTCCCACGTTGCCCATGGACGTGCACCACAGCCCCCAGGCGCGCACGCCCACGCCAGCACTGTCGCACCCACGCTCACTGCGCGGCGTCAGTGGCTTCGTGCAGGCCGGTGACGAGAGTACTGGAAATAGTCACCTCCAACGCTCCTCAAGAGTGCCAAACAGCAACGGAGGCATCGAAACAGTCTACCCAGAACGGTGATGGTGCTGCAGTGTGTGGCGCCCCGCACTCACCGCCGAAGATATGTTTCCCCGTGATACCGTGTACGCGTCTCTCTACACATCCTTCGCCTTCTTACCCCGTCACGGCGTCCACACACACACACACGCACACATATATATGGCCGGCTTCCGTAACCGCCTATCCATAGAGCCCCCACCACCCCCACCCCATGCCGCCAAAGCCGTGGGAGCAGCAGCTGACGGGGAGCAGCAGGTCGCACCGGCGACCTGCACCGGGGGAAGAGGGCAGTACGTTTTCGGACTCTGAGTACCACCATCAAACGCGCGGCGGACACGACGGGGCGACCGGCTCGTCACGTTCACGGCAGGCCGGCGAGCAGCGACGCGGTCCTGCTACATCGCCACGGCGGTGGTCCTTCACCTTGCAAGACATCCCGGGAGCCGTTCAAGGCATGTTGAACGACGTGAATAAGGGCTACGTGACCCGCGTGGCAGCCGTGGTTGCCATGGCGTTTGGTATGAGCTACGCGGTGTACAAGCTCGTGTTGCAGCCCACGCAACAACGTCGGCCGCTGGCGAAGCGGTGGAGCTGGTGTGCACCGCCGGTGCCGATCACCCTGGTGGAGAAGAACAGGGAGAAGGGCAGTAACATGTTTGTGTACCGCTTCGCTTTGCCGAACAGCTACGACTACGCAGGTTATGAGCCGGTCAGCTCTGTTCGGATGATGAGCGGGAACGTGCGCGAGCTCTCCTCGCTCTCCCGGTGGTACACCCCGATCAGCCACCCCGACGAACGCGGCTTCATCGAGTTCGCGATCAAGGACTGTGACCCCGGCCGCATGTCTGCTCGCCTGCGCTACCTTGAGCCGGGCGACATCGTTTATCTCGGACGATGGATGCGGGAGTTCCCATACCAGCCGAACACCTTCAAGGAGCTCGGCGTAGTGTGCACCACTTCCGGCGCCTCCGTGGCGCTGCAGCTCATGAACATCATGGACAAGAACAAGGCCGATGACACCAAGCTCAGTCTCCTCTACTGCCACCACACCGCCACCGACATTCCGTTCAAGGATACCTTCTTCAAGGCGTATGCAGAGCGCAACGAGAGCCGTATTCGGGTCTCGTACAACGTGTTGGCCGGTGGGCGGCAAAGGAGGAGCGCCGCGCCGATCGCGCAGAACATGTACGTTGGTAACATCGACCCTGAAACAATTGCGGCAGCGCTGCCGCCGCCGGTGCGCGTTTCGGAGGCCGGCGCCGGCGTCGGCAGTGGCACGGCGTCGCAGCTCGCGACGTACCGCCCTCAGCTGCTCATCTGTGGGCCGCAGTCGATGCTGGCGTTTTTGTGTGGTCGCGTCAGCTCCTTCGGAAACTACGGCTATTGGCAGGGGCCCTTCTATCGCTACTCCGGCTTCCTCAAAGACATGGGCTACACCCGCTCTCAAGTGTACAAGTTCGGTGTTTCGACGCACTTCCTCGCAGATCATTGACGCGGATGTGCATGTGTGCACGATGATCGCGTCAGGACAAGGGCACGCACAACACTGCTGACGGCACACCATCAGGAAGGGGACGTGGGCGAGTCACAGCTCAGCTCTTTCTATCTGGAAGACACAGTGGCGCGGCATCGCTGCTGGTTGGTTGGTTGGCTGGCTGCATCTGAGAAGGCTCTGCTCGGGAGAACAATGGTGGTGGTGGTGGTGTCGGCTCACCCTCAGTGCGATGGTTCACAGCTCGCCTGAGCTGCTCTGCGCGTGGGTGTGTGTGTGTGTGGTGCAGACCACCAAGACCAGAAGAGGCGAAGAGGCCGAGCACGGAGGTTATCAGAGGAAAAGGCGGCAGCGAAGTCGCCCGGACCCCTCTAGCGTTGACATATGCATGTAGGTGTGTGATGGTCTTCACTGGAAGGTCCGATGGCCATGACGCACCGGAGTACAGCACACCACGATCCTCACAAGCACAGACACACACACACACACAGCCGCGTGTCAGCTCTTTCATCTTTGGTCGATGCGTCAGTGTACACCATGCATCAGCGGAAGGAGCGCTCGCGCACTCATGTGTGTGCGTGGCTGTGCGTCGAAGGTGCATCAGCCTTCTCTCTGATGCCCTAAAATGAAACGATGGTCTATCCTTCACTGGTATCCGCTTTGTTTTTCGCTCGCCTCGGACGCTGACGGCTGGCAGCTTGCTCCGGCTTGCCTCTTCTTCCCCCTTGCGCCAGCGAGTGCACGTGCGGCCGCCCTCGCAGAGGAAGTTGGGCACGCGCGAGTCCGCCATTGTACCCGACATTCTACGGATGCCACTCCATACCGATTCCTCTCCCACACGATAGAAACTCTGTTGGATCGGAGTATTCCGTATGCGGCTGGTGCTCTTGACGGCACAGACCGTGGCTCCGCTTCCGCTGAACCCCGATGAGCTGACTGTGGATGGTTCAATCATCATAATGCTGCGGAAGGGTGTGCGGGTGTCGGAGGAGTGCGCCCGCGCCCGCTGCCGGGAGAAGGAGCGGATACTGGCATGGACCTCTGCTGAGCACTCGAACCTTGTCCAAGTCTTCAGAACCAACGCGTATTGGCCGGGCTCGTACACGATGCAGACTCTCGTCGTCGTCGTCTCGACGATCTACGGCGTCGCACTCAACGGGCCGCGACATGACGTCACCAGCGAGCCGCGACACTGCGCTGGGCTCGAAGAAGGACCTTCGGCTGCCTCCTCACTCAGGCGCGGCTCTCACGAGTGCTCAGCTTCTGCAGCGCACGCTCTCGGGACGAGCGGACGATGGGCCCCGTGGCTCTGATGTGTTTAACCGCGAGCCGCAGCATGAGACGGAGAGGCAAGGTAGGAAGGGAGCACGCACTCGCAGAGCAGCGGGAAATCGGGGTGCCGCCACGGGCACGCGATTGGGAACACGGTCCCGCCGACTGTCTGGGTGCGCCGCGCATGGGAGGCGCCTTTTCTTGTCTACTGGAGCTGTGGCTCACTTTCATGTGGATGGTGTTTCTGTCATCGCTGCCCTCCGCAAGGGCTACGCACACATTCATGTGATCAACGCGGAACTTCATGGCTGCATGCCCCCCCCTGCCATACGTGATCTACGGCCCGTTACACACAATCCGGCGAAAACTCCGCCGACGGACCGAGCCGCGATCCCGTGTGCCAAGCTCGACAGGGCACAACGGGCGGCACGGTGAAGTGCGACAGGAAGCTGGAAGGGCAGGCATATGCGCCTATGTATCTTCTTGCATGAAAACACACACTCTGCGCGTGCCGTTGTGGCACTCGGTGTGTGAACGGCACGACCGCACCCAGCACCCCCGTCGAAATCGAGTCCACTGAGGCGGATATGCCGACACGTCCCAATGGCGTCCGTGTAACGCTCCACCACCACCACCACCACCTCTCTCCCTCTCCGCCGGCTCCGAAAAGGAGGTGTGCACATGCAGACATCCACCTCAAACTTAGTCCAACTGCGTGCGTGCGTGTGTGTGTGTGCGTGTGTCACTGCCTCATCATCATCGACCACGCAACACTCGTCGCAGCAGGCGGTCACGTATGCCCATGTACTCTGACGAGGATGCCGCGGAGACGGTGCGGATGGAGTCATCCAATGCCGATGCTTGGCGAGAGGGAAACTCTTGTGCGGTGCCGCATTCCTCCAAAATCCGCGGGCGAACCTCACAGGCCGCTGCACCCAGCGTCAACAAAGGCGCAACATCTACGCTGCACCAACGGCGCGGCCGCGTGATGGGGCGCCGCTACTGGAGCATCTGCGTGGCGCTGGTGTTGATGACGCTCTTCCTCAGTGAGCTTCTACTAGCGCGGTGGGTGTTGAGGCCCGTTGCGCCAACAGCCTCTGTTGGCCATGCGGGAGCAAGCCAAAGGAAGGCTGGGCAGCGAGCGGTGACGTCGTCAACGACGCGGCCACCGGCGTCCACTGAGGCTGCGGTGGACAGCAGGAATAACGATGCTGCGGCGACGGCAGCCAGCAAAAGAGCTGGCATCGGCGAAGAGCTGCTGCCACCCACGACGCTGGTGCCTTGGGTCAATGCCTCTCCGCCCGTGGCCTCACCTGACGTGGCGTCATCAGTGCACAGGGCGGCATCGGCACCCCTGCACGAGCAGGTGACCGACACAAACCGTTCAGCCGTCACTGAAGGCAATGCCGCACAAACGGCAACCAACGCAGAGACTCTGAATACACTAGTCGAAGAGTTGCTGACCTCATCGGCCCACACGAGTGCCACCACCGGAAATCCGTTGTCGTCGTCGCAGCACCAGCACCAGCACCAGCAGCCGACCTCTGTAACGCATGTGTCACCACCACAACCGCCGAAACAGCAAGATGAGGAGGACATGCGTGATAGCCCTGTTCCCCCTCCGCGTCCTGCGCCGTGGGCGAAAGGCGGTGGCAGTGTTCGCCTGCGTCACATGTTCTCCATTCTCACCGTTCTGGCAGGTGCGCCCTTGACGACGCCGAGCGTCGCGGGAGATGCCACCAGCCGCATCCAGGACAAGGAAGTGCGACTGCTGAAGAGGGCCGCCATGGGCCTCTACCGGTCGGGCATGGCACAGCACGCCAGCTTCCACGAGTGGCTCCTTGTTCACAACAAAGTGCTCGAGCTAGGGGCGCAGAAGAGTGAAGAGGCCACAGTGCGGGAGTGGTGGCGCGTAGCACGCAGCGAGCAGGAGGCAGCAGCGGCCCCCTCTCTGAGGGGGCTAACCTCTGCCTCGACATATCTGCCGCATGTGCGCGTGGCGGGGCTGCCACACACATCACTGGCCAGTCCTCTCACGACGAAGTTGGCGTTTGCGCTCTTGCACGGCGTCCGGCTTGTCGTGACGGAGTACATCGTTCTTCACGACCTGCAGTGGACCTTGACGGGGGCGAGCGGGCTTGTCTTCGGTGGCGCAGCAGACGCGGCGGGTGCTGCGTTCATCGGACGCGCCAACTCGGCTAACACCAACGCGTCGCCGCCCTCTTCGAGTGGCAACGTTGTCCAGAGAGAAATCACGCTGGCTCTTCAGACGCTATCGAAGAACGACTGCCCAGATCTGCCAACGATTGTGGTGGACCAGGAGCGTAGCGGCGCCACAGAGGACGTGCATGCATACCGCCTGCAGGTGTACGCGTCGCAGGAATGGCGCCAGCCGGAGCGCGAGGCGGAGCTGCAATCAAAGCTGATCGCCTACGTGCAGAAGATTCGGTCTCCAACTACAGCATCCCCTTCCGTGGTGGCTTCGGTCCACAAACCCATGTCAGACGCCCTCATCTCAAGCGCCGCCACCGCTGGTGCTGAGGCGACTGCAGCGAGCGAGGTGCCGGTGCAGAATGGGCTGCCCATTGTAGCGTACAGCGCATCCGCTCACTTTCACTGCCAACACGCGCCCCTCTACGGCACCCGCATACTGGCTCCGCTATGGCTCCGCCCCTCTCGCCACAAACCCAAAGCACTGTCCCACAGCACTCGCTATGGGGCACCAGGAAGAAACGCCTCCACCCCCTCTCCACCCCTCACGACTCTCTGCGAAGCGCTCGTCAGCAGCCAGCTGGGGCTTGGTGATGCTTACGCCGTTCAAGGGAGCACCTTCCACCGCGTCTTCTGCCAGGAGTGGCTGCAGTTCGCGCTGCTTCCGAGCCCCAAGACACCGATACGTGGCAACACCAAGCTGGACGCAGCATCCGAAGCCGAGGTGGCCAGCCTCATGGCCACCCTGCGCAAGTCCCAGCCGCAGCGCGAGAGCGACGTCGATGTGCAGCGGATGGACATGGCGCAAAGACTCGGCGACGGGTTGTGCACGGTGGAGTGGGTGGCACACCTGAAGGCAGCACAGCTGCACTACCGCGAGATGGCTGAGCGGAAGCGCTGGCGTGCCGATAATCTGACGCGCTCAACAACCACCACGGCCACAAGCGATATAGCCGGACTTGCCGCCCATTCACCCGCCTCTCCTGTGGCGCCAGCAGCCGTGCCGCGGCTCTCCCTCTCTAACGCAGCTGGGTGGTCGCCGTACTTGAACCAGTACGCGACGCTTCTCTTCTCCGAAGACACGGGGCAGCTCTCGCGAGTGGCCGGCACATATCTCGCGTTTCTCCCGAACGTCCACTACGCCCTCCAGCACATCCGGCGCACGGTGGAAGACAAGCTTGCCTCTGTATCTCTCAAGTACGCGGTAGAACGGACACGGCGCTTCACCTCCGTGAAGCAACCAACCGACCGAGAAGTTGTCTGCCTTCCCTCCCACCTCTCCCGCGTGCACCGGCACGCTGCCATGTACAACACGCAGTGGTTCCTGAGTTATCTAGGCTTGCGGTGCGTGCAGCACAAGAGCTCCTGCCTCGGCGGCCTCTTCGAGTCGGAGGAGCGCACCCTCCAGAACATGGACCGCTACCTCTCGACCACTGGCAAGTGGAGTCGCGGCGAGTTCCGCGTGTGCATGTCGGCTGGCGTGTACGTCTCAGACCCCTTGGATGAGATGCTGTGATACCGTGCGGCGAACAGGCAGTCGTGCCCGCTGTATGCCTATTCTGGAGCGGGAGGGTTCTCTGCGTGCCAACTGCCCATCCATCCGCAGCGCGCTGTGCATGTGTGTAGAGGCGTGAGGGATGAACGTGGGAGAGCGCAGGCCCAAGCAAGAAACATAACGAGATCCATCAGCTGTGCGCCGTCGGAGGTGCAGACGTGCGCGAACGCGTGCAAGCAGCATCAGCCCTAGGATTCTACCGTCTCTGTGTCTGTGCCCGTGTCTCTCGCCCATTTCGCAGACAAGCAGGCACGCGCACTATGCACGCAAGCGCGGCATCACCGCTATGCTCTCCCACCCCTCCCACCTCGTCCACCACCACCACCCCCACCTGTGCTCTCCCTATTCCCGCTTTGTGTGTTTTCTCCTGGCACAGGTCTCGGCTGTCTCGCCACACAATCACCGCCGCAGCCGCAGCCGTTGTGTAACGGAGGAGTCGTGCAGCCGAAAGCGCGCTGGTGGAGGGGGCCGGATCGTGTGTCCGTCCTTCGTTGTTGATTTTCGCTTCGCTTTTCGTGTGTCGCTCTCACTCCACCACCACTACCGCCACCCCCCCCCCTCTCGGCCGTGAAGCCGCCACCGTGTGTTGGCGACGGCCCTGATATAAGGCGTGCGTGGGTGTGAGGTAGACGCACGCGCCCCTCCCCCTCGACGCCCTCCTACGTTTTATAGAAGTGGCGCACCGAACATACACATAGAAGCTTGAACTCCCGCCTGCTCAGTGACTCTCGCTGGTGCACAGGCACACATACACTCATACACAGCCCTGCACGCGCGTACTTGTGGTCTTCGTCTACCCCAGACTCTGCGAGCCGTAGGTCAATGTCATCGTCGCGTACTCGAAGGCAGCCGCAAAGCCCAGTCCTGGCGTCGACGGACTCTTCGGCCTTCACGACAGTGAACACGAATGACATGCTGCGGCAGTGCGAGCGGCTGATCGTTCAGCTCTCTGAGCAGGTGCTGGAGCAAGAGAAGGACATTCGCTACCTGCGGACGGCACTGGACTCCAGTCGAAACCACCAGCGCCGACACCGACGACGGGGCGGGGATGAGGCGCGCGAACGGGCAGCGGCCGTCATCACGGCAGAGAGCTGCAGCGTATCAACGGAGGGGCGCCGGCATCACCGCCCACATCGAATCACAGCCAAACCACCCACACCGATGAAAAAGACGCACGAAGACTCTCGACTGCGCCTCACTCTCCCATCGCCGACGACGTCGCAGGTGTCCCCCATCAACTGGTTCGAGGACGCGGGCGTCGACTTCACCACGGGGCCCTATCCAGAGTCTACTGTCGTGGCACCGCATAGCCCCCAGAGCAGCGCAGCAGGAAGTGCCGTACCCTCGCCGACGCACTCCGCCCGCAAGCCGAGCGGGCAGCACGGCACGGCGGCAGCCCTCTCTTTTCCGGCTATCATATGCGGTGTTAGCAGCTGCAGCGATAAGACCAACGGCGGCCTAACGCCCAGCGCTGTGTGCGATGGTCCTCCCTCCGGCGAGACGGCAACTGCAGACGCACTTTGGGCATCGTCGCTGCTGTCAGAGCAGGAGAGGAGCAGCAGTAACAGCTCCCTCGCCCGGCACCGTCGCAGCACTGCACAGCTCACGCGGAATGCGCAGTTCGAGACCCCGCGAGTGAAGTTCGATAACCAGGATGCGATGAGCTACCTGCTGGGCGTATTTTCTAGTGTCAAGTCGACCCGTGAGGCCGATGGTGGTGCAACAGCGGCGATGGCGGAGGTCGGTGAAACGGCTCCCTGTGGAAGAGAAAATCGCGGCTGTGCAGGCGCGCGCTCTCCAAGGGCGCCGCTGCAGCAGCAAGGCGAGCATGTCGCGCGGCAACTCTTTCACCCCGATCTTTTCGATGAAGATGAGGACAGCGAGAGTGGCAATGAACACCCGAGTGGTGGCGTCCTGTCCGACCATCACCGTCCTGCGGCAAGGCGACCTCTTTCACCGGCTCCGCGCGACAAGCGAGGCGGCGACATCAACGGCAGCCCACCAACAAATCACAAGACGGGCGGACCTTTCGATAAGGAAGATGCGCTCTTGCAGGAGCGGTACGCTTGCATTGTCGCATGCGCGTTAGCCGCTGAGTTCGCCACCTCCACCACACTAGTGGAGGAGGATAAAGTAGAGAAGCAGCAGCAGCAGCAGCGAAGATGCAAGACAGGGCCTCGCACGCCTACGGCAGCTCAGTGCCGCACCACGTCTCAGCACGATCACAGTGCCAGTGCAGCGGTGTCGGAGCTACTGCGACTTTTCACTCTCGAGACCACCACGGGACATCAGCCGGACACTGATAGAAAGGGCTTGCAAGGACAGCAACTCCTTGGCACCACCACGTAGTGCCAGCTGGCACGACAAGCTTAACAGGAGCGGCGGTTGTGGTGGTGCAACACTGCCGTCTGGGTAATGGTATACGTTATGGTGTCTACAGGGAGTGGCAGCAGCGAGAAGGGCTCATGTGGAGGCGAGGCCTCCGCATCTGCTCTTCACTCACATAAACCCTCAGCTTTGGCGCTGAAGGAGGCGCCTGGGGGTGCCGGTGTCGGTGCACCTCCGTGAAGGCATTTGTTCATAGAAACGTGTGTGGAGGAAGCTCGGGGCTCTCTTGCTTTGACTTTGTTTCCTGTGTTGTTTTACATCCTCTCCCGCCGCGTGTGAGCATGTGCCTGTTTCCGGAGCAGCGTTGATGCTCAGTCTGAGAAAGAGAAGGGGAGGGAGCCTCCGCGGATGAAGGCTGAGCCACACTTTTGATTCTCGCTGCAGCAGCCGCATCCCCACCATCACCACGGGCGAGCTTGTGTACGTCAGCTGGACTTGTGTCACGGTGACATGCATCGCACCCATGAAGCGACCATTCGCCATCGTCCTCACCTGCTCTGTGTCTCTCCTCCAACTCGAACCGTCTCCCCCCTGCCCCTACATTCTGCGCTGGCATGTGCGCGGCGATTCGAAAAGCTGAATGAACGGAGCAGCAACGTTTCTCAGGGTCCCTTGTCATGGAAGCGACTGCAGCGCTGCACGCTACGGCGGCGTCGCCCTCGCCTCCGTCTGCCTCGCCGTTACGACTACGAACGGCTGAGGTACTTGTATCCCTGACGCGCCGTGCGGACCAGGCGCTACACGAGCTAATCACGACGCACCACGTCTTCGTGTCAAATCGTACGCAGCGCCTGCACGGTGCCCTCTCCATCGCCGTTGCCCAAGCGCAGCAGGTGCTACGGACATTGGAAACGGTGCGGGAGCAGCGGGAGCGCGAGCGGCACCAGGTGTACCAGCAGCTGCAGCAGCGGTCAGGCTCTTCGGCCTCTCCCGCTACTCGGACTGCATCGCCCTCTGTGGAGAACCGGGCACCGACGAAGGAGGAGCACCAGCTGTACATGCAGCTGGAGAAGGCCCGCATCGACCTTCGCCGCGTGCTTCCGCGCGCTGTGACCGAGGTCGAGGACACAGGCAACGTCACCGAGGACGACGTGACGTCCACCTCAGGTGGATCGGCCGCCAGCACCGCGGCGGCACTCCGCTCGCTGCTCCACACGCGTTCCATGCTCTCGGTGGAGCTCAAGAAGATTGACACGGCGGTACAAGGACTCGCCGGTTCCAGTGATTCCCTCGCGGCTCTTCAACAGTCGCTCCAAGATGTGCACTCATCCATGAAGATGGCACAGCGCATGGTGCGCACGTTATTGACAGTGCAGTCGCGGGATGATCTGCTGCTGCGCGTGTCTGCCGTGCTGTTTGCGTTGGTGGTGCTGTACGTCGTGGCGCAGCGACTCCTTCGCCTCTTTCCTACCACCGTGTACGTCACCTTGGACGAGGCGTGAGAAGTGGGGGGGGGGCACCGCGATGGTGCGTGCCTGCGTAATCCGCTCCACGTGTTTGTGGGCCATCGAGGCTGGTGTGAGGGAAACACCGTCTACCTTTGCTGTTCTACGGTGTCGTCTCGCTCGCTCTCTCCTCCAGCGCCGCTGTCAAGTCGCGTCCTCCGCATACACACACACACACATGCCTCCCGCCTATATCTGCCTGCACTCTGCACACGCACCGACCCCTACGTCGACACGCTCACGGGTGTGCCACGCGCGTCTGCCAGCGCCTGTCTCCTCACCACTCTCATCTCCAGGTATGGTCTCTGACGGTGCACGCACACACCTCGAGTATCGGCCTTTTTCTCCTGCCCCTCCTCTCCCCTTCTCACGCAGCACCACCACTACGATCGCACCCACAGAGAGACGCGCTCACCGCCTCACAAACCGTTTGTCTGCGAGCGGGTTCGGTGCTGCAATACAAGGATGCCCGTCTACTCGTCACGCGCTTCGCCACAGCAGCGGCTGCCCTCGACTGTACCCACATTCACCCATGACGATGTGAGCGCCTTCCGTCTGCGCCCGTTGTCCCATGCAACCACGACCGCCGCTCCCCCGAGTGTGGCGGCGGCGTCCACATCACAGCTGCCTCACCTACAACAATCGGCCGACAAGAGAGCAACGACGACGACAGCAGCAGCAGCGCGTGGCCTCATCAAGACGGAGCCGGCGCACCACAGTAGAAGAGCAGCTCAGCCCGTCACCTCCGCAGCGTCGATGAACAACTTTGAGGCGATACGCGTACCGCCTGCAGCGACCTCACGTGTCTACGCAGCCCTCACGCCTGCTCGCGTCCAGCCAAACGAGGCCAACAACGGGGGTAAGAGCGATGCGAGTCGGCAGACGGAGAAGTCGTCTCCGCCGCCCCGTGCTGGAGCCAGCGTTGCCGGCTGTGCGGATGCATCTCTCCAAGACACGCTCGTGGGCTTGCCCGCGTCAATCACGGAGGACATCGTGGCACCAGGCCTGAGCGCTGCTGAGACGCGGCAGCTGGCGCTGTGGACGCGCAGTACACCAGCCTTTACCGCCTCAACAGCGCCGGCTCATGCCCCGACGACCTCCTTCAACAACCCGCTGCACCACTGGTGGCGTGAACGGCAGGCGATGCGACTCCACCAGCGCCATGTTGCTGCGCTCGACGAGCAGCTGAGCCCGGCCCTCGAGCAAGCTGTGCGAGCACTGCTGACGGCGGAAGAACATCATTGGCAATTCGAGATGCAGCACCAGCAAGAGCGAAAGAGTGGGGTGTGCCCGGCACCGGCGATGCACTCGCCGGTGCCGCTCCACAAGATGGCGGCGCTGCTGCAAGCGCTGCAGCTGGTCCTTCATCAGACGAGCGTTTCTTTCATCGAAGCTCAGGACAGAAAGATCACCGCTGCAGTCGCCACCGCGGAGAACACGTGTGATGGAAACCGCAATGCAGGACGGCATGTCGGTCTCACAAGCACCTCAAGTAGCTTCACGGAGCAAGAGGACGAAGTGGAGGCGCAGCACGCGTTGGAGCGGGAGCAACGTCACGAGGTGCTGCAGGCCGCTCTCAACACGGAGCGTGCACTGGCGGAGGAGGTGAGGCGACAGGTGCCGACTGGGGCCGGCGTCTCTGTCGTCACTCTCCCTTGTGACCGCTTTGTCCCTGCCCCCGTGCTGCGGCTGGAGGCGGCGGTCAGTGTTGCGCTGCTCTCCAGGATGATTGAGAAGGCGGAGTCAATCACGGCAGGCATGGAGTTCGCAGGCCACCTCCTCCGGCAGTACATCCTGCCTCACGTGTACGCCAACTATGCCGGGTGGGCGGCGGTGCGGCCGCGGCTGGGAACGCTGAGCGAGCAGGTTACCCACCTTGCAACCCTCCCGCTGCGCGTCCAGCAGCATCAGAGTCTGGTAGCTGCAGCCGTGCAGGCCCAGGCCGACGCGAAGTACCTCGAGGACGTTGTGAAGTCATGGACGATGCGTGCGTGGCTGCACGGAGTCATACGGCACCGTCAGTCCCTCGCCAAGCAAGCTGCAACGGAGCGTGTCGTTGCACGACTGCGGGGACGCATCGAGCTGCATCGGATGTTCAGCGCGTGGCGGCGAGAAGCACAGCGCGGGCAGCAGCTTGTACGTGAGACACGGATGGAGGCGGCGTACATTGAATTTCTCGAGGAGTCGAGGCTATCAGCGCTGCGGGACAGTCAAACATACGTGGGAACAGCGGCGACAATGGCCACGGCTCTGCTCATGTATGGTCCCAAAACCTCACCAGCACCCGTAGCTACCATGTGGTCCCGTGCTCAGCAGCAGCAGCAAGAGAGCAGGCGAGGACAGCAGGAACTTCCTGCTGGAAACAGGGAAGAATCATCAGCAACGGACATCCATGCCAGCGCCGCCCCCACAATGGTGAACACCCCTGCTGGATGGGCGGTGGCCCCGAGCCACTCGCGAGGGAGGATCGCGCAGGCGTCCCTGTTGCCCTCTCCCAGTCGCCATCGCCACGAAACACACTCCTCGAAGCGCAAGGGGGCAGGCTACAGCCGTGTCCAACTCTCCTTTATCCGGCGGAAGGCTGCCGGCATGGCGTCGGCAGAGCAAGAGAGAGCCGGGGAGGCTGGTATTCACAGCTTGCGTAGAGGCAATGCCTCTGTGGCCGACGACGACGACGTTGCAAGAGAAGATGGTAAAGGTGGCATGATGGAGCGGTACATTGTGCGCGACGCCAGCAGCGAAGACCAGAGCGAGGTCAGCAGCGATGAAGACAACACTATCGATGGCGGCGGCACGCTGGCGCAACTCGTCTACCTCGAGTCCCACGCTGACGACATCCACGAGGAGGGCAACGGGTCGTACCGCGCGCGCTCTACAGCGTCGTCCATGTTCCCGACATCTGACATCAACGCATCCTTGGCGGGAGCGACTTCTAGGCGCGGAGGTGACGCTGGCGACGTCTCGATGCACACCCTCTTCCAGAAGATGCTGGCGAAGCTGCACGAAATCGACCAGGTCAACGCCTATCTCCGCGCGGAGCTGGCCGTGCACTCTCGGCGACTGCGCAAGGTTGAGGCTGCAAACCATGGCCTGCGTCAGCGGAATCGCCAGCTGGAGGATGACACGCTGCAGTTACTACGCGACAAGCTGGATGCGCTCAACACCGCACAAGAGCGGCTCATGACGATCAAGGAGAAGAACCGCCAGCTGCGGCACGTCCGCTCTCGCCTGCGCGCGCACCGGCACCGCCCGTGGCAGAGCACCGTGCTGCGCGTCGTCGGGGACATGTGCGAGGTCTCAACAGCGGCAGCGGAAAGTGCAGACGAGGCCCGCGTGCACGCGGATCGCCACGGCACAGGGTGCACCACCAGTGACGATGACGATGGCGGCGAGGGCGAGCGCGGAAACGCTTCGCCTCAGCCCGCGAAGTCTGCCGTGGCTGCCGAAGCGACGGCGGACGGGCAAGAGATGGCAGCCACTGGGTCGGTGGGATCCCTTTCCACGGAAAACCACGCGGCGCTCCCAGGCAGCGACAACAATGAGGAGCGTCTGTTCAGCCGCATCGCCCCAATCGTGCTGCGCTCAGACCGTCAGCTCCCTGACGCTCTCGTCATCATCGCAGACTGGGCCAACAGCTGCCTCGAAGACCTGGAGTGCCTCGATGACATGAAGGATGGCCCTCTAGCTGAGCGCTTCCACAGCTTCAGCGAGGAAGCGCGGAGCGGGGTGCTGATCAGTCGACTTCTCTACTACCTTGCCCTGCCGCGGTACCGCACCACGACGTCGGCCGCCGATATGGAACGGGGCGTCGGAGCGAGCTTGGGCATGAGCGACTCTGCCGGAGCCAGGCTGGATGGCATCAATCGCCGACGTCAGCTGCTGGAGCAGCGTGGCGTGCAGCTGAACCCGCCCTTCCCCGTGTACGCAGACTGTTTTAGTGATTTGCTGGCCGCACCGCCTGTAGAGCGCATATCCCAGCTTCTCGCCTTCGCGACAGAGCTCATGGCTGGTCAAGACGTCGCGGCGCAGGAGCAGAACGAGGCGTGGCGGGCGAACACCACAAACGGTGAGAATACGAACGGGCCGGCCAGTGTCGACTTTCGTGTAAGCGCAGCAGAGGCGGGGGATGGGAAGCGGTCGCCGCGAGCTGCCGCGGCGTCGCTGCCTACGCTGTCAACTCCGTTGCCGCTCCACACCGTGGTCAACCCGCACGCCATCGTGCGCGGTGAGAGGTCATCTGTCATCACACTCGTTGCGCTTCTTTACGTCCGCTTCGCGCACCCCTTCCACCACAAGAGTCATCAGAGCGCGAAGCGAGAGCGGAGCGCACTGCTGCACCTCTGGAGCGGCGGCCAAGCGACAGTGGCCGAGCTCAACGGTATCGTCAACGACAGCCTCCGAGATGCTGCAGGAGGGAGCGGCTGCCCGGTGGAGATTACGGCGACGCTTGACCGGGTACCGCCATCCGGCTACTCAATCGAAGCCGACATGCTGCGTCAGCTGCCGACAGAGGACAAGACGGCATGGCAACTCTTCCGTGAGCGTTGCCTTCCTGTCTTCGGCACACAGGCGCACCCCTTCCTGCTGCGCGGCGGCTTCTGGCCGAGCGACGCCTTCGAGAGCCCTGAGCTGGCCGCGATGCTGAGCACCCTCGCCATGGCGCTGCGCCGCTCACTGGAGTTGCACCGCTGGCATGTGACGCTCAACTGCCTGGTGCCGGTGCGCACGTATGGCGGGCTGAGCAACGGCGTCTTCACCGGACCGTGCGCGTCAGCCCCGGCACTATTGCTGGGACTTCGTCAGGACGGTAAGAAGAACCTCTCCATCGAGCACCCGCTCATCCCTCAGTGCGTGGAGCAGCGCCAGCAGGCCTACCTGAACGCGCTGGCGAGCGAGACCTTGGGCGCCTCTCTCATCTCCAGGGACGATGAGGCAGCCAAGCTGCTGACACAGCAACAGCATCTGGCCGACCCCACTACGGAGACAGCGTCGCTGATGGACGCCATCACTGGTCTTTGGCAGGAAGATCTTCTCTCGCTCTTTGTGCAGCGCGCCACCCTCTCCGCGCACCTGGCGCTTCCGGTTCTCGACCTCGGCAGCTGGCGCCTGCTGTGTAGTGACCTCGGAGTGATCAGCATGGCGAGCCCAGACAGCGAGGGCGCCGGCGCGCATGATGCTGTGATGCTCAGGATGCACGAATCTGGTTCGTCACAGATGCAGGTGCAGTCAATATCGCCACGTCAGCCGAGGCCACAGTTGCAGGCGATGGACATGGAGGTAGTGACGACGCTCTTTCAACGCGCCGTCATGGCGGTTTCACTCGCTCGGGATGAGGTGGACCCCGCAGTGCTGCAGTCGGCACGGGCCGCCAGGGAGGCGTCGTCGCAGACGGCGCCAGCGGCGGCGGGGCAGCACAGCCAGGCTGACAGCAGGCGGAGTCGTTCGTCGAAGTCATCAACGCAGCATCAGACGCTACCAGACATACAGATGGACATGACATACCCGTCGTTTCTTATAGCGCTTGTGCTGCTGGTGCACCATCTGTACCCGGCCTTCATCTCGGCGACTCCAGCAGGCGTAGCGGTGCAACCCTTGTCTTCACCGACTGCCTTTCTCGGCAGCTGGGAGTCCAGCACCCTCACCAATAGCGACGATGGGCGGCTCGGGAGTCCCGCCTCGCTGCCGCTGGACGGCGGTGAAGTGAACCGCAGCCACCGCGTTTCGAACAGCAAGCCCACCTACTGTTCCCTTGTGGAGGCTTTCAGGTTCATGATGCAAGGCATTGTGTTGCCCAGCTCCGCGGCTCACCTGCAAGTCACAGATCCTCACTTTGTTCTTCGCCAGCTCACGCGTGGCGTGAAGACACAGGTGGTGCTACGGAATTGCGCCCCGGCGCTGCTGCTTGTGTATCAAGCGTACAGCAAGGAGGTTTTTGGAGAGCCGGGGATGGTGCGCAAGGACGTGCTTCGGCTGCTGCGCGATGCGATGCTCACCAGCACCGAGCTCTCACAGCATCGCATCTATGAACTCTTCTCCAGCTGCTCTGTGCCGCGCCATGCGAACGAAGAGGTCGCCATCGCCAACCGCAAGGAGATGGATCGGCTGGCGCACGCCAACAGCAGCCCTGGCAGTCTCCCGGTGTCGGCGCGACGGCCAGGCTACCGTGCGGTGCGCATCGTCGATCCAGACGCCGCCACCGAGTCCGCCGTCGCGCACTCAGCGCATCGGAAGCGCGTTCACATTCTCAACTTCGAGGGCTTCTGCAATTTTCTCTGCGTCCTGTGCGGCTTCAAGCAGCCGAACGTCTTCGTCCCATTTGAGGAGCGCCTGCTCTCCTTCCTGCACAACTCGCTCCTGCGGCCGCTGATGCACATGGTGCCTGCTCTGGTGCCGCTGGTGTCGCGCTCGCAGCTAGCTGGAGCGTCGAACAGCGTCTTGGCCTCTACTGCCGTAGTGAGAGCCGGTAGCGTCAACAGCGACGGTATCTCCAACAAGGCGGGCGGTGGGAGCAGCAGCGGTGCGATTGGCGCTCGCGGCGCAGCCTCGTAGTGACTGCGGGCATGAATGGGGAAGGACAGGAAGTAAGGGTGCGCCCGCATTGGCAGTAGAGTCACGCAAGGACACAAAGGGGGTGTGCGTGAGCGCCCGTGTGTACATGTCGGTGCTTGGCTTGCACAGTTTATGTTTCTGTTGTTGTTGCTGCCCATGTACAGCAGATCACCTCCGCCATGAGGGAGTGCGTTGTGTGCGGACGTGTCTGGGTGCGTGATCAATGCTCCCCCCCCCCACCGCCACCGCCACCACCACCACTCCTTGGAACCCTTTTTCTCTCTTGTACGTGTGACGCTGTGGACACACAGACACACACAGGCCTTCTTCTATCCGACAGGTCAGTCCTGCACGGTGTTGCTCTCGCTCTCTGTGTTCGCTTCTTGCTGCAGGTGCGGTGCCACGTGTCGGCTGTGCCTTCTCCCCTCCCTCTCGTCATGTCGCCATCATGTGCGACATGCATGTACATACGCTCTGACAAGACGCACGTAAGCGAGGCGACAGTGACCGCCATGCAGGACATCTCTCCACTCCACGCGACCACCACCACCACCACCCCTCTCTCCTCAACGGGCTGCAGGTGAGGAGTGAGTAGCAGCAACAGGGCTGAGTCGCGTGTGCCAGTGTGCACCGCCTTTCCCTCAGTGTGTATCTAAACACGCCACAGAGAATGTCGGAGAGGAGAACTGCGCTGCCGCAGAGGTGGTGGCCGTTGTACTCCACGTATCACGTGCCTCCCGCCTCATGTCTTCTGTCCTGTGCTGTGTTGTAGTCGCTCCGCTGCGACGGAGCGAGGTGGTGTGCGAGTGGCAGTTGTTATCCAAGAGTAACGCGTCAGCAGCCCAGTACACACACACACTGCCATCTCCCAGCTACCGTTCTTCTCTCGCTCCCTTGCTCACCATCTACCCCCCCCCCGATACACGCACACGCATGTACGCCAGCACAAAGCGTGGCGCTGGCCATTTATCGGATGGCGCAAGGATAACTTTCATGTTGAGCCATGGGCCTCCTCCCCAAGCCCGTCGCGCCACAGGCCCTCACGCCTCCTAGAGCAACGTCGCGATGCGCTATGACCGCCTCGGCGTGCAGATGCGCACCGAGGAGAGCGAGGCCAAGAACACAAAACGGCGCCATCGATGGATCTACACTCCAGAGGCTCTCTTCTCGCTTCGCACCATCTATGCCACAGATGCCGTCCGCCTCTTCCATCGCTGGCGCCATCAGCGCAAGGGCCTCCCTGCCGCCATCGTTGGCACAGCGAAGTCCGCCGCATCACCCAGCATTACTGACAAGAGCACGACTAGAGATGTCTGCACCCACCCACACCCCCCCAGGGGGCTTTGCCGCAGCCGCCGTCCGAAAGGGGCGAAAAGAAGACATGTGCTGCGTGTGGTGAGCCCTCGAGTCTGTCGATGCCCACACGGTCTCCCACTATGGTCACCTCATCATGTCAAGCACGACCACGGACCCATGGAGGGGAAGCTGCCCCTCCACCAGGCACACGCGCACACCTTGGAAGGGCCTGAGTGAAGTGTGTCGTGTCTCTGCCTGCGTGTGAGTCGCTCATGCTCCTTCGAAGTGCGAGGAGGAAGGGTGTATGCTAAACGAGCCCGTGGACACGCACGTGTGCGCCAAACACTTTCATGCATGCTTATCTCCTCTCTTCGTTCTCGGCCTTTCTCGACCTCTTCAACCCTCGCGCCGCACTGTCAACCTCTCCCACCAACATCGTCAGACGTGTGCCATCACGGGCAACAGAATACCGTAGCCTGTCCTTCCACACCTGCGCCCCTTCTGCGCTCACACTCCGCAGCAGGTGTTCTTGCTCCTGCTTCTTCACGCCTGCTCTCTATCACGCACGCACTCTCCTTCGCGTACGCCGGTCCTCGTGCGCGCGAGTGGAGTGGCTCGACTGCCTCAGTGGCACGGCTAGAGCAACTGCCGTCCCATTTGGCGACCGCTTGTCATCAAGTCCTGTGCCGCTGCTGCGGTCACACTCGGGCCCGACCCATTTCTTTTCCCCCACCGCACCTCGCACTCGCGTGTGTCGATCAGGGCGCTCTCGGTTAATACGCACATAGACACGCGCGCCCATCCGCACAGCGATCATGCTGAGGTGTAGCCCAGCTGCCGCTCTACTTATCATTCAACTGCAACCGATCCCGCTTGTGGATCCTTCGCTCTGTCGGTGAACTCCACCGACATTGCATTGTTGTAGTGGTGCTGCCCACGTATCTCGTTGGCCGGTTCTCGGTGGAGGGGAGGAGTGGCGCGCACCGGTGACGGTGCTCACGATTGCGCAGGGGGGGACGCGGAGGTCCTCTCCGGACGGCAAGAGGGCGAGCAGAGGCGTCGGAGAGTGGAAGGTACCTCATCCTACACGTCATCCGGGGCTGTGGCGGCTCAGCACTCGACATCCGGCCTGTCTCGTTGCCAGGGTGTGAGGGCATCACTTGGTGTTTGCCTACTTGCACTTGTGCAGGTAAGCTTGAGAGACACCACCGCTGTGCTGCGTGGGCGTGGACGTCTTCTGCGGAGGATCCTGCAACGCGTCATTGATCAGCAGCAGCCGTGACGGTAGCTGAAGGCGGAGGCGGAGGAGGGGCTTGCACATGCATCTCACGCAGACACGTAGTGACAGGCGCCACACGTGCACACGCACGCTTTTCTTGCAGTGCTGACCATCACTGAAAGGCAAAAGCGAGAGGGCGCGGAGGAAAGCGAGAAGTGTGCGCGAGATCGGCGAGGAGTGGGCTCGCTTCTCCTTCTTCGATGAAGAAGGGCGCCGACGCCACACCTTGTCCTGCCCTGCTGCCCTTCTCTGCGTGTATTTCGGGATTATCGCCGTGGGTTTGGTATATGTTCTCCGCAGGTGTCCGTGTGGTTGGACCACACACACACACATACATACTTGTACACCCATACGCAAGAGCGCGTGTGTCGGGGTGTCCATGTCGAGCAGCTCACTCGACGGCACATCATCATCACCGCATACAAGTCGGGCACATAATCTCCTAAGAGCGCAAGACGCACGTACACACACGCGCAGCACAGAAGGAGAGGCTGCACACTCTACCCCGATAAACACACGCACACACGCACATACATATACATGTATATATTATATACATATTATATACATACATCTCTCTCCTCTCGGTGTGTCTGAGTGCGCCCTTGCCCGTGTGCGGAGACCTCCTTTGTTCTTATTACTGTTGCAACTCCTCCTCCTCCCCCAATCATCGAGCACAGCCGTCGTCGCGTTGCGTGCGCGCGCGCCGGTGTGTTCGCTCACCCCACGCGGCAACACCGCTGCTCGACGCAACGGGTGTGAGCGGGAGAGGGAGACGTAAAGGAGGATACATAGAAGAGCAGAAGGTGCACGAGGCGACGAGGGAAGGTAGAAGACAATCACACGGCAACCGCGCAAGAAACGGGCGCGCCCCATCCACGCATTGAACACGGAAGGCGAAAGAAGGTCGTCACAGCGAGAGAGAGGGAGAGAGGGGGGAGAAAGCGAGTTGGTGAGCAAGGGGCCGTACAGTGGGAAGGCACACGCGTGCTCAAGCCTGCGGTGGTGGTGTGATTGGCCCGTCCTGCTGCATCTCTTCCTCCGCTCACCAATTACGTTTGTGCGACGGTCGCCGTCATCAGCGTGTTGTGCACGGTGTCGGTGTGCGTGCATCCATTTATATTTACATACATAGTGTCTCGTGTGCGTGCTGTAGCGTGTGCGGTCGTGCTCTCGATCTGTTCGGTTATTACGGAGGGACACAACATCATACGAAAGCGGGTACCAGCGCACAGCACCGCTACGTGCCTACGACGGACCTCATAAAACAGAAAACGTAACAGTATGGGATACCTGCAAGTGCTCCTCGCGTCCCATCGCCACCTCACTGCTGCACCTCTGCGTCTCCGTGCTCGTGGTGCAGTTATGGCGCCAGTGTCCGAGTGTGCCGCTGCACCGTCGTGTGTGCCTCCTCCTCCTCTTCCTTCATCCTCCCCACCTCCCTCAGCATCGCCAGCTGCACCCGTGCGTTCTGCAGAAAAGTGCACACAGCTGATGGTGAAGGCGAAGAGACGGGACAGGGGGCGGTGGATAGGCGGCGGCGGCGGCGGCTCGTACCGCGCCAGGGGAGCGTACGTCGCTGTAGCGTCACCGGTGGTCGAGCCACTCCACTGCGAACGAAGACAACGGCAGCTCGCGCAGCTCACGGTGGTGGCAGTGCACGTAATGCGACACACAGCAGCACGGCGGTGGTGCCACTCGAAGTCCAGTGAACCTCCGAGTGACGGTGATCTGTCACCACGTGCTGAATGTCGGCCCGCACCATCAAGCGAAGCGGTCCCGCCCGAGTGCGGGGACTCGAAGGAGGAACGCCCATCTCTACTTGACGGGCTACTTCGCCGACTACAACAGACGACAGGTGTCTCAGCCAGCGACAGGTGGGCAGCAGTGCCCGCTGCAGCGTCATCGGCGCTGGATGCATCTAGCCGTCACGGTTGTCCACGCACTATCGCAAGGACCGAGGAAGAGGCGTACGTGCCGCTCCTCTTCCGGCCCGACTTTCAGCGTGCCAACCCACATGCGCGCCGGCACGCCGCCGCTGCGATTACAGCAGCGGAGCCAGAAGCGATGGCGCCAACGATCACAGTCGATCTGTGTTGGCGTGCCGTAGAAGAGGGCGGCGTGCAGGCGGCACGCGGCAGTTTACGGGAACGCGCCTCACACAAAACGCTCGAGACAGTTGCACACGAGGCTGCACCTGCGGCAGCGCGCTCACCCGCGCCACGCGGGGATGCGGAGGCTGCCAAATTGGGCGATCCACGCACGGATGCCGCTGCATCGCCTGCCTTGGTGTGCAGCGACAACGCGCTTCTCGAAGAATTCGACATGGACAACATCCCAGCCTTTGATCTAGGTGGTGCACAGGAAGATGGACGCGCAATCAACGAGGAGAGGGATCGACAGCTCGATGGCGACGCCTCCGCGGCGGCGGCATCACCGGCGCATCCGGAAGCCGTTTCGAAAGACGACTGGGATGATCTGTTGTGCGGTGCTGTTGACAAGGACAGCGAAGACGTGGAGGATTGGATCACCGACGGCGCCCTGCCCGTGGCACCTGCCGCCTCTGCCGGTGATGCTGTGCGGACAGCCGATAGGCGCTCTCGCCAGCTCATACTGGACCCAGTGGAGTGGCTGGCCCAGGCCTCCGACGCCCCGCTCATGGACGAGGGCCTGCTCGAATCGAGCACGCACATCAAGGACCAACTTACTGAGACGCTCGCGCCGTCCGCTGCCGCCAAGTACACGGAGTGGCTTAGCCATCAAATGCACGATGCCACCTTCCGCGACGTGGAGGCGGCAATCGGCGAAGCGCCGCCGAGCGCGGACAATGTGGCAGCGATAGCCGCCAAGGGCTTTGACCCGGCAACGGCAGTATTCATGGCATCAGCATCGCAGCAGAGCATCGACGCCGAGGAAGACACGAGCTTGCAGGAGGAGCTGACTGCTGAGCTTTACGCCGACGTCTCTCGAGCCATCCGCAAGCAGCAGTGGCACCGACCGCGCAACCGGAAGGCGAAGCGCAGCAGGGCGGCGACGGCCGCCCTCTCGACTAGCACTGACACAAACGGAGACCGTTTCACGGATGCAGTGCACCCGTCAGAGGCGCCTCTGAGTCAGGAGAACGATGCCGCGACGATGCAACTCGAGGCACTGCCTCCTGCCGCTCAGTCTGCAGCCCCCCTCAACCCAGACGAGGGTGCAGATGGTACCGCTGGCGGTGCGCTGCCGACACCTTGTCACGAAGTCGCTGCCGCCTCGCTCACGGGACCGAAGAGGGATAGCACGACTGCACCAGCGGCGGAGTCGGACGCACTTGTCTACAACATTTTTACGCGCCGCGTCGCCAAGGCTGGATCGATGAGCATCCGCACACTGGCACTGATGGGCATCGGCGTCGACCGAACCACGCGTGAACTCTGCGTGACGGACGGCGAGGCGCTGCGGAACCTCGCTGGCGAGCTGCGTGCCCACCGTGTCTCCTGGCCAAAGCTCTGGTCGCGCGGCCCCCTTTATCAACAGATTGAGCGTCTCCTGAGCGATGCGACCGTCGAGGACCCCGTGGAGCGAGTGTCGGGACTACTGAAGTTGCAGTACAACCGATCCCACCTGCAGCGGCAGAAGCCTGGTCTTGTCGTATGCGGAGACACGACAGAGTCGGAGCAAACACCATCAGCGGCTGTGGAGGCGACCACTGCGCAGCCTAGTATGATCGAGAGCATCGATGAAAAGCTCCTCACCCTTCAGGACCTTAACGCGGAGCAACAGGCTGTCGTGCAGCTGGTCATGCAGGGGCATCATACATACATCGGCGGCGGCGCTGGCACGGGCAAGTCGGTGCTGCTCCGTGTCATCAAGCAGCAGCTTGCTCGTGAAGGACTAGCTGTGGCTGTGACGGGGACGACCGGCATTGCCAGCTCTCAGATCGGCGGGTGCACGCTGCATCACTGTCTCGGTATCAGCCCTCTTGGCGAGTTCACGCGTCGCAAGGACTTGAGCAGCTACGACGTCATAATCATTGATGAGGTGTCGATGCTTTCACGGGATCTCTTCGAGTCGCTGGAGGTGCACCTGCGCCGCGCCAACAACATCAACCTCCCCTTCGGTGGTGTACAGATGATACTGAGCGGCGACTTTCTGCAGCTCGGCGCCATTCACGCGCAGCCGCTTATCACGTCCACTGTCTTCCGCCGCAACTTTGTTCAGCTGAAGCTGCACACGGTGGTGCGGCAGAACCGCGACCTGCGCTTTACCGCCCAGCTGCAGCAGCTTCGGCGTGGAATAGTGCCACCGGACCTACCAAAATCGGTGCGGTTCATGTCACGAGAGCAGGTGGTGGCCGAGCACCATGCTGCGTCGGAGCTACGTGAGCGCCAGCAGGCCCAACTGCAGCAGGTCCTGTCCACCGCAGCCTGCGAGCCCTCCATAGACCCTCACACGGAGGCACGGACGACCTTCAATGCTGCCGATGAGAGCCTTCGGACTCCGTCCGCGCCGGCGACCACGCCTGTGAGTCCGGTCCCACAAGTGCGGCGCCGCGACAGCGTGGCTGCATTCGTGGACGGCGCCGTGAACCTGTTGCCGACGAATCACGAGGTCGACGCGACCAACACGGAGCAGCTGGACAGGTTGGATGGGGAGCTCATCACATTCACACCTCAGCTCCTGCCCCCGTCCCTCGTGGGTGCCTGGTCTCCGACGTATGTGCTGCGCGTCTATGCGCCACCGAAGCTGAACATGCAGATGTTTGCGCTGGAGATACGGCGGTACCTCGCCGCTTTCTACACACACGGGCAGCGCGCGTCGTCGCGACCTTCGTCTCGCTTGTCAGCGCGGCTGGCAAGTCGGAAAACGGATGCCGCGGCGTTCTCCAGCACCGCAGCAGCGTCAGCAGACTTCAGTGACGGTGCGTGGCTCCTGCACCCCAGCCTCAGCGAGCGCAGCATCGTGTTGTACCCCCTCTTCGTCGACGCCTTGGCCCTCCGGGTGCGTCTGCCGCCGACGATGGACAAGGACGAGGCGCAGGAGTTCTTGCTGTACCTGAGTGAACTGGATCGTCATCTTGAAAGCATCGACAACGGCGTACGGGTCCGCGACGTCCTCGTGCACCCAGACGGCATGCATACGGAGCAGGACGAGTTCACTCTCTTGCAGTACGCCCAACGCACTCCGCTTGCCCGGCCACTGGGGCTAAAGATTGGCGCTCGCGTGATGCTCCGCACGAACCTGGCCCCAGGGCTTGTGAACGGAAGCCTGGGCACCGTTGTCGCCTTCCGCAAGCTGGAAATGGACCAGCTCCCGCGCTACATTCTCGGCAGCGCGCAGCGGGAGGAATCCATCTTGCAGTACGCCGACTACTTGAAGTACGAGCAGGGCTTCGACGTGCCACTGGTGCCGGTATTGGACTTCAACGGGCGGCAGGAGGTGATCCCGCCAGTGACGCACTTTGTTGGAGGGCTGCCGAACACGCACTTCTACAGCATGGGGATCATCGCCCTGCCGCTCTCCTTAGCCTACGCCTTCACGGTGCACAAGGTGCAGGGCCTCACCCTGGTGGGTCGCGTGCACCTGGAGCTGTCTCGCATGTGGCCGTGTGAGCATCTGCTGTACGTGGCCATGAGTCGCGTGCGTAACCCGGAGCAGCTGTCGGTCTCCTCTTTTCACCCCAGCCTGGTGCGTACGGCGGCGGACTGTCTGCTCTTCGATGACAGCCTGCCGCCGGTGACGCAGGCGCGCATCGCGCCGTACATGGTGGCGGCGACCTGGCGGCGCTCAGTGGAGCGACGCAAGAAGACGGTGCTGAGGAAGCGCCTCGAGGCGTACGTGGCGAGGCGCCAGCAGAGGCTGCAAAGTGAGGCGAGTAGAGGCGACATCCGCGCAGAAATACGGCTTCTGGAGGAAAAGATGCTGAAGCAGCGGGTGAGGGCGTCGGCAGCGCGCGGCAAGCGCCGCAACACCACCGGTAAGTTAGGAGCCGTAGCGGCCTCCCCAACGGTGTGAGCAGCAGACGCGCAGATGTCCCAACACCGATCCAGCGGGTCATAGGCGGTACTGCAGTCTCCGAAGTGCGTCTGAGGCTGATGCTCACTGCTTGAGCCAGCACATGTGAGGAGGCTGCGAAGGCACCAGCACACACACAAATATCTGTAGGCGTGCACTGTATCCCTGTCGATGGACGACTCGATGCAGCAGCCCAACCCTCTCCACCACCACCACCGCTGCCAGCCCACTCCCGTTGGCCTGCACTCTGTTATCTTCTAAAAAGAAACGAAAATCGACCCACAAACATTCGCGCACGCAGCGAGGTGCAAGGAGGCGCATGCGGTCACGTCAGTCAGGCTGTGTGTGGGCGAGCGAGCACACACACACACACACTCCCTCCCTCGTCTGCCCGCAATCACTCGCCTCGAGAGGAGCAAGGAGAGAGGGGGTGAAAAAGGACATAAACCGGAGAAGTCGGCTGCTCTGCCCTTCTCGGCACCCCACCTACCCACCCACCCCCTCCCTCCTTGAGGACAAGATGCGCGCCTGCCGCGCCATAGAACGCCCTCTCTATTTCATTGCCTCCTCGCTATACTTCTCCTCTTCCGATCTCCCCACCCCTCACTCGCTCCGTCACGCGCCCACACGCCTGTCACGCCGGTGCCATCACAGAGGCCTGTAACGCATAACCTACACTAGATTCTCCGTGTATATATCTATATCTATATATACGTTGATTCTGCTTCTTCGTACACTGTGCGTGTGTGTATGTGTGTGTGCTGGGGTGTGATGCTGGAAGGCCTTTACTTAGATTAGCGCCTGCCCCCACCCACCTCACCCCCACCCCCGCCTCTCGGCGTCTCCGCTGTCTCCCGTACTCGTTCTCTCTCTCTGGCTTGCTGTGCTTCAGCACGTGCGTCCGCGTGTGTGCTGCCGGTTTCCTCACTGGTGTTTGGTGCCCACACACGCACACGCGCATCATCTTCAAGTGAGCCGCAGCGGTTGACGACACGAAAGGACAAGCGACTGGGCAAAGCGAGAGCGTGAACGCAACTGAACGAGTGCACGGGAGAAGTGAGCAGCGGAGATCACAACGACCGCCGTCCCTGCTGTTCGCCTCCACACGCACACACATATACACCGCCCCCTCACGTCTCCTCGCCCCACCCGCCGACGCACGCGCTCTTCTTCTGCGCTCCTAGAAGCTTTCTTCTCTCTCTCTGTGTCCACAACTGTCGTTGTGTCATTTTTCGTTTCTTCCTTTGGACTTCCGTCCCGCCACACGGCTGCGCCACCCGCCACCCGTTGTGTTGCGCCGTGTTCCTTGCTTCTACACGCACACCCTTCATAGAGCACATCTCCCGTAACTTCTCTTGTACATCTCTTTCTTTCGTTTTTTTTCCTCGTTGGTTCTTCGATACATTGCGGCCTACCATCCTCGACGCGACCTCCTCCTCCTCCTCCCCCTCCTCCTCCCCCCCCCCTCCTCCTCTCGCTCAGCTCGTCGTCTCCGTCGGTTGCGCGGTGGTATTCCGGTGCATCTTTCTGTTCTTGGTTCTCGCACTTGGACTCGTTTTTTTTTCTTTTTCCCGCTCTCTTGGTGTCTCGCCGCGGTGTTGGTCGTTGTACACTTTCATGGTACCGCACGCACGCACACACGCGCACACTCTCCCGGGCGTGTCAAGCTGTTCCTTCTGTTTGTAAACAGACACCCTTCCTTGTATTTTGTCTTCCCCCCCCCCTCTCCGCACTCCCCGCACATCTTCATAGATCTTGACCCTCCCCCTCCCCCTCCCCTCCCCTCTCTCTCTCGCACACCCGCACACCCAGCCCGCACCTTGCCACATCGCCCACCATCCCGCTGCTTCCGTCGAAACAAACGTGTCTGTGTGTGCGTGCGTTCGCCACTCTCCTTTTCTTCGGCTTCTTTCGCATCTCCCCCCTCCCCCGTCTTCCCTGTCTCACGCGGAGCGAACAGACGCGCAGGCCTCTCTCGGCCCTCCTCCTCCTCATCTCGCCTCGTGTGCTCGCTGCTCGTTGTGTGCCGTCCATTTTGGTCCGGTGTTTTGGCCGCTCCCCCAGCCCCATCCACCCCTCCTCGTTGACGTGTCCAGGGGCACATCACGAACGGATTCTTGCCGGCGCTGCTCTCGCTCGCTTCCTCAATGTTTCGTTACTTTACGTCGTCCTCCTCTGCGGCGCGGCAGACAGCCGTGCAGCTCGCTGTTTGTGCTAACCTTCGCACCAGTGCCGCGTTGCTGCACTCAGCCGCCGCCTACGCGCGCGCATCGTCAATGATCCGCGGCTCTGCTGCCGCGGTGCCGTGCAGTGCGTTGGTGAGCGCTCAGCTCACCAACATGCGGTGGCAGTCCTCCCCCTCCTCCACGCCGCCGAAGTCGGAGGGTGGCAAGAAGCGTGGACGACCACGAGGCGGCAAGACACGCCGGCCCACCTCCGCACCAGCAGCCGCCGACACAAGCACAAGTATGGCGATGAGCGATGTCTCCCGCGCAGAGACAGACGCCGCTCTGGATCAGGCAGTGGCCGCCGTGGCTCAGCAGATCTTTGCGGGCTCCGCCGAGCCAATGCCAGTAGCACCAGCACGTTTTCCAGAAACTAGTGCGTTGAACACGCCCGACGCAACCCCCCTCACGGCACAGGTTACCAAGCTCGTGGAACCGCCGACAGCTGCAAGCGACGGCGCCTCTGTGGCGGCCTCGAGGGATGCCGGTGCCACCGCGACACCGGCGAGCTCGTCCGCTCCATCGGTCGGCAAAACAGCTCGGGAAGAGGAGCAGCCGCCGACCAACGTAGCAGCAGCCGCGTCAGCCGAGGTCACCGCACCAGCTACGCCGGATGCGATGGCGAAGCCGAAGAGGTCGGCAGCCCGACGACGCACGCAGCAGGAGACGGCTACACCAACACCAGCAGCCGTCACAGCCGCTGAGGCGCCGGTGGCGCCAGCGAGCCCCACCGCCGATGCGTTCCGCGAGAGCCTTGACGAGGAGTCCTTCTTCTCGTCACTCCTCCAACCAGCCAAGGGCGGCTCCAACATTGCAGAGCCGCGCGAGTCGACTCTCGTGTACAACGCCCTCACCGGTCGCATGACGAGCGAGACGTCGGTGACGATGCAGTGCCTGCGCGAGCTCGGCTTTGGCGTCAATGACCAGCGCCAGGTGATCATGAAGTACCCAGAAGTGCTGAACGCGCTTGCCGAGCGGGTACGCGCCGGAACGGCAGCGCTGCCGACGAAGTGGCCCGTCACTGTCGCCCGCGTCATCAGTACGGTGATCATGAACAAGAGCATCAGCGATCCGGCAAAGGCGCTCGAGCAGATGATCCAGGTGAAGACGAGCAGCGTCATGCGCAGCCGCTACACCTCCGTTGTGTCCGCAGTGAACAGCGACTTGGACGCCGCCATGGCTGAGACGGCGGCGGAGCAGGCAGGCGTGAATGGCGGGCACGATCCGGATCAGGCGATCGAGCTCAACGACGAGCAGAAGCGCGTCATCGACATCGCCCTGCGAGGGCACCACTTGTACATCGGCGGCAGCGCCGGCACCGGCAAGACAGTGCTCCTGCGTGCCGTGGCGCGTCGCCTGCAAGGCCACCGCCTCCGCGTCGCGATGACCGCCACGACGGGCGTAGCTGGGTGCCACATTGGCGGCTCGACCTTTCACCATGCCCTCGGCGTCACCTCGCGCGGCGAGTTCATGCGACGCAGCATCATCCTCGACTACGACGTCATCATCATTGATGAGGTGTCCATGTTCCCGCAAAGTCTCTTTGAGGAATTTGACCGCGTTCTGCGCGAGGAGGCCGGCACGCCGGATCTGCCGTTCGGCGGTGTGCAGATCATCCTGTGCGGTGACTTCCTCCAGCTCGGCTGCATCAACGAAAAATCGCTCATTTGCTCACCGCTTTTCCACAAGAACTTTGTGAAGATCCGCCTCGAGACGCAGGTGCGGCAGACCGCCAACTCCAAGTTCGCGAATGACCTGCAGTTCATGCGTCTTGGTATCGTGCCAAGCGATCTCCAGACGACGGTGCAGCTACTGCCGCCGGGAACCATGGTCGACTCCGCCGTGAATCTTCTGCCAACGAACAAGGAGGTGCATGCGGCCAACGAGCGACAGCTCCAGGAGCTGCCAGGGGACCCGTTGACGCTCACGCCAGAGACCGGCATCACCTCCCTCCAGTGCGAAACGACGGCGACGCTGCTCCTGCGCACGACGCCGGATTTCAACGAGGCCGAGTTTGCCCGCCACACCCGCTCTCTACTGCAGGCCACCCTTGACCTGCCCCGCGCCTCCCTCCTCTCGCTCTACCGTGTGTACGAGGACGGTCACGTGATGCGCGTCATGCTGCCGCCTGGCGAGTCCGTCGCGTGGCGCGACGCGATGCGGGAGCGATTCCTCGAGATCGCTGGCCTGCTGAACGACCTCGAGCTTGGCGCCATGGTGACGGAGATCATCCCGAACGGAGACGGCCTGCACACGCCAGAGACAGAGGACTACCTGCACAAGGTTATGGCGAAGCACCCGATCGCGCAGCCGCTGACCCTCAAGAAGGGCTGCCGCGTCCTTCTGCGCTCGAACCTCTCCAGCAACCTCGTAAACGGCAGCATCGGAACCGTCGTGGACTTTGTGGAGTGCAAGGAGGAATCCTTTCCCGAGTACATCAAGACTGAGTCTGTGAGGCGCTGCATCGACCGCTACCGCGTGTTCTGCTTCACCGAGTGTGGCATGCCAGTGCCAATGGTGCCCGTCGTCCAGTTCTACAGCGGTGAGAAGATCGCGGTACCGCCGTGGGAGTTCTCCGTTGGCGGTGGGCCGAACACGCACTTCTACAGCCTTTCAAGTGTCGCCCTGCCGCTCTCCTTAGCCTACGCCTTCACGGTGCACAAGGTGCAGGGCCTCACCCTGGTGGGTCGCGTGCACCTGGAGCTGTCTCGCATGTGGCCGTGTGAGCATCTGCTGTACGTGGCCATGAGTCGCGTGCGTAACCCGGAGCAGCTGTCCATGTCGAGCTTCACAGGAAGTATGGTGGTGGCGAACGAAGCGTGCGTCCACTTCGACAAGGCGCTGCGTGGGGCGCTGCAGTTGACCGTCGATGACGTCGCCAAGTACCCTATCTCGGCATGGAAGCGGTGCAACGACACCATCTACCACCTTCGTTGCCGTGGCGCCTCGCTGCGTCGCCTGCTGGAGGGGGTGACGTCCATGAGCGGCAGCATATCTCCGCTAATGGTGTCGGGGCGCGGCAACCCGCCGACACACGACAGCCGTCTCAACCGCCCTGGGGAAAGCTTCGCATCCCGTAGTAGCAGCGACGGTGAGGACGACCATGAGGCGCTCTCCGCTCATGAGATGACGAGCACAAGCGACGGTAGTCGAGTGATGGTGCGCGTAGGCAGGCACGGCAGCGGCGGTACTGGCATGGCGGATGAGGTCGGTACCGATGACCCGGCTTTCAACCTAGAACACCTTAGCGCCATTCAGCAGTCGGTCCTCGTGGCGCGTCGCATGCGTAAGCTGGTACGGCATGTTGAGCGGGTAGCGAAGCTTACTGACGCGCGACGCCGCACCAAGAGCAACGGGAAGAACAGCAAGGGGCTAGCGGCTCCAGAAGGCTCTGCTCACGCAGCGGCGGTCGTGAACGGCAGCGATGATGCGTCGAGTAGGCGAGACGGAGCAGAGGCAGAGGGGATGAACGGTGACGAGTCCTGCGACGTTGAGCGTGCCGCCAGCGTCATGGCCGCCTCCGTAGCAGCCGCGGCAGCGGCGTCGCCCGCCGTCTCGCTTGCCGTCGGCGAAGAACATACATTTTAGTCCTCACTTCCTCTTTATGGATGACGATGGTGGCGCCTGCAGGGAAGGAGTCCGAAGCGGGGTGCGGAGGGTCAGTCGGCTCACGTGTCCCCGCCCCCTCCCTCCCTCCACAGCACATCCCCCATCGCTCTCTCTCTCGATGTGTGCGCATGTATTTGGGCTGTTGATAATACCGTGGCAGGTGGTGGTGCTCCGCTGTGCTGCACCTGCGCATGTGTAGTCGCGTGTGTGTGTGGCCGTGCGACGACGGCTTGGCGCTATGCTCCCCTGTCTGTCTTATGTATGTATACATATGTAGTTGTTCTCTCTTCATAGATGCACGCCCACACGTTCACACGCCCACGGGAAGAGGGGGAGCGAGAAGGCGGTGACAGCCAGGGCGTACGCATGACAGTCGTCGGTACTCTTGTGCGTTTGTGTGTGTATGTGTGTCTCTGTCGCTGTGTAGACGTGTTGAAAGACTTTTTTTGAGGGGGATGGTGAAGGGGAGGGGGAGGGGGGGCTCAGCAGCTGCGTGGCGTGTTTTTGATATGGATGGGCGTGACATGAGCGGTGGAAAGGCGGTGCATCGTCCTCAAAATGCCGCATCTCACCTTTGGCCAGCACGAGTGCCCCCGTGCCTCCTTCCCCCTGTGGGTGGGTGTGTACTTCCCGGCGGCAATACAATATAGACGCACGGGACACGATGACTGGGCATGACGCCGACGTGGAGCGGGCGAAGGATAGGCAGCAATCTCGCCTATGGTAAGTCCGAAACGATCGAAAACAGTGACAACGCAGCGGTGCGCCTGCAGACGCATGCGGAAACGGGCAGTGTAGACAATGGGCCGTCCTCCTGCGAAATGCCCCTCCCCCCTCCCCCCTCTGCCTCCCTCTCCCTCCCCTTCGATCTGGCCATTCCCGGCATCGCCCCCCCCCCTCTGTTCGCTCGTTTTCCGCTTGTTGTGTAGTCTGTGTGTTTTCGTCTTACATGGATCTCTGTGAGCTCCTGGGTGTTGCTGGGGGGAAGGGGGAGGGGTGCTGCTGCTTCATCGCCTGGTCGCTCCCGTGCACCCCCTTCTATGTCTGTCTTCGCCTCTCTGGCGCTACGGTCTTCGCTGCGTATCCGGTTCGGTGTCGCTGAGGTGTGACGACTCCGCCCCTCATCCTTCCCTCCCTCACAGTACAGCAAAGTGGTGGTGGTGGGGGGGGGAAACGAATGCCCCTCTCTTCTGTCACCCGCCTTTTCTCGCTTCGCGCTCGTTGAATAATGTGCGCGCGCACACGCGAACACATGCGCACGCGCCTATAAGCATGCACAGACGCGTATGGCGCTGATGCACTGCCGGCGTGTGTGTGTGTGTGTGTGTTTTGTTCTCCTTTTAGCTGTTTGCCGTGGTGCCTCCCCCTCCCATCTCCTCTTCGTCCTTTTGTGGCGGGGGGAGGGGGGGAGGAGCTGTGTGTGACGCAAGCACAGGATAGGCATAACGTGTGGGGGCGTGTAGCCCTGAATCTCGACCCACCCGGTTCTCTCTCTCTGGGAAGCGTGGCAACGCGATGGCGAGCAGGCGTAGGCGTTGCTCGCAGCTGCACGAGTGTGTGCGGGGCACTGGCGCACAACGCCCACACCGTCGTTTGCGAACGGCACGCGACCACCTCACCCACCCCCTTCCCTTCCCTTCCGCTCGACCTTCAAGGGACGAGCATGTTTTCGATTGGGCTAGTGTGTTGCAGACATGCACACCTGCACAATGCCAGCCAGGCTTGCGCGACTGCACGTGTGCGTGCGTGTGTGTGTGTGTGTGTGTGTGGTGAACGCGCCATGCTCTCGACAAGCAACGCCCTGCCATTCAAAACACCCCTCGCCCCTCCTCCTCCCTCCTTGAGCTTCTTCTTCTACCGCCGTCTAGGCCACCCCGCGCACGCGCACGCACCAATACGCTCTTGCATCGCATCATCCTCTACACTGCTGCACGGGATGCACTAGGTTGCTAGCAGCGTTCACTGCACCGTCACCGCTCCTCTCACCCACAGAACGATTCTTCAGCGACGCCACACCACCACCACCACGCAGATGGTCTACAAGCGCAAGCGCAAGAACAAGGAGGCGCGGAGGTTTCCAGCGCGCAAGCTGCAAAAGGCAGCCGGAGCAGCAGCTGTTGCTGCAGCACTCGTACCCGTTGGCGTCGATGAAGAAGGCGCCGCTGTGCAGCACTGCGATGCCGGCTTCTCCTCAACACTGTCGGCCGGCGACAAGGCTGTATCCTGTGCGCCGGTGACCATCAATGGCACGCGCGGGAACGCTGCTGCTGCTCCTGCTCCTACTGGGTTGCCCACGGAAGCAAACGTGATATCAGCACACGGGGAAAAGATGTCCCAGGAAAAACAGAGCGAGAAGCAGCAGCAGGAGCAGCAGCCAGGCACTTCTGGTTACCAGTGCTGCTCGGACACCTCAGACCTCCTATACTCTGCCCCACCCACTCCGGCCGACTTGGCCCGCTGGAGTGTAGCAAGCGGTGCTGCTGGACCTCTGTCTGTACTGGCGGCCGCCCACCTGCCATGCATACCAGGTCTCACCTCCTGCAGTCCTCAATGCGGGGAGGGTGGAACCGGCGAGGGTCACTATGTCGCCTACCTTCTCTCAGAGCAGCTGAGTAACGACACCACGATGCCAACGACGATGTGGGGGGTGTACTCCCTGCGCACTGGGGACTGTCTGCAAGTGGTACACTGGCATCACAGCCCTGCCGCACACGCTCCACCTGTCACTAACGGTGGCCTGCACCCATCTCCGACCTCCCTTCATGCGCAGCAGACGAGGGAACTCATCATGCACGTCGACTCCACCGGTTTGTGCTTCATGCTTGCTCCCTCCTCGCTGGTGTCCGTGGAGGGTGGCGGCGCGGCGGGCTGCATGACACCAGCCTCGGTCTCCTCCGACCCAGACGCAGCCGCAGCAGAAGCGGCGGCGTCGAGGGACGTCTATTGGTTGATACCCTCCGTGATGAAGGAGAGCTTTTTTGCGCTTCTCCAGGCCCAGGAGTGGCTACGCGCGGTACCGCCTCGCCACCCAGCTTCCGAGGCATGTACCCGCCGCCTCGAGTGTCAAGGCTGGTGTGTTCAGCCCCACCCAACGCGGTGGGCGAGTGTCACGCCGTCTGTGGAGACAACTGCTCGTCCGGCCGAAGCGTGTGAGTCGCACGAGTCACCATCGCCGCCAGCTGCCGCACTGCCGGCGCCAAAACACAAAGCGAAGAAGACAAAGAAGCAACGCGGTTCACCGTCGCCACGCGCGCAGCCGCAGCAGCGGCCATCCATCGTGGCTGCTGCGACTCCGTTGCAGAACACGGAGAGTACCACGCCCTCCAGACTTGCCTTTCATGACGCAATGCCGCCGTCGCTGTTCCAGTACCGGATTCCGTACGTGGCGGCAGTGCAACAACTTCAGAAGAGCCGCAGCGGTGCACCCGAGTCCCACTTGCCGTTGACGGCAGTGCCAGCAGCGGCTGTAACACCGGTGGTTCTCCTCCTCGGTAATCGCATCGCCCCATACCCGGCCGATGGAGCGTGCGGCGCAAGGACGTGACGAGATCCGCTGCAGTGCTAGTGATTCACCCCCTCCCACTCTTTTTTCGTTTTCTTCTACAACTCTTTGGTGACGGCGGTGGTGGCGCGGCGGTGTGTGGGGGAAGGAGGGGGGGAACAACTCCACAGCAGATCGATGTTCAGAGTGCCGCGTTTATGGCCACCGTGTGTGCGGTCACTGGGTGCCCCTTGCGTTGGCTCCTGGTCTCTCACCCCTCCCCCAAACCTCCAGAAGGGTCTCCGCTGCTCTGCTTGCCTCGTTCATCTGCTACAAGAGACCGCAGCATCACTGCAAGGCGTCTCCTCAATAAACAGAAAGCACTCGTGGCGAGGAGCCGGCACAATCTTTTACATACCCACGCACCCCCGTCACATCACCGGGTCTAGCCCTGTACGTGTCTGCGTCGGCGGGTGGCGCGGCTGCCAGTGCGTCCGTCAGAGATGGCTAGCGCGACGCGCACGTGCTTCCACGAGGCATTCGGTCTAGGGCATCGCTCGGGGCAGTGCTCAATAACAAGGAACCTCTCGAGGTGTTTTGCTTGCATGACAGCTTCTCCCTCTCTCATGACCCCGCCATCTATGCAGCCCTCGGCCTCTGCATCATGCATGCGCACCAACGCTCCACCCTCCGCCCTTCTCCGTCTCCCTTTACACGCACCTGCACGCACGGTACTCCCCCGCCCCCTCACCCCCCTTCGTGCCGCAGAATGCACGACTGCGTCTCTCGTTTCGTCTTTGCTTCCCCTTTTCTCACTCCCGCCACCGCCACCGTCTCCCCCCCCCACTCCCACTCCCCCCATCATCCCCCCTTCTTCCAGAGCCTCTAGCGATCCGCTCAGCGACTGCTAGAGTGTATGCATACACTGCGTCCGCCTGCCTGTGTCTGTCTTCTCTGAAAAGCGCAAGCGCACCCCCATCCAGTCTGCCATGACCAACGTCTTCAAAATCCCGGAGAAGCGCGAGGAGCTCGTCTACACGGCGAAGATCGCCGAGCAGTGCGAGCGCCACGATGAAATTCTCTTCTGCATGAAGCGCGCTGTCAAGATGAACCCGCGGCTGTCCAGCGAGGAGCGCAACCTGCTCTCGGCCGCTTACAAGTACATTATCAGTGCCCGCCGCGCTTGCTGGCGCAGCATGAGCTCGATGGTGCACAAAGAGGACAGCCACAAGGGCAAGACGGCGAGCCTCTTCAACGGCTTCCAGCATCAGGTGGAGAAGGAGCTGGCGGAGATCTGCTCCGACATTCTGGAGCTTCTCGACAAGTACCTCATCCCAGCCGCCGACAACGACGAGAGCAAGGTGTACTACTACAAGCTGAAAGGTGACTACCACCGCTACTTTGCGGAGGTGGAGTCCGGCTCAGATACGCAAAAGAATCTTGCCCTGGAAGCGTACAAGAAGGCGTCCGAGTTCACAAGCTCGCTGAAGGCGACCTCGCCGATCCGCCTCGGCCTCGCCCTCAACTTCTCTGTCTTCTACTACGAGATTCTGCGCAGCCCCGACAAGGGCTGCCAGCTCGCTCGCCAGGCCTTTGAGGAGGCCCTGAGCGATCCGGAGGTGCTGGATGAGGAGCAGCACAAGGAGTCAGCGCTCATCATGCAGCTGCTGCGCGACAACCTCGCTCTCTGGACGGAGGACTCTCGCCCGGAAGGCCAGGATGATGGAACGGCCATGGAGGAGCTCGAGTAAACGGCCGAAAAATACGAACGCACTCGCGCGCACGCAAGGCAAGCGATGACGACGTTGTGGATGGAGCGACGTCCGTGTAAATCGGGAGAGGAGAGGGCGTGCTGATGGTAGTTGGGTAAAGAAAGGTGGGCGCAGACATACACAGACACACACGCAAGCAAGCAAGCAAGCACCCTCTCTTGCGCGCTCCCACGGGGTGGTTTGGTCCGTCCACCAGCCCGCGCGGCCCCCCACCTGCTCCTTACTTCTTCCGCTGCAAGTTTCTCCGAATCTCTCGCTCACCGCTCTCACACGCGCGTCGCATATCTCCCTCACTGCGCGCGCGTGTGCGTGTGTGGCGAAGTCGGTGCATTTGTGTACGCGCTCCGCTGTCGTTTGTTCTTCCCTGCCCACCACCACCACCATCACCACCCTCGTTTTGGTGATGTCTGCGGGCCCCCTCCCCCTCCCCTTCCCCCGTCGCTCCCCTTCCCTCCCATAACGGCGGGTGGAGGGAGGCGCAGCAGTGAAGCTGGGTGCAAGTCGCGTTGATTTCGATCTCTTTTTTGGTTTTCTTTTCGTGTATTTCGTCATGTATGTACGGCCCACCGACCCCTCCTGCACAGGCGTGCGTGTGTGCGAGCGTCTCGCCTCCCTTCCTCTCCTTCGTTGTATGTTCTGTGGGCGTTTCTTGCGCCCCACCGCCCCGCCCCGCCTTTCAACGGCTGCAGAGCGGTGTGCCAGTCTGCAAGAGACGGATATCGCGTACGTGCGTTTCTTTTTTGGGGGGAGGGGGGATGCGTAAACGTAGATGGTGATGATGTGATGTGGTGGTGGGGCGGAAGAGGGAGAGTGCCGTTCTGTCGTGGCTCCGGTGGTGCGAGTTCTTTTGTTTTTGTTTTTTGTTTTTGCATTCTCGCTGTGGCGCAGTTTCTTATTATTATGCCTCCGTGCTGATGCTCCTCGTGATGTGTCGTCCTGGTGCGTGTGCGCGCGTGTTCGTCTGGGTGAGATGTCGCCCCCCCCCCCTTACTCGTGCGGAAGGGCGGCGAAAAAAAGGCACAAGGAGGGACGTACGCGAATACGGTTCGAAAGACGGCAGGGCAGGTGACAAGGATGGTGATGGATGTGGCATAGAGAAGAGAGGGAAGGGGCAGTGGCGGCAAGCAAAGATGGCGAAGAGAGCAGACCTGCACGGGTCCCGTGCGTGGATGACTAGAAAACAGGAATTCGAAAGCAGAGGCAGAAGATGTTCCTATCAGATATACGAAAAAAAGAAACGGTGGGAAAGATGGCGTTGCCTTTCAGACGTGCAGCGCTTTCCTTGTGTGTGTGTGCGTGTGTGCCGCCTCGGTGTGCTGTCCCGTGTGCTCTCTGCTGCCGCCTCTCACCCCTCGCCATCCCATGTCAAACTCGTGCAGGTCCCTCTGCCCAACATTGAAAACCAAAACAGGAAAAATGCCGCCCCTCTTCTCTGCCTTTGCCCGTGTGTGTGTGTGTGTGCTCCCTGTACCACCACCCGTCACCTCCCTGCGAGGCGTCGATTCGCGCGTCCATGCATGGACGGGTCTGAGTGGAAGAGCCACTTGCGTTTCGCTATCACGAGATAGGCGAGGGGATGTGCAGCGCCGACCCAAAGCAAGGCAGGTGCCCCCCCCCCCCGAAATGAAAGTGCCACCCCCACCATCACGTGCACGTGGGTCGGCACAAATCTATTCCGCTCTGCTCCTCTTGTTTTTTTTTTTGGGAGGGGGGGTATCATCAATCTGCGCCCTCCGCCCTCCGCCATTACGATTGCCCGAGCCCCGCCGCACGCACAGCCCACCGCACACCTACGGAACTCACTTACTCAGCCGGCGTTGGTCAGCGACTCCACCAAGAACATCACAGAGAGAGACCCCAGCGGTCCCCCACCCAGCCCGTAGGCTCATCGGGTGTGGAGCTGGGAGCGTCGCCGCCGCCGATGATATGGTGGCGCTGCCGGCGTTCAAGTTCGTCTTCCTGGCCATCCGCCAGGTGACGCGTCCTGTCGCGAAGCAGATTGTCTCACGTGCGAACACGAAGCGCGCCGTGACGTATTGCGTGTGCATCGGCCTGGGTCGCGTCTCGCTCGGTCTCTCCGGCGTCATAGCAGAGTGGACACGAGCTGAGGAACAGAAGCAAAGGGAGGCGAAGCTCAAGGCGGCCAAAACGGCACAGGTTACCAATCCGAGTGCAGCAAAGAACGCAGCGGAGGTGGCCATGGATGTGGTGGGCAAGGCATCGACAGCAGCGAGCAGCAGCGAGCCAACCACCATGGCGGGATCGGGTAGCGGCACCACCACAACGGCGAGCTCCGCGGCGAAGGGGCAGGCGGGCAAAGCCGTAGAGTCAAGCACAGCCACAACGGCGAAGTCAGCTGCTACGCCGGCAACCGTCACACCTCGGTCACGATCGCTGCTGCAGAGCGTCGTCTACGGTCCGCAACCGAAGGGTGGGCCAGTGGGCACATACGACAGCACCGTCTTTCTCGACCTCTCGCGCACTGTCGGCGAGGCGGCCCGTGTCTTTATCCGCTACCCGTCTCGCAGTGCTTGGGATGTGTTCCGTCAAACGTTTCTCGCCCCTTTCCCGGAGGATCGACTCGTTGCAGCGGGCGCTGACCTCCTCATCGAGCTGGTGGCCTACACGGTGCTGTGCACGTTGCTCGTGGTGGAGCTTTACCAGCAGTCCCGCACATCGGCAGCGAAGGAGGCCCACTTGCAGGCCCGCCTGGAGGCAATCGAATCCAAGGTGAACGAGCTGGTGGAGTTTAGCAACAGGGCAGCCTCCTCGCCGCCGGTGCAGGAGTTGCCTCCAGTGCGGGAACTGCGCGTGACAGGGCGGCTCAGTGCCCTCTGGGGTGCCGTCACAAGCGGCGTCGGCTTCGTTGGTGATTCCGTGAGCAAACATACCGATGGCCGTAAAAAGAGCGGTGCCAGTAGCAGCGGCGGCAGCCTCGCGGCCGAAGAGCTTGAGCGACTGGCACAGAGGGGCAAGGTTGTCGTCCCACAGCGCAAGAACGGCTCCAACGTGGTGTATGCCCCGCCGCGGGACCCGGCGGTGAAGGTGAGCAAGTACGATGAGACCATTCTCCTGCAAGAGGAGCTGGATCAGCTCATGGGCAATGTCGTCCGGATGGAGAAACGGGCATAGAATGAGCGGGCCGCTCGGTGAGGAGGGTCAACGCATCGCCTGCCCATCGCGTAAGAAGAGGAGGGGGATGCAGCGGAAGCGGGAGGGGAGGGGGGGGCACACTGCCTTGATGCAACGTACCCCAGCGGACACACGAAGGGACGAAAGCCAGCCCCCTCCCCTCCCCTTCCTCTTGACCTGTTGGCTACGCCTATCACGTTGTGTGCCGATGGTGGTGTCGCCGCCGCTCCTCCCCAATGCTGTGCCTTTGTGTGATGCCGATATGTGCAGGCGCGTGTGCGGAGGGAGGCGTCGGCGTGCCCTCCGACGACGACGACGTTGTGGTGGTGGTGGTGGTGGTCCGACAGAAGGCGGGGAATGAGGACGTGCGATATATCCTCGTGTGCGTCTTTTTTTTTGCATCCGACGGCGTCGACTGCTCCGCACCCTCCCACCTGCTTCCCCCCCCCCCCTCCCCTCCCCTCCCCTCCCCTATCCCCGTCTCTTCCCTTCCTGTGGTCGAGTCGTGCTGTGGATGCCGGGTCTGCGTCTTTGTGTGTGTGTGTGTGTGTGTGTGTGCTCTGCGTAGACGTTCATCCTTCTCTGGAGTTATGCTTTCCGCGTGCGTGCGTGCGTGCGCCTGCTAGAGCGCGTTGCTTTCTCTCCCGCTCCCTTCACATGCACGCAGAGAGGCGAGACAAGGCGAGGATGCCGTCACATAAGCTGGAGAGGCGAGTGCACACAGAGATGACGGTCCTGCGCTGCTGTGCGTGGGCACCCGCGCACGATGACGATGGACACACTCAGCAGGAGACATAACGCCCCGTACACGTTCGCATATGCGTTGGAAGACGCGGAAGCGAGACTGCGAGAATTGGTGTCGCTGGAGGCGAACAAGAAAGCCGTTGCGTATCCATGGAGTCTTGTGACTCTCATCCTGCACTGCTGGACCCCATGGGCGGAGGCACGAGCTCACACGCACTCTTTCTCTCTATGCGCATTTCTCATGACGTAGACAAGGCTCCCTACTCCGCTTGCGTCCGCAGTTGTGCACCCCTTGCGCGAGTGGCAGCGGAAGGGGGGGTTACACCTTGACGCTGCCCCCCCCCCTCTTGCGTCGCGCCATGCATTACTCCTCAACCTCCGCCCTTCTTCTCGCTCACCTTCTCTGCCATATACCCCGCACGCTCAGCTCCCTCTTTGTATGCCATCATAGAAGGTTATTCTGCCATGGCGGAAACAGGCCCATCGACTTCGGCCAGAGATGTGGCGTTGCCGGAGCCCCCCTTTTCTCCCTCAGCTAGCGGGGAGACGCCGTCGTCGCGGCCGCAGCCGAGCACCACCACCGCCGCTGCGGCCTCACCCACGCCGGAAGAGCAGCTCCGCGCGCTTGAAGCCAAGATGGGCAAGTGGAAGGAGGCGGTGACCACCCAGCTCAACGACGCGGCCCGCAAGAATAAAAAGCTCCGCGAAGAGCTGCGCCTTCTTCGAGAGGAGAAGACGAACGCGCTGAGCGAGCTGCGGGTCCAGCTGGCAGAGGAATTCCAGGAGCGCACTGCGATGCAGCGGGACGAACTGGAGGCCCTGAAGGGGCAGACCGCCGCGTTGCGGGAGGAGAAGAAAATAATGGCCACCACGCACGAAGCGGAGCTGCAGGCGACACGCATGAAGCTGCGCGAGGTGATTCAACTGGAGCTGGAGGCGGAGTACAAGCGCAGAGAGGCGGACTGGGACAAGGAGAAGACGCAGCTGCAGCTCCTCACGGCAGCGAAGGAAACAGAGCGGGCGCAGGCGGAGCACGAGTGTGGTGTGCTGCAACTGCGGCTGAGCAGACTCGGCACCCAGTATGATGACCTCGCAACGCTGCTTCAGCCAGAGGGTGGCGTCACGGCGGAGACGCGCCTGCTTCCAGCACGCGACCACGCAGCCGACGGAGCGAGGCCCGAAGGCGCGTCACCTACTGCGGCTGGCGCCTCCGGAATCGGCTCAGCCGCCTTCAACGCCCATGCCAGCAACGCTGAGCGGCAGAGGATGGCCATGGCGGCGGCACACGCTAGGCAAATCGAGAGCATTAAGGCCGATCTCCAAAGCAAGGAGCAGCACACGCAGTTCCTGCTGGACCGCGCCAAGCAGGAGCACGAGGCGGAGAAGACGCAACTGCTGCGTGAGCTGCACCTGCGGGAGGAGGAGCTCAAGGTAGTGCACACACTGCTGAAGCAGGTGCAGGTGGAGAACAGTCGGTACATGGAGCGTGTCTCGCACGCTCAGACAGAGCGGCAGGCGCTGGAGCAGCGATATGCAGCGAAGGTGTCCGCCCTCAGTCAGGAACTAGCGGAGCGCATTCACGCCACGGATGAGGCGCAACTGGCCAACAAGCGCCTGCAAGAGCAACTTCGCACCTCCCAACAGCAAGTCGCGACGTTGGAGGAGGAGTCCACGATGCGCGAGGAGGCTTTCCATTCGCTCATGTTCTCGGAGGACAGCAAGCGAATCACGATGGACTTGCAGCGGGCCGTGCAGGCTGCGCGGGACGAGGCGGAGGAGTGGAAGATGCAGTACTACGCCAGTGTCACCGCTTCACAACCCCCCTCAGCGACAGCAGCAGCAACGTCGCAAGGGGGTCCCTCCCCGCAGAAATCAACCGAGGCTGATGGCAAGCACGAATGCGCCACTGCCCCTGCCTCAGCAGCAGCGGCTCGCACCCCTGAGGCGTGGCGTGACGAACTCGCCGCCAGGGAAGCGAATCTCGACTTGCAGGCGGCGCAGCTGGCCCGCAAGGCTGCCCTTCTGGCGGCTGCAGAGGCGAAACTGAACAAGATGCGTAGCTCCATGGCAAGTCAGGCCACCCTGCTCCTACAACAGAGTAGGATTGGTGGTCGTGCTGGTGGTAGCAGTGGCGTCGGGGGTCCTCACGGTCGTCGCGAAAATGGTGACAGCGGCGTATTCACCGGAGGCGCTGACAGGGGCAACCCGGAGGACGAGGATAGCGACCGCGGCCTCGCCGACACGTCGCCCCTCATCTCCACAGCGGCATCATTGCTTCCCTCTAGCCTGCATGGCCCGCTTCGCCTGCTAGAGGCGCAGCGGCGGCGTCTACACCTCCCAGGCACGTGCGGTCTGTGCGCCTGCTGCTTCTCGGGCGACGGCACCACCGGTGTTCCTCGGCGTCTCCGTCGCAATGCGCTTCTGACCATAGTGGCAGCACTCATGTTGCTTTTCATGCTGGCCAGCTTCAAGGTCGTGACGTAGCGCGTGCCATCGGTGTTCATGGTGGTGCTTGGATCCTTTTCTTCGCTCTTGTGCTTCATGCACACAGTCACGCAACTATCACGCCCTTTATTCACGGTTGCAGACGCTCACGGCCGCTTCATCCTCCCAACCAACCTCATCTCATCTGCCAAGCCCGCCGTCCGTCTCCCCTCCCCCCCCCCCCGCCCGCCCCACCCGGACTGCTGATGCTAGAACCAAGGCACGAAGGGGAGGGAGGGGGGGCGTGGCAGGAGTGTGGCACGAAGACGTCGAACACTCCGTAGTTGCGGCAGTGGTTGAGTGATGAATAGATCGTGTGTCGGCATCCCTCTTAGTGGGCGCCCCCCCCCCACCACCACCACCCCTCTGTCGACCACCTAGCGCTGCTGCACACGCGCACTCCGTAGAAAGTGGGTGGTGCACATCAGCGCGGGAGGAAAGCGAAGGCGGCAGAAGATACCGCCGGCGGTTTCGTTTTTTTTTATTGTTGCTTCTGTCAGGCTGCGCGTCGCCCTCCCCTCCTCCCCCTCCCTCTCCCCTCTCTCACGTTCCTCTTCGGCTTCTCCTGTTATCGCACTCAAGCATCGAAAGTGGCAACCCCATCCCTGTCCCGCGGACACTTGCACGGCAGGGCCGTCGGCGAAAAGGCACAGAGACGCGCCGCCTTGAGCTGCTCTGTATGGACTCGTATCTCCGCGGATGATCGCCCCCCTCCCCCACCTCACCCTCTGCGTGGATTGGCCCGTGAGCTTTTTCAACGCCGTGGTGGAGTCCTCAATCAAATGCCGTACGCGCAAGCGCAGGCTCATGCGCACCTTGAGCGTACTCCGCCGCGCGTATTTCTCATGAGACCCATGATGAGCTATGTCCGCGTGAATGGATGGCGCCTCTGGCGGTGCCTTGATCTGCTCCACCTCTCCTTTTCACTGTCGCGTGCTCTTCTCGAATTTTCGGCGGCGCTTTTCTGGCATGAACACAGTACCCACGGACGGGATCAGCCACACACACACACACACAGAGAGAGAGAGAGCAGCGAAGGAAACTGAAGACGTGAGGCCCAGGAAGGCAAGCCTTGCGCACCCGTCTCCCCCTTCTCTCGGTGGACTGTGAAAGCCGCTTCGCTTGCTGGTGTTGCCGTTGCTGCTTCTGCTTCTGATTCTTTCGTCTCCGCTCTCTCTCTTTCTCTCTCGCCGCCTCGTGGCGTCACTGCGGCAGTCGCACCTAATCCACACCCATACGCATAGACACACGCACGCAACGAAGTGCGACGGACTTCACCTCTGCGAGCCATCTCAGCATCGCCTGTGTGTTGATATCGACCCTTTTCTTCCGGTGCTGCCGCGTGTCCTCTTCCTCGCCTGCTTGCCTCTCTGTCTGTCTCCGTGTGTGTCTTCGTCCCTCTCTCAGTGGTACGCACACGCACACACACGGACATGACAGAGGATCCGGAGGTGGACGTGAAAAGTCACCACAAGCTGATTACAAGAGCCAACGCACGCACGCACGCACGCACGCACGCACGCACGCACGCGCATAGAGAAGGAGGCGGGAGGATAGACACGTAAACACACGCATACACATCTTCTGGCGATCGTAGACCACGTCGCCGCGCACCTTTAGTGTCTCTCCCTCACTCCATCATCGACCTAATACAGATCGCGTTGAGGAAGAACAGGACAAGAACGGAGGCAGAACGCGTTCCATTGAACCAGCGGTGACGTATCACCGTATCTGCATCCCCCCTCCCCCGTCCGCTCCCTCTCCTCCACCCTTCGGACAAGCAGTTCCTCCGTCTGCGCATGTGGACATCCAGCTGCCTGCGGCCACACACACCAGCGCCCACGCCTCTTTTCGTTTTCTCTCTCGGTAGCTCGACACCGTACGAGTGCTCGGCGGTACGGGGGAACAGCGCTGCTGGGCAGTTGTGCGGTTGTTACCACAGCCCCACGCACGCACGGCAATCATGTTCAAGAAGAAAATTGCGAGCGTGACGACGGCGGCTGCCTCAGCGGCCGCAGCAACTGCAGCGACAGCGAAGGTGAAAGCAGCGGCGTCGGCGCACACCCCGGCAAAACGCGGCGGTAAAGCGAAGACGCTCGCCCTCATCGAGAAGCATCGAAGGATTCTCGAGGAGGCAAGGCAGCAGAAAGAGGAGATGGACCAGCTGACGCTCGAGCAAGGGGAGCTGCACCACCAGCACCACCACCAGAAGCAGCAGCAGCAGAAACTCAAGCAGATCACCGTTGCACCGCCGTCGCCATCGGCGGCGTCATCCGCAGCCGTGAAGGAAGAGCCACCGCGAGACATTTTCACCGCCCTTGTCGAGCACTTTCTCGCCTCCACGCAGCCTCTCGCAGATTTGGACGAAACCATACAGGAGACGGACAGCTCAACCGGCGCTTCCAGCGAGGCGCCATTCAAGTCACCACCGCCACGGCAGTCACGGTCGGGGACAGCCTCAGCCTCCCCCTCCATCATCACGCACCGCAGTTTCGCCGCATCGCTTGTCTGCCCAAAGAAGCTTTTCCTCTTCCAGAATCGCTCCGACCTGATTCCCAAGGCTTCTCTCGGTGACATGATGCACTTTGACGACAGCGTCGGCTTCAACGAGCTGGTGCGACGGTGGGACCGGCTCCAGTTCGGCAGCCGCGCTGTGCTCGTGAAGGAGAACGAATTCTGCCAGGCGGTCCAGCGTACGGAGCAGCTCATCACGGCATACTTCCAAGGCCCGTACAAGTCGCTCGCGGATCAGGCGCCGTCGCTGACGATTCACCGGCCGGCTTTTGCCGTCGAGTTCTCTGGCGTCGCACATCAAACACGAGCCGACGGCCGCGGCTCCAGCGCTGCTGCTGCTGACTCGGCAACCATGGAGCTGCGCGCGCGCCCGGCTGTAGTGCGGTATCGCCCAAAGGAGAATCAATGGGTCTTCCTCGAGTCCCAGGCCGTCATTGATCCCCTCAGCAGCCCGAACCGCATCAGCAGCCTCGTCCAGCGATTTCACTTCACGGCTCTGTGCTTCCGGCTGTGGTTGACTCAGCCGCACTTGCCTATCGAAGTTCGAAAGAAATTTCTGCAGGTGGACCTGGACGGCATCACGTGCGAGAACTTGGGTGGTCGCTCCCTGGAGTCCTCCGCACGCGCGGCGGCGCCGATCGACCTGAAGCGCAGTGGGCTGCTGCACATTCGCCAGTTCTTCCCCGGCCCGGCCACGCTGATGGACTGCGACCCGCCTCGGCTTGTCAAATTCATTCAACGAGTCTCCCTGGAGGAACTGATAGCGGAGGACAGCAAGCACTACAGCAAGGATGGTCGTGGGCGGCAGTACAGCAACGCCCCCGCTCGCGCTGGAGGCGGCGGTGCGGACTACTTCTCGCATCACGGTCTCGGCGGCGGCGGCGGCGCGGGTGGGGCGTTTGACCTGCGCAACTTTACCAGCGCCATCGCCTCCAATCCAGTCCTCGCCGGCCATGCCGCTGAGGTCGAGCTGGCGGCTCTGGAACTCGGCGGCTTTCACAACTCCCGCGCGACACGCAGCCAGCGCCACAAGGATGAGGTGTATCATCGTCTCTTCGAGGCAGAGCAGCGCTTCATGGAGGGGCTGCTGCGCCAGCACACCCTCCCCCTTGTGAGATGCCAACAACAGCAGATGGCCGCATTTTCTTCGGCCGAGGGGTCTGCGAGCAGCCCCCTGATGGCCTTCTCGAACCTCCTGGGCGACGACGGCTTCGTGCGCGCCAGCTGCACCGCCGACACAGCGGACAACGGCAAGCACAAGACGGGCGTAAAGTCGGCGGCCCAAAAAGTGAAAGGTGCGGCAGCAGGCGGTCGAGGGAAGCGAAAAGCCCCGGCGGCCGACGAGGATGAGGAATCAAAGGCGGAGGCGGAGGAGGACGCTTGTGACGTCGGCATGGGCGGCGGCGACAACATAGATTCTCCGTGCTACGCGCGGTACGTTGGCACTCACTGCCTGCGCGGCGGCGACGCGTGTCCGTTCTTCACCGAGGGCATGTGTCTGCCTCGCAAGGTGGACAACGCGATTGTGGCGCGAGACAACCACCTCTTCACACTCCCGTCCACCTCCCTCGCACGCAAGGCGGCGTGGTGGGCGCAGGGAAAGCGCACCGTGCGCGACGTCCTCGCCGCCTACGAGCGAGGGGAGAGCGGGTTGCGGCTGACCAGTCCGCAAGTGCGCTACGCGAACGCCCTCCGACAAGGCAAGGTGGCTTTGAACCCGAAAGAAATCGACGCCTTCTTCGACCGCATCCGATACCCGCTGTTCGTCATCGACTTTGAGGCGGTGCAGTTTGCCCTGCCGCCCTTCGCGAAGGAGGTGGCGTACCAGTCTATCCCGTTCCAGTTCTCTCTGGACGTGTTCCAGCACGACGTCCTCACGGAGGAGCCAACGCACTACAACTACCTGCACTTTGGTAAGGGCTACTCGCCAAACACGGACCCCCGCCCTGCCTGCATCACTGAGCTCATCCGGATCGTGCGGCTCGAGCGGGAGAAGAAGCGAAAGGCAATGGAGGCATCTGGTGAGCTGGAGCGCATTGCTTCCGAGCGCGCCGCAGAGGAGGAGGAGGCGGCGGAAGCGGATGGACGCCGCCGCCGACGACGGGGAAAGATACCGAAGCCACCAAAGATCACCAAATCCAACCCACTGGAGCAGCCGCTGCATCCCTACGACGGCTGCTTCATTGCGCACTTCGCCTCCTTCGAGAAGGCGTGCCTGGAGAAGCTGGGTCAGTTGGAGGAGAAGTACAAGGACGAGATCAAGAGCTTCTGGTTCCTCGACACACTCGACCTCATCAAGAAGGGCTACCTGCACCCCAACGCGCATGGGTCGAACTCGCTCAAGAAGGTTCTGCCGGCGCTCTGCCCCGACTTCCAGTACGGCGTCTTTGGCTCAGAGACGACGGCGACGGTGGTGACGGCAAATGACGGCCTGTTCGGTGTGGGTGGCAACGGAAACGCGGCGCCTGTGTCTGATGCCTCCGCGTCCAAGAGCAGCGCCGGCGAGGGTCAGGACGAGCAGAAAGGCGAGAACGCGATGGGCGTGTACCGGCTGTGGCATCACATGGAAGGCGGCGGCACGGTGCAGGACCTCGAGCGGGCGAAGCTCGGCCTCTCTGGCGGTACGCACCAAACGCCGAACTGGTCCGAGAGCGTGCGCACCACCATGACCAAGGAGGAGCGAGACCGCATGTGGCGAACCCTCCGCATACAATTGCTGGAGTACTGCTCCCTCGACACCAAGGCCCTGTACGAGATTATGCGCGAAATCTACAAGGAGAGAGAGGCGGCGGCGGGGGTCAAGCCCCACGATAAGACGGGGTGGGTCCTCATCGATCCGGTGCCGCGCGAGGTGGACTTTTAGGAACTCCGGCCTCTCTCCGCGTGCGTGTGTTTGTGTGTGTGTGTGTGTATGTGGAGAGGTTGACAGGTGTGTTTCATTGCTGCCTGCATCGTCTTTTCGTATCTGACGTGCGTCTGTTCCTGCCCTGGCCTCTGCCCTCTCTCTCTCGCTTACTTACGGCTGCGCTTTTTTTGGTGTTGCGTGGTTCAGCACGCGCCACCATACCTCAGCGTCCTGCGCGGGACGACGTCTACGGAGGAGTAGGCGGCTGCAGGGTTTGAGCCGTGAGGAAGTCACCGTTCAATCCGTGATGAAGTTGTACGTGGTTCTGCATGTCCATTCGTGCATAGAGCGTGAGCTAAGCGTTGCTTGGCCCCAGGCAGTCACAGGGCCTCCCCCCACCATGCGCGTGGTGCGACGCCGCCGTAGACAGGCATCACAGCAATGCACCGGCCCAGTCGAGCACGCCCTTCCCCACCCCTCCCTCTGCCTCGAGCTCTGCCCATTGTTTTGGATGGCACAGACGTGTGCATTGTCGCAGGTCGCTCGGGCGCAACGCCATCCAGAACCTCGTCGCGGACATCAGCAGCGATATGCCTCGCTCTGACCTCACGACGTTGTCGGCACTTTCACCCAGTCATCACCAGGCGTGGTTTGGCATTTGGCAAGGGATATGGGGGGGCCTTGCGATACCACACCCTGAGAGGTGCGCACCCCCCTCCCTCCCCTCCGCCGCCGTCATGAGGAATCTGCGAGGAAGTGAGGAATAAAGTGATGAACGATGAAAGCAGCCGATAAGGCTAAGCACCTGCAGCGTGGAGAAACGCCCTTACATATTCTTCGTCACCACCACTACCCTCTCTGTCCCTTCGCACCGCGGGCCACGACGCCGACCTGGGGGTGATTCTCCCTGTACACCGGTGTGTACAGTCGGTCCTGAATGAGTATATTGTTTGTGCGTCTCCCTGGTCGCCCTTTGCCCCCTCCATCATCGCCGTACCCGCGTGACGTCGCATCTCTCTCCTCTCCACTCTCTTCCCCTCTCTCTCCCTGGTGCTTCACGAAACATGTCTTCTGCTCCGCGTCTGTCGATACGCACCCTCAACACGCATGCGTGCGACAACGCCTGCGGGTTTTCGCTGCTGCTGCTCCTGCCGTGGAGGAAAAGGTTCGGAGGAGATTCGCTCACCCTGTGATGGTGAAGGCGACTGCACCAACACCAACACGCACCGCAGCACTCCATTATCATTCGCCACCACCGCCTCCTCACCCACTCTAGCATCCCTGCACGGTGCGGCTGTGTGGTGTGTGTGTGTGTGTGCCACGGACTGCTTCCTCTGCGCCAGTATTCCTTTCCTGGTGTTACACTTACCGTTGTCATGGCAACGCTCGTCCTGTGTGATGGGTCGGATGGGTCCCTTCGATCGATCGAGGTGGCGTGCGCCGGCAACACGACCCCCTCATCGTCAATGCCATCCCAGGAAGGCTCCCTCCTACTCCTCCACGTCTGGGACACCCCAGCGACGCGGACGAGCATCCTCCGCCCCAGCGCTGGTGCCGAGGACATGTATACGTCTCGCCGATCAGTTAGCGGCGGGCACGGCAGTACCTCCGTGGCGTGTGCCGACGTGCTCACCACGACGCTGCGGTACATTCACACGAACAAGTACTTGAAAAACAAACTGCACTACACAGTGGAGACGGCGTGTGCCTCGACTGTCGTCGCCCGCGACAACACCGACCACAGCGTACTCACCGAAGCTGACGCTGCGCCAACAAGCGGTGCCGCGGCTTCGCAGGCAGCGCACGGCAGGGCTGTCCAAGGGCAGAAGCGCACCTCTTGTTTTCCTGGCGGTCCTGGCGCGGCTCACCGTCGCTCCGATCGTCGCCCGTCGCAGCGTCAAATTGACGCAGCACCGGAGATCTCTGCTGGCAACAGCAACAACACCGGCGGCGGCACAGCGCCAGAGCAACAAGAACCGCCCGTCAGCATCCCAGAAAACGAGAAGAGGGCCATGGCGGTGGTGAAGTTCGCCACCGCGCGCGCGGCGCACCACCATGTCACAGCCGTCCTTCTCGGAGTCGGCCAGCGGCAAGATGGGAAGGTGTGCACTGTCGGGGCGGTGGCGCAGGGGGTCCTTCTCGAGCTGCGCAGCCTCTACCCTCTGTACTACGTAAAAAAGGACGGTGTTAAGTGGCGCCCCGCGTTGTCGACTTCGGCGCCGACAGCCGCAGCGACCCCGCGTCGCTTCACGGTCGTAGTGGCTGTGCCCGCAGACGCACGATGGGAGTCACCCGCGGCAGCCGAGACGAGGAGCGGCAACGAGGAGGCGGCCCCGCAAGCGACTGCTTCGATCGAGACGCCGCCGGTGGCACCTCCGCAGGTGCCCATGCACGTTCAGGAAGCGGTGGCGGCGACCGTACAGTACGTGCAGACTCGCTGCATGCGCCTCCACTCTGCGCCCCAGGTAGAACAGATCACGTTTGCCGTGATCGCCACGTCAAGCTCGCAGGACGGCGACAGCATAACTGAACCAGATCGCAGCGAGAACGGCGGCCACGTCGCTGCTGGCCTCGACGCTTCCGGCGGAAAAGACGGCTCGGCGCGGATCAACCCCCTTAAATCCTACAAGCGGTATCTTGAGTCACTCCCCTTCGTGGAATGCAAAGGGACCCCTCCTGCCACTGTAGCTGCGCCGCCGCCGCTGCCGGTGAGCAGCATCAGCCCTGCCGCCGTCGGTGAAGAAGATGGGATAGAGCAACAGCAGCAGCAGCAGCCGGAAGATGGTGCCGCGGCGATCTGTGTGGGAGGCAGTGCTACAATGGCCCCCGCGCCGCGGGAAGCGCCCTCTCCGGTAACGATCTGTGTCCTCAAGGCTTCCAAGAAGAATCCGCTCCTCAGCCTCGACTCAGAGCCGGAAGTGGCACTCCCGCAGATTATAAAGCAAGTCGGAGCGCTGAAGCCGGAGGTGTTGGTCATGCCGAAATCCCTGGTACCCGAGTCTCTGCAGCTTGCGCTGCTAGCCACCAGCAACCCGCACTGCATCGTGCTCCCGTTCTGAGATGCAGGGATGCTGCGCTGGCGGTCGTCGGTGTGAAACTGGTGTTTGTCGTTGTTTGCCGCGTACGCGCGTCTGGCACGTCAGGTGGTATTGCCTGTGCATTTTCTTCCGTCGCTCCAACGTGTCCGCTTCGCCGCCGTAGGGCGTGTGAGCTCAAACCCCCCGACCACACACACACACACCCACTACACGGTTGGTCACACACACCCATCGCGTCGTGCGAAGCAGTCCTCAACACATGGTACAGCAGTACGTCGACTCAGCCATTGGAGCACGGCCTCCGCCTCGAACTCTACCCCCACCCACCCCTCGCCTCACAGCCGCTCCTCTCAACATACCGGGTGGGGTACGTTCGAGTCACGCTGACACGCTCTGCACATCATATGGATGGCACATACGTGTTCGCTGTTGCGAGTCTCTCCAACGCAACACTATCGAGGACGTGACCGCCGGCATCAGTCGCCATGCATTGCCCTGACCTCCCCTACGCCGTAAACACCTGACCTTGCCACCACCAAAGGTGGTTCGACATGTGGCAAGGATGGGGGAGGGGTCTGCCTGGTTTCCTCCCACACTGAGTGTGGAGGTGCTGGACTGTGAGATACCACGCACGGAGGTGCCCTCCGTCATCCGGGTGCTGATGGTGTTGCGGGCGAGAAATGGGGCTTCATGTAGTTAGCCCTATGTACATTCGAAGACGCCGAGTGTCACGTTGCAGTCTCTGCATGGATGGTCACACCACCTCTTCGCATGCGTGTCTGTGTGCGTGCGTGTGTGTCGTTGCTGCTCAGCACGTGTCGTTTGGTTACGTGATTCGTACAGAAAAAACGGAAGAAGGACCTTTTAACTGGCGACGTGGCTTTGCCCTCCACCCGCACCCCGTATCCCCACCCTACGGCGGGGATCCAGAAGGGATGGCGCGTGTCAGGTGTCTGTCTGTGCCGCACTGGCCCCCTCGAGGTGTGCCTCAGAGCTGCCTAGAGATGGGGCGCGTGTGCGAGTGTGCGCCAGGCGCGCATAATGTCGCGTTTCGGTCTAGCCCGCCACGAAGCACACAGCTCATGGCCGCCTCGACCCATACACAGCCGCATGCGCATCCCTCGCGCCCGGAGGTTGTTCCAGGCGGTGAGGGAGGAGGGGTACCTTTTTTTTCGTTCGCTTCCAAATGCACACGCTGCCCTCCCCCTCCCTCATCCACCCCGCACTACTGCTCACGCTATCCCACCTCCATGCCACCTTCTCTCCTCCTCCCACACTCGCCCCCACCACCACCACCACCACCACGCATCCATGCCGAGCAGCGAAGTGTTGTGACATCTCTCCCTCTCCCACTCTCGTTTTCGCTTTGTATTTTCTAAAGGTTTCTCTTTCTTGTGTTTTTGTTGCTTAGCCATTCCCCATTTCGTTGGGGTCTGTCCGACGCGCGCTCTTCGTCTTCCTGCCGCGGCGCGTTGATCGACTAACGCCATCGCCGTGACGCCACCGTCGAACACACACACACACATAAGGGGCGAAACGTCTAACTTGTCCTTTGTAGGTGCTGCTTTTGAGGGGTTATATGTTTGTGATTGCCGGTGCTCGCGTGCTGTCTTGTGGCGAGTTTTGGTGTTGTGAAAGCGCTCCTTGCGTGATCACACAGTCTCCTCCCCTCCCCTCCCGTCCCTCTCGCGCGCTCCTCCTCTCTCTCTATTTCTCCCCCGACAGCCGCACGTGCTAGCCAGTGACGTCGTCTTCTCGGCAGCTCTAATCTTCGCTTTGGCTGTTGGCAATTCATTTTCGCTTTCCTCCTCGTCGTGTGCGTGCGTGGGTTCGCCTTGCACACGCGGTGCACAACGACACTCACACGCACATCAGGTCTCTCCCCCTGTCTCTCTGTACCATCCCTCTCGTTTTCTATCTCACGAACACCTGCTCATAAGCACGCACACGTGTGTACCATCCGTTCCCAGCCCCCCCCCCCCTCCTCCGAACCCTCGACCAGTCCCGCACCCCTGCCTCCTTTGCCTTCTCCTTTTGTGTGTCGCTGTGCCCCCAGCAAGACAAAGGCGAGCGGGGTGGCAGAGTATAAAGAAGGCAGAGGGGCAGCGCTTCAAAGACGGCCGCATTCTCCTCTCCTCCTCCTCTTTGTAGTGCATCCGACGCAGACCATACAGTGTCGCCTATCCCAGTCCCCCCCCCCCTCCCCACCACCCATTCTGCGCACACACGTAGACCACCCCCGTGTACGGAAGCCGACACAGCACTCCTTCTGCCTCTCCTTCCTCGTCCCCCCCCCTCCCCACCTGTTTGCACACACACGCGCGCGCGCTCTCTCTTTCATCCATCTCCTGCGAGCGTCTGCCTGCTTTTTTTGTAGCGCCTCTCTTTTCTTTTTCTATCTTTCCTTGTGGCGGGTGGTGGTGGTGGCTGCTGTGCCCCTTCGTCAACGCCCCTGTGTGTGTGTGTGTGTGTGTGTGTCTGTCTGTGTGTCTGTGTGTGTGTGTGTAGCTGGTGCTCCTGCGGTTGCTTCCCGACTCGCAGGCGCGATCTCGCTCTCCGTCGGACCCTCCCTCCCTCCCTCCTTTCATCCACACACACACACATACATACATACATACATATATATCTATCTATATATAGATATATAGTTCCCCCTTCTTTGCTTTCACGTCCCTCTTTTCGACGGATTAGATCTTAGACTCGAACGCACTGTCAAGACCACTCCAGCCGCCCCCCCCCCCTTCCCCCTCCCCCTCGTCTCGCTCCCTCCTCCCCGACGCCCGTGGGCCACACACACCCAGACACACACAGAGAGAGAGAGAGAGAGGCCCTCCAACGTCTGCCGAATTGGATATAAAAGGAAGAAACGAACGCGGGAACGCGGTGCGTGCGCTTCTTGTTGTAGCGGTCGTGGGGTCGTCTTCGCGTACACAGACGTGCACACGGGCGAAGGCAAACCCTCAAGCACCACCGCCACGCTCGCTCGTCCCCCTCTCGTGCGTCTCTCCCCTCTTTCTTTGGTAGAGCGCCACCACTCCTCATCACCACCACCACCACCACCATCCCCCGAAAACAGAGAGGCCAAGCGGGCAGCGACAGAAGACGGAGAGGGGCACACACACACACACGCGCACACACGGGTAGAGAGAGAAACAAAAAAACCCGCGCGTCATATTTTTTGCTTGTTCGTTTGCTTGTCTGTTTTTCGTGATTATTTCTGATAGAGTGTCCTCGAGCGTTTCACCAAGCGAGCTCCTTCTGAGAATACGTCTGTCTGTGTCCTGTTCGCCGCCTACCCCCACCTGCAGGTTCCATCAGTACGTATACGACTCACCTGCTGTCTTCCTCCTCCCCCTCCTCCCTCCCCCTCTCTGACGTAAATATCTCTCCCTCTCTTGTGCGGGCGTGCGTGTCTTTTCCCTTAAAAGGAAACAAAGGACTTTATTTCGGTGTACGCACACGGACGTGCAACGCGTTGTTGTTGTCATCGTCATCACTGTGTCACACACAGACACACACGCACACACCTCCTCCTCCTTTCATTTTCTCTTACCCCCCCCTCTTCTCCACTCCAACCGCTCCTCCCCGCTGCCAATCATGACGTCTGTTGCAGAATCTGTGGCATCAGGGAGTGCGCTCGTGGCACCCAACCTCGACCCCGACCTCATGTCCGCAGCAATGGCGTCGGCAACGGAAGACGCACCTGCCACGGAGGCGGCTCCACCATCAACACCTGCTACGGTTCGGATTCACATCCCATATCAAGCCGAGTCAGGTACCCCCCACCATTCCGACGTCTACCCAGCCGCAGCCGCGAAGACAAACGGCCACAGCAACGGGAAGTCGTCTGCAGCCGCGGCCGCTTCGGCATTCAAAGGTGTTTCGCCGTTGAAACTGCAGGGTCGATCGTCCCCGGCTTCGCGGCGCGTGACCGCCGACTTGCAGGCCGCCCATAAGCACTTATCTGCCGCCTCACCCGCTGCGCGAGCTCTGTCGGTGCAGCTGGAGTCGCGCGTGCGCTGGACGGCAGCTCCGGTGGAAAAGCCAAAGCCCTCACGCCGGGTGCTCGTGGGTGTCCCAGGAAATCTAGCAGGCAACAGCGGCGCTACAAAGAACAGCTGTCCATCGCGCCAGCGCCGCGCGCGCTTTGCTGACCCCTCGACGTCTGTGAACGGTGCTGCAGAGACCACCATGACCGCGCCTCAACGGCAGCGCATGCAACGGACGTCGCCAGCCCACCCGCCTGCTGGCAACGGTGCCTCCACCGTCGCTGGGCACGCGGCGTGGTATATACACTCGATCCCAAAGCACATCCACGCCACCCACACCTCACCACGGGCCCCCGCTGGGGCAGGAGGCACCCCCAATCAGCCTCATCAGCGCCACTGCGTGGTTGGTGTTGAGGCAGCATCCGCTCCATCCAAGAGCGCAGCGCTTGAACCAGCGCCTATCCCCGCCTCTGCGTCTGCGACAGACGTGAGCTTTGACCACTTGGCATCGTCTCCCTCTCATTCGTCCATCACCGTCATTTCGGGTAGTCCACAGTCGCAACACGCTGACGTCCCCCCCGCTGAGGAGTCGAAGGTGAGGAATGACGGAGGCGATGACATTTCACGCGAAGTGAAGCCCGCCACACCCTCAGTGCTGATCCCAGCTTTCAAAGCCGCAGACGCGGCGGAAAGCGCGAGGGCGCCGGCCGCCTCTGACGTGCCGCAGAAGGAAGCTATCATGACCGCCGAGATACACCGCGACAAGCATATCGTCATATCTCGCCCCTCTTTCATGATGCACGTGACTCGCATGACTGACCTAACGCGTCCGTCAGATGCGTACAAGGTGGCGCTCCACTCGTCACGTCTGCCCAACGTACTCGCCCGCCGCTCCCGCCAGCCGCGCAAGGTGCTGAACGTGTGCCTCACAAAGTACCCTCTCATCCGCAAGATTGCTGACGAGATGGGTTTTGAGATGGAGACAACGGAAGATGACCTGAACGAGTACAAGTTCAACCTCTGCTGGAGCGATACAGTGCTCTCCCTCATGCGCCTCGTGCGGCTGAGAAACTGGCAGCGCACCAACCACTTCCCATCCATGTATCTGCTCTGCCGCAAGGGGCACCTGAGCACGACGCTGGGGAAGATGCGCCGCAAGCTGCCCTCGCACTTCGCCTACTACCCGCGCACGTGGTCGATGCGGAGCGAGCGGATACAGTTCACGCAGTACATGGCAGCCGTCCGCCAGCGACGTATCCTCAAGTACTTCATCTTGAAGCCGAACTCTGGCTGCCAGGGCCGCGGCATCATCGTGGCGCGCGATCCGCTGACGGCGCTGGACGACCATATCCTCGACAACTACATTGTACAGGAGTACGTGCACCGCCCGCTGCTGCTGGAAGGCAAGAAGTTTGATCTCCGTGTGTACGTGCTGCTCACCTCGATCCGCCATCCGTCCATCTTTCTCTTCAACGACGGTCTCGTGCGCATCTGCACAGAGCCGTATGAGACCCCGAACGAGGAGAACGTGAAGCAAGTCTGCAAGCACCTCACAAACTACGCCGTGAACAAGAAGAGCTCGGAATTCGTCTTCAACACGAATGTCGAGCACATGGACATCGGCAACAAGCGCAACTTCGGCTTCCTCAACCGCTGGCTCACCGAGGGCGGTCACTCGCCGGACATCTTCTGGGACGAGGTCGGCTTTATCGTCGTCAAGACAATCCTCGCGGCGCAGCCGATGATCGCCAAGGTGTACGACTCGTGCTTTCCCACCGGCTTCAACGAGGGCTACTGCTGCTTCGAGGTACTCGGCTTCGACATCCTGATCGACAACAAGATGAAACCGTGGCTCATGGAGGTCAACCACACCCCGTCCTTCGCCACCGAGACGCCGCTGGATTACGAGATCAAGAGCAAACTGATCTCGGAGGTATGGAGCATCATCGACTGTAAGGCCACCGATTACGAGAGGGACCGGCAGCGGGAGCGCGACGAGTTCGCGAAGCGCAATATGCCGCCGTGGGCAAGCAACCACCCGCTCTACGGGAGCCAGCTCAAGAAGAATATCTCGCGCGGCTCTGGCACCGAGGACTCGGACTCGGCCGACCGCAGTCCTGCGACACCGCTCCGCGCGAACGCAGAAGAAGAGATACCGCCTTACGTGCATGCCCGCCGCGACTTTGAGGACACCAAGCTGAAGAATTTCAAGCGCATCTATCCGTCTCCCAACTCAGATGTGCAGCTCGTGTACGACACGATCCAGAGCCTGGCCATGCTGGAGTCCGCCAATAGCCGCCTCTACTACAACAGCACCGTTGCCGCACCGGTGCCGGTGTCGATATCGTCGTCGCCGCCATCGCCGTCGCCGGGCGTCCGCACGAGCTCCGCGCTGCCCTCTCACGTTCGACCACCGTTGCTGGGTCCACTGCTGACAGCCTCGCGTAACGCCAGCTGTAACGGTAGCCCCAGCACGGTCCTGCCGCCTCGCATGCCGCCCACATTGGTGACGCCCAACACCACCTCTGCCGCGCAGGGCTCTGGTGCGGCTGACGCGACAACGCCCACAGGTACAATCCCTGCCGCAATCTTCCCCAGCTCCGGCCAAACTGCCACAAGTCCCTCTTCTGCCGCGAACAACGCGTCCGCGCCCGCCGCCCCTTCTGTCACTCCAACTCCCCTGACCGGTCGTGAGGGCCAGCCTGCCCCCGCCACTATCTTCAAGCTAATGGAGAAGGACATACTGCGTCCCCGTCGTCGCTCATCGGACACCCGCAGCGGTGCGCCGTCCGAGAGCGGCGGTACGGGGGCCTCCACCCCGGCGGCCGCTAAATCGCCTTATCCGCTGCGCGTGCACACGCCGCAGCTCTCGCCCACCCACGTTAGAAGGAATCCGTTTGCCGAAAAGACGCCGTCCTCGCCGCAGAAGGCGAGCACCAAGGCAACAGCGCCAGATGGCACGCCAGGGAGCCGGGTGAAGCCGCGCGTTGCTGAGGTGCATCGCCTCGTCACCGGAGGCTCACCCACAACGATAGCCTCGACAATCAACGCCATCCCGGCGAGCTCCTCGGAAAACGATGGCACGCCGGCTTCTAAGGCAACTGCGATCCCGGCCATCAAGGCTCTGCGGAAGATGAAGCCGAAGGAGACGGCCAACCCAGACGATGAGGTGCCGTCGCTGTCTCGCACCGTCGCACCGCATCCCGCGCCCAACGATCCCATCCATATCTCCAGCCGTTCTACCCCACGACAGAAGTTGCGGACGCCTTCACCGGTGGCAACGCCGAACGGGACTGGCCGGCCGCGCGCGAACAGCCATGAACTTTCCTCCATCACGTGCAAGTCCGTCTCGCTGAGCGGCAGCATGCGTGACATAGACCTTAGCGGCGTGGCGCACTCTGGCCGGAGGTCGCAGGACTGTGAGATGCACTCTATACTCCCACGCCAGGAACCGACCGAGGAAGAGCTGGCGCGGCTGGCAACACTGCAGGCGATGCTGGACTACGAGGCCGCCGCCGACCCGCAGCCGGACGATGACGATGATGACTACAACCTGACTGAGTGAAAGAGCGACAGAGGGCGTTTCTCCGTCTGCGTCTGTGCGCGTCCCCAGACGATCGTCACTGCATGACGAGTGACGGGGCTTATTGGGACAACTTAACGGCGATTCACACGTCACATGTGTGTACACGCACTAAATAAACTGCGTGGTCTTCTCGTTTACCCCACGCGTGCCCCTGCTTATGGTTGTGCTTCCGTAACTCTGTGTGTGGGCGTATGCTGGGGCGATGCAAGTCGCAGCGAGCGACGCAGTATCACTACGTGAGAAACCGGAGAGGAAGCAGGTACTGCTGCTCCCTCTTGCCCCCCCCCCCCGATCCTCGACCGTCACCAAGCTTCCGCACACAAACTTCCTTGCGTCATTTCGTTTCGTTGTTCGCAGGAACCTGCCTGTCTTCCATCTCCCTCCCTCTCCCCCGCCTCGCCTGTGGGATACCCTACACACACACACACATCCATCCCTCCACGCCGGGGAAGTTTGTTTGACAATAAACGATGGGCAGTCCCTGCCACCTCTCCGTGTCTTTAACGTTTGTTCCTCCCCCCTCCCCCCCTCTCCTCGTTTCCTTTTCGTGGACAAGTCGCCTGTGCGCGCTTGGCTCTGTCGTTTGCCTCGTCTTTCTTCTTCTACCCTCCCCCATCCGGTGTGTGCGCGTGTGTGTGTGTGTGTGTGTCTGTGTTGCCTTGTTTGGGAGAGCTCAGTAGCCTGTGTGGCCCACGCACCCTCCCCCCCCCAGCATCGTGAACGATAGCCGCCATGATCGTGGAAGTCCGATGATGATGTCAACAGTGAGGCGGACGAGCACCAGGACTCTGCCGCTATGCCGTTCATGTCTTTGTGTGGTATGAGGCGTTTTATGTGGTGGTTGCTCTTTGTTGCCGCGATGGGTGTGGGTGTGAGGTGGACGGCACCGTGTCGTTCTACGTCCCTCTACTCCCACCCACCCCGCGGACAAGCCCGAAGTGCGTTTCCATGTGAGTGAGGGGGCGGTGGGGTGGAGGAGGGGTCCGCCGCTGCCGATGTACAGTGGCGTGACGAAGCTCCGATGGCAGCCGCGGGCACTTGCCCCTCGTGAAAGCCATGCCTGCCCACGAGCTCACGCGTGTGTAGCGGGTATACTTTTTTTTTTACTGACACGTGCGCCGGCGGACACGCCTCTTCCCGCTTCACCTTCCGCCTGCAGCTCTCTCTGTCTCTGGGACTTGTGCTTCCCATGCGCACACGACAGGCACGCTGTTTTCGCCATTGCCGTTCTTGCCGTGGCGTGTCGTGGTGGCGGTGATGGCCTCGGCGGCGTCGGTGTTGCCCGTTGTGCGACGCCTATTTTCTGACAATGATTTCCCTCGGTAAGCTAAACAGACGAACGACATGTAACCGCAAGGCGTGCTTCTCCTACCGGTGTGCGCGTGTGTGTGGGGCGGCGTAGGCTGCCATGGTCCCACGTTTGCGTCGGCCCCCGCCGCGCACGAGATGGTAAGAGACATGGCGGGCGAGAAGGTGAAACGAACGGCATCACGAAAGATGCGAGGGTGAAGCTCTTCACCGTCTCCCTGGGCCCTCTTTCGAGCTCGTCGAGTCTGCAGAAGGACACTTGACACCCCTGCACACAACCTCACCCATCCGCCCTCGTGCCTTTTCCCTTCGGTCTTTGATCATCTGCTCTTCAAGCACGCACACACGCAAGTGTTGCCCATCGACGTGTGAGTTGCACGCAGCGTCTCCGCCGGTGCATTCAACCATCATAACCTCAGGTACGGGAGAGGTGGCAGTCATACGCCCACCCGAATACGCAGAGAAGAGTCACCGTGTAGGATGCCTCCGAAGCGTCGCCTCGCCTCAAAGTCGCCGTCGTCGCGGCAGACAGCGGCGGCGAGTGCGCCAAGCACCGCCACCACCACCGCCTCGTCCTCCTCCCCCCAGTCTACCACGAAGTCGCCAAAGGGCAAGCCGTCGCCGAAGCTTAGGGCGACTGCTCCCACAACGGCACCCCTTACCCCACGCGCAGAGGAACGCACAGAGGGTGCCACCAGCAGCGCCAGTGCGAGCGCGAACAGCCACATCAGCTCCAGCTTCGATAGCCCCCGCGACGAGACTGTGGTGCTCACTGGGTACACAGCCGAGAGCGAACACGACGCACACGGATACGAGCACCTTTACGACATCATTCTGCAAGACAGCGACACCGACGCTGACGGCGAGGATGGCAGGGCGAACGAGGATGATGTCATCCTCTTCCCACACGCCGAGGAGCTCGCGAACGCCGCTGCCGGTGTCAACGGTGATGACGACAAGAGTCGTGTAGTGCGTCTGGGAACGACACAGCACCTCGACGAGTCGGACAGCAGTGAGGATGAGGCGACGCTGAACCGCGTCGGCGACATTCCGCTGGAGTGGTACAAGGATGAGGACCACATTGGCTACGACATCGAGGGTAAGAAGCTGATGAAGAAGGAGCGATCTGCGCTGGAGCGGCTGCTGGAGGCGACGGACGATCCAAACGCGATGCGCACGATCTACGACGCCCTGCACGACGAGCGGAAGGCGCTGTCGAACGCCGACCTGCAACTCATCTTCAACCTGCAGCGCAACCGCACAACGAACTCGAACTACGACATGTACTCGGAGGTGCAGGAGGACACGGTCGTCTTCGATCCGCTCAACCATCCGCTCGCCCGCAGTGGTGGGCCGTCCAAGAAGGCGTTTGTGCCGGCACTGCACGACATGAAGGTGATTGCGAAGATGGTGCGCCGCCTCCGAAAGGAGGAAGCGGAGCGCAAGCTGCGTCCGGGGAAGGAAGAGGAGGAGGAAGAGGATCAGCTGCTCTGGGACGACGGCCACGTGGAGATGGACACGCACACGCACTTCAAGTACTTCAACCGCGTCCCAAAGCCGAAGCTTCCGCCCCCGGGCACGTTCGAGAGTTACCGCCCACCGCCCGAGTACCTGCCGAGTGAGCGGGCAAAGCAGCGCCACGCTCGCCTGCGTACGATTGATCGCAAGGAGCACTTTTTGCCGCAGTCCTTCGACGCCTTGCGCCACGTCCCCTTCTATCACCACACCATCCAAGACCGCTACCAGCGCTGCCTCGACCTCGCCTTCTTCCCTCGTGCGCAGCGCACGCGACTCGTGGTTGACCCGGACAAGCTGCTGCCGGAGCTCCCGGACCCGAAGGACCTGCGGCCGTATCCGGAGAAGCTCTCCTTTCACTACAAGGGGCACACAGCGACAGTGCGTAGCGTGTCGGTGAGCCCGAATGGGCAATACCTCGCAACCGGCTGCGACGACCATCTCGTGCGCGTCTTCGAGGTGCAGACGGGCCGTCTCATGAAGCGATACGACATGGGGGCGCCGGTGCAGCAGGTAGAGTTCTGCCCCTCCAAGTCCCTCAACATCCTCGCTGCCGCGGTGGAGTACAGCCTTGTGTTCATTGTCCCGACCTTCGCGGCTCATACCTTGGTGAACGACCACACGATTCGCTTCCTGCGCGCACCAGGGCTGTCGGCAGGCCAGCGGGAGGCAGCGCACGCGCTTGGTGCCGTGGACACGCTCGGTGGTCGCGCGGTGACGCAGACGACGCTCGACGCGGATGAGACGGCGCACGAGGCGACGGCCGACCTGCACGACATCGAGGAGCGCGAGAAGCGCGCCGAGTTCATCGATGCCAGCGCTAAGGAGCGCAATGCAGGTATCGTAGTGAAGATCGCGATGCACGCCAAGGTGAAGAAGTTCTGCTTCCACATCAAGGGCGACTACCTGTGCGCTCTGTGTCCCAAGGACCACGTGAAGTACCGCCAGACGATCATGCTGCAGCTCTCGAAGCGCAAGGTGTTCTGTCCGTTCCGCAAGTTCTCTGAAGTTGTCACGGACTGCCGCTTCCACCCGCGGGAGCCCATCTTCTTCCTCGCGACGACCAACTCCGTGCGGTGTTACAACCTTATGGCGCACCGGCTGCAGCGGCGCTTCAAGGCCTCAGGCGGCGTCACGACGTGCCTGTCCATCCACCCCGAGGGCGACAACTTCCTCGTCGGCGACACGACGAGCCACACGTCGTGGTTTGACATGGACTTCTCCGACAAGCCGTACAAGCGTATGCGCTCGCACAAGGGCGTCGTGAACGCGCTCGCCTTTCACCCCAAAACGAACGCCTACCCGCTCTTCGCCACGGGCGCCTCGGATGGCCAAGTGCACGTGTTTCACGGCATGGTGTACGACGACTACAACAAGAACGCGCTGGTCGTGCCAGTGAAGATCCTGAAGCATCAGCGGCCGGTGTACGCGGTGGCGTGGCATCCCACGCTTGCGTGGGTCTTTACGTCCACCGAAGACGGCGTGGTGACGGCGTGGACAGAGTGACATCGCCGCCGCTGTCGCTTGCCAAATCGGTACACAGGAACGATGAAGTGAAGTCTGTGGTACTGCGTGCCGTGTTGATGCACGCCTGAAAAAAAAAACGGAACTCTACTAGCCCCAACGTAAGTGTGTGTGTGTGTGTCGGGGGGAGGGGAAGGGGGGTGCGCTGCACGCTGGTCTGGATGGACAGCGCGAGCGCCGACCCGAGGCAGCATCGATGGTGTCGTGTGTCTCTGTTGTTGTTTTGGTGTTGTGTGTGTGGGTGTATGTGTGTGTGTGCGGCCTGTCTAATGCGTGCCACCACTGTTATGTTTTCTTTTACCTTTGTTAAGCAGATTAACGCTATGCTCGACTCCCCTCTCTCCACACACACCCCACCCCGTCATGCATGGGCCCACTGGACGCTCACATCATAACGAGCTCCCTCTTCCTTGCCCATGAAGGATATCGCTTAACACTCTACCCTGAAGAGGCGCGTGAACATAAGATGATGATGAGAGGCAGCAGCCGCGAGAGTCGTGCAGAGCCGGGACCGGGTTTACAGCGTCCTTTCCCGCGCATGTTTGTGTGTGTGTGTGTGGTCCTGCCGTTCGCTACCGAAGGCACAGCTCACCTGTCTCATGGCATGCACCTTGTCGCCTGTCCCTCTCTGCCTCTCGTTGTATTGCTCCTCGGTGTAGGGCACAAACTCGTTGCCACGATACCTCTGTGCTTCAGGCACAGTGCCCGTGTACATCGCAGCGCATATTGGCACTACCATCACAAATTCACAGTGCCCCTTAAAGCAGGGGACTACCTCGAGCCAGTGTACTGGTCTCTCTGTCAAGCCCCCACCCGTTCCTCCTTACACATGACAGTACCGTTGCGGCATCCTTCTCCGTAGACGCATACAGCCTTTCTCACTCGCTTACCCACCCCCTCCCCTGCACGACACGGGCATGCCAGTGGACGACTTGACCACAACCCCCGCCATGGCGGCAAAGTCAGTCTACACAGCAATTGCCGTGTGCGGCTGCGGACATGACGGCCGACTCGGCATCGGGCAGGACGCCCCGTCGACCATGAGCGAGATTGCGCTACTAGACGACTTCCTGCCCACCTTCGCTTCCGCTTCCACCGTAGGAGAGGTTCGTCAGGTGGCCTGTGGAGCCTACCACACCTTGGTGCTGACGACCACTGGGCTCTACGGTTGGGGACTGCATGAGGATGGCCAACTTGGCCTGGGCCGGCCATCCACTGCTAACACAGCAGCGACTGCCGTGGACGGCGCTCTCGGCAACGCAGGGGCCACGGCGGCGTCGGTGCCGACCCACGTGGATCGACCTGTGCGAATCGCCTTCGCTGAATTTCCAGGCGGGGACGGGGCCTTGGACGACGTGCCCGCGACCATCCTTTCGATCCACTGCGGTGCCGATCACTCGTTTCTGTGCACGACAGCCGGCGTTTACGTGACAGGTCGGAACGACTGCGGCCAGCTTGGCCTCGGGCACACGGACAATGTGTACACGTGGACTCGACTCTGTCCAGCGCTCCCCCAAACGACTGCTGACGACAATGCAAGGCAGTCGACAACAGCATCGCGTGCAGCTTCTCCAATGATGTCGGCGCTACCGAGCGCGTGCGACTTCGACCTGCCCGGTCGGCACGCGCGACTGCTTTACGGCCGCCTCACGCACATCAGCTGCGGCACCCACCACACCCTTCTCGCCTGGAGTGACGCAGTCATCCTGCGCGCGGCAACACCGTTGAGTCCCGCAGCTCAGCAGTCACCCGCCAACTCCAATGACAGTCGTGAGCTTGTTCACTACCCGTCCTTACTGATGGCATGCGGCCGAGGCGACTTTGGAGAGCTCGGCTACGACGGCGACGCCTGGGCGGTGCTGCAGGCCAAAGCTCAGCGGCAGGAGCGCGCGCTGCGCTCATCCCAGCAGCAGCAGCAGGCGCACGACAGCGCCAGTGATGGTCAGCACAGCGCAACGGATGACACCTACAAGTTCAAGTGGAAGGCTGCAGCTGCCGCCAAGCAGCGCCGTCCCCCCTTCAACTCAGCCTTCTTCGAGCTGGTGGAGGGTGTGGACCATCTGGAGGAAAGCGCGGTGCGGCTTCCTACGACTTCTGCGGAGGAGCTGCGTCCAGCACTGCTTCACCGAAGTTGCACAGCCCATGAACTGGCAGAGGACGTGATCCGGCAGTGCCATGAGCGCACAGCAACGGGTGGCATGTGTCTCTCCCCCACAGCATCCGTCCTCCAGACTACCAGCGGTGTCCAAAGTCGATGGGAGGTGGTAAAACTGCAGGCGATGCATCACCACTCCGCCGTCACGCTGCGGCGACGCCACAAAGATGGCGAGGAACAGCAGCTGGTTCTCCACTGGGGCTGCTACTACTGCTCTGACATCGAGGACGCAGCCGCCTCTCACCCACGGGACGTCTTTGCCGACATGCCAAGTTCATTCCACAGGGATGATGCCGGGGCAGCTGCCGCGGCGCTCCGTGGCTTGTGTGTGGGAATACATGCCGGAGAGGAAAGCCTGTTGCGCTACAGAGCAACGTGCACCCCTTCATCACCTGCATCGGCACCGGCACTCGCCCGTGCAGAAAAGGAAAAGACCGTGGCATCACCTCCCTGTGGTATAACCCCTTCACACATGCCACTGCTGCAAATCATGGGTAGCGGCAACCTTGGGCTCAGCACCGACGACAGTTTCACGCGCACTTGGGCGAGTCTGGCTTTCTCAGACCCTCCCATGACCGCCGGAGGTCAGGTGACGGTGCATTCGGTGGTAGGCCGCTCGCACTACCTCATCTGGATGCACGACCCGCGGGCGAGCAGCCCCGTGGGCCACTCTTCTGTGACAACCGCGCCTTCGCACGGGAGGTCGACGGTCGCCTCGTCATCGTGTGTCTTTGGTTTTGGCGACAACTTGCATGGACAGATCGCTGCACCTGGGCTCCAGGCCAGGGATGTGCCGGGAGATGACGTTGTGGTGGCACCACGGCCTGTTCTGAGAGACGGGAATGTACTGCGCGTCGCTACCGCTGTGCAGCAGTCGCTGCGCGACGCTGCGGCTCCGCCTGCAAATCACCGCCGCCCCGCTGCGGCGAAGACGTTTGAGCCCTTCACGTCGGGAGCGGAGGTGCATTACGAAGTGGTGACGATTCGTGCTGTTGAGGCCGGCGCGCGGCACTCCGTCTTCCTCGTCGATGTCCGTCCTGCTGCTGCTGCTGCAGCAACAACAGCGCCAGCGACCACGAGCGGCTAGCGCAGCAAACCTCACCCCGCTCTCCCTCCACTGTTTCCCTCCACCTCCGTATACATCTTTGCACTTGGCACCTCCTGCGTGTCCGTGTGGGGACGTGTGTGGGCACGTGGATGGCATCGCCCTTTTCTCTATTCTCCGTTCACGTAAACTCTCTCGGTGCCCTATCCGCACGCACACCTGCGCATCGGTGGGGCCGGCTCTCGGCTTCCTCTCTGTGCCTCGCTGCGTTGGTTTGTGTTTCGCCGGTATTCTTTCACGGACGCGAAGGCACGGCGGACCGCGAGGAAGTGGAGGGCGGGTGTGAACAGGGCCTCGTGGAACCGCCTATACCTCACCGGCACCCTCCAGCCCTCTCTCTCCCCTCCTCCTATCGAGCCCCCCCCCCCCGCTGCCCACCCACCCACCCACCCCTCCTTCCACGAGACTACCACGATGGAAACACGCGAAAGAGATGAAGATCGAGTCTGTGCGGAGGTGCTGGTCATCACATACGTGTGTGTGTGTGTGTGTGTGTCGGTGGGCATCTCGCTCCTTCAGGTGTCTCTCCTTCGCTTTCCCACCAACCCACTCGACGCCTCTCGGCCAACCCACCCACCCACCCCGTAACCTGCCCTTCTGCCCCCTTTCGCGGACCACCCACCCACCGGCACGCTCCTCACTCGTCCCTCTCTTTCTCTCGTCGGTTCTGTTTAACGGCATTTTACGTGTTCCCCCTCCCCCTGACGGGCGTCCCCCCCCCCCGCCACCCACCCGTGGCTGGAATAGTTGCCGCTGCGCGACAGCAGAAGAGACAGCGGACACGCACGTGGCCTGCACGTGTCCCTCCTGTCTATCTCACCACCTCCCCCACCCCCACCCCTTCACGCATCCCACACACGCGCACCCAAGGACGCAGGATGGGGAAGAGGTACATAGAGAGCCTGTCCACTGGTGTCGTCACTATGTGGCGCGCCTCTGACAAGCATCAGCGACTCTCTCATGCCGGCATTCTCTGCGGAGCCCAGCGCTCCCACCGAGTCGCTCGTGTCATGGGAGCTTCAGCTCCGCAAAGTCGCGTGCTACGTGTTTCTACGAAGGTTCTCTGCCCCTCCTTCCTCTCGCCCCCCTCCTCTGGTGGTTTACCATACCCAGTCACCTGCTGCCTGCCACCAATAGCGAAGTGCGCCATCCTTGACTGCACGACATCAACGCCGGTTTCCGCCTCCAGGACGCTCCGTTGCCTCGCTGTCGCACACCTCCCTGGTGCCGTACTAGGATGTAGAGCCCTCTCCACCTCTTCTTCAAGCAGTGCACAGGGAGTATCTGCTGCCACTGCTGCTGAAGGATCACACGAATCCGCCACTGTCCTCGCTGCGGGTAACACACCGGGCACCTCCAACACTTCTGTGGCTCCCGCCCTGCTCTCCGAGATTCGCGCGGTTCTGGAGAGACAAGCTGACCAGACATGGTTGCCAGTCAGTGACTTGTACGCGGCGTTGCCGTCCCATGTGCGTCGACGGTACGTGAAGCCGCACAAGTCCATGGCCCACGTATTGCAGAAGTGTGCCAATGAGCTCGCCATATCGCTGAACGCGACGGGTGTGTACTACGCAAAAGGAAAGATGCCTGACCGTGTAACCTCGTCGATCGCGGGGACCTCCTCGGCGGAGAGCATGGGCGGCAGCGCTGGCAAGGCCGCCAAGACCAACACTGTCAGTCCCGTGGAGGAGGGCCAAGCTGCAGTTGTGAAGTTCAGCTCTCACTGCGACAGCGTGGCTAGGGCAGCTGTGCACACCCCCTCGCCCCCATCACCTCCAGAAATGAACGCTACCGACCTGGACACCACTTCTCCCAGGTCGAGTGCGGCGGGCCCTGTGGGGCTCTTCTTCGACGTTGGCTTGCACGAAATACCGAATCCCCCGCGAGACTTCGATGCGACCCCGTCGACACTCGTTGTGGATGGGACACACTCCAGCGCGAATGGGGCCGTGATCGCGGTGCGGGATTTCGTCTCGCACATCCCGCCCTTCTTTGTTCCAGTGACGGAAGTGGTCACGAATATGCCCGGCTACACAGCGGAGCATCTTGAGGTGTACCTCAATGTCAAGTCGTTGGAGTTGGTAACCGTGGCCGGCGAGCGCTATGTGCGTCTCTACGGTAGCTTCGGCGATCTGTCACTGAGTGGGAGTGAGGTGTCGGAGAAGCTGTACGCGCGCTACCGCCCCGATGTGGCTCTTGTAGAGGCGTTTGAGGCCGCCTTTGAAGGCATCTACGACAAGTGGATGCCGCTGCCGGAGCTGCTCCGCCGCGTTGGACCGGATGTAACGGCACACCTGCCCTATCAAGGGCCCGCTGCCATCACGTACTTCGCCCAGATGCAGCACCGCTTCGCTTTTGCCGTACGTGAGGTTCCCACAACGGACGGCGGGGCAGCGGGAGCGCCATCGTCACCGCAGTTCACGACCGAGGCCGCAGTGCTGCTGCGGAAGCCCGGCTACTCTGGCCTCGAAGCTCACTCTACGCCCACGCCAAAGAGTTTCCAGGCACTGATGAGCCTGGTGCCGGGTGACACGCAGGTCGACATTGATGTTGTCCGGTGTCAGCTCACCTCTGCCGTTCGCGCGGAACTGAGCCGCTACTATGGCGGGCTGGACGGTTTCTTTGCCGCTCACAAACCAGTCTTCTTTGTTCCACCAGAGACGCCGACCGTGGTGATGCGGATGCGGTATCGGCTGCGCACTCAACGCGCGAAACTGCCGCTGGAGGAACAGTTGCGCATAGCCACAGATGCCCGCGATAAGGCACGCATTCGTTCCCTGCGCCGCAAGATCGCTTTCCGTGACGACCCGTCTCACCCGCTCCACGACCCAGAAAACCTGGCGAAGGAAGTGAGCAAACACCTTCCCCGCCGCGGCTTTGTGAACCTCAAGACGTTTCTCAAGCGCAACGTCCCGGAGGAGTTGTTGATGTTCATGCCCAAGCGCATTCGATGCTTCTTCAACAACTATCCGCAGTACTTCACTCAGTTTGAGTACCAGAGCGCGGGTAAGTGGTGCCTCTGTCGACCCGATCAACCTCTGCCGCGCGGGGTGATTCGACAGAACTTCAGCGATGGCGATCTTCTCCGGCTCATCGCCGAGTTCCTTCAACAGCGCGGCGCTCGTGCGGCGTCCACGGTCCACACAAACCTCCCCTTCGGCGCCCAGGAGGTGATTCGGCGCAGGTACGGCGGTGTGTACTTCTTCGTGATTCGATACCCCCAGTACTTCAGCGTTGTGCTCAAAACGGATAAGCAAAACGTGAAAAGCAGTGCTGTGGTGCATCTCATCCAGGTGCCTAGCCAAGAGGTGTCGGACGCCACCATGGCGGCAAGTGCGGCTTCTCTGAACAACCCGAATGCGCCAAGCCATGACGATGATGGGCATGAAAGTGGCGACGACGACGACGATGAGGACCTCGACGACGGCTTGGATTGAGGACGTTTGAGCGCACAGGCCACGCACGTACACACATGACCAGTTAAGCTGTTGCTGAGGGAGCAAGTTGGTTTCTGTGGTTGCTCGCTGATGTGAGGTGGTTGGGTGTGTATGTGTGTGTGTGTATGTGTCTTCGCAGGCTCGCGTCTCCTTCACACTTCTCTGTTCTCTTTTGCTTGTCGAGCAGGAGAGCAATGACGAACAAGGCATGGAAGGGGGATGCGTGGCGTCTGGTGGGGACGCCGTCATCGCCCATGGCGAGACGAGCGCTCATGGCATCTCTTTCTCCCCCATTGAGGGGAGGGGGTGAGCCAGGCGTCTCTCCCTCTCTCCGATGATTCGTCCTTTTGTTTTGTGAAAAGGGTGAAGGGCCACGTCAGGGGGTGTTGTGCCCCGCTTGTCTTCGCCTCCTGCACCTCTCCCCCTTCCCTCTGTACGCCTCCCTCCGTCTTGCCCCCTCGCCTCGTCACGTCTCGCGCTCTCCCTCCTCCCCTCCCCCCCCCCTCTCATCTGTCCTCCTGCGCAAGTGCACAAACGGTGAGTCAGCGCACGCCACGTGGGTGTTGAAGAAAACCCCCTACACACACAACTCCACACATTGTCACGGTCTCTCCCTCTCTCTTCGGCCTTTTTTCTTTTTCGTTTCAGTTCACGCATAGAGCGGCGGAGACGGCCAACCCCACCGTCCCCCTTCCATAGACCGTGCTAGCTCTCTCACGCACGGATACCATCTTCATGTATGCTATCTCTGCGTCTGTGTGCGTGCGTTGTTGCTCTCCCTTCTCTTCTAGCCTCCCCGCTTTATCGAGTGCGCATTGTCTGCTCACACTGCACTGTCGCCTCTGTTCCTCCCCCTCCCCCTCCCCCTTCCGCGCAGCCCTTGGCTATTTTTTCCCTCGACCTCCCCCCCCCCACAACACCTGCTCAGTCAAGTCCCCTCAGTCGCGCTTCCACGCCATCACCACCCCCGCATCATCCCATCTCTCTGTCCCTCCCCCCATCCCACCCCGCTTTGATCCCAACCCGTTGTTGGCTTGCGGTTTTTATTTTCCGGACGTCATGGTGGGCCGTGGAGTGCATTCGGTGCTGTCGTCTCTCAGACTTTCCTGGCGTTTCTCTTCTCGCGTGTCGAGGGCGCGTTTCGCCCAACCCTCTCCCGTTGTGGGTGCATGTCTGTCTCAGCGTGTGAAGTATGCAAGTTGATCTTCGACGTCGCGGGCTGCAGTCCTTCGACCCCGCCGAGTTCGCCCATACAGACGAGCACCTACATCTCCTCCTACAGGTGCGGCAGTTGGATCTCTCGCACAACTCGCTGCACGCCATCCGTGGGCTTGAAGGGCTGACGCACTTGACTGTGCTGAACATTTCTCACAACGGGCTGCGCTCCCTCGGTGGTGGACTTCCGCTGACCCTGCAGGAACTCGATGCATCGCACAACAACCTCGCCTCACTCCAGAATGCCGCTCTTCTGCCGTTGCAGTCCCTCACCTCCCTCAATGTTTCCTTCAACGATCTGGAAGACCTGCGAGGGGTTCCCAACGTGACGGCGCAGCTGACGTACCTCGACGTGCGGTGCAATCGACTCAGCTCCCTCATAGGGATCGAGCACTGCAGTCAGCTGCGCACACTCCACGCAGAGAGTAACCTCTTGCGAGAGGTGGCAGACGTCGCCTCCCTCAAGTGTCTCTCGCTCTTGAGCGCCGTCTTTCTATCCGGCAACCCCCTGCTCCTGCGCAAGCGCTTGCTCACCCAACTCCATCTCCTGCTGCCCTCCAGTGTCGAGCAGAACGACTTGCCGACAACGGCGCCGCCCAGCAGTGTCCGCAGCTCGACAGCGGCACCTCCCTCCGTGCCAGACACGTCGTCCGTCGGCTCACTCGATCACAGCACCATGGCTTCTATCAGTGAGTACCGCGAGGAAGGGCGTTGCGGCAGCGGGCACAACACCCGGCCGGCAAGCGCGAACCAAGGAACAGCACAATCCATGCTCGACACCACCGGCATCCATGACTCTTCTGCGACGCTGGAGAGAAGGGCACCGCGACACGCGCACTCCTCCTCTTCCACACGGACCCATCACCGTCTGCCTCATCGTGGCACGTCCGACAGCGCTCGCCCGCTGTGTTTATCCGCGGCAGCGCCACCCACCACCACCGCCTCTGTCGCCTCTACTGGGGTGGTGGGAGGCGCGTCAGATAGCCTCGCGTGCCCGCGTCGTGCCCTACCGCATGAGCACCGCCTCACAGAAACCCCTGGCTCCGCCTCCATCTCCTCCTCACCTGACCGCACGCACGCGTCATGGTCCCCAGGGCCATTGCACAGCAGCAACGGTCGAGGCTCGCTGACTGCAAGTCTCTTCCCAGGCTCCGCATCATCGCCTCACCAACAGGGCGCCGTCGGTGCTGCACCGCAAGTCACGCGGTACGGCGAACGTCACAGCAGCGAGCTCGTCCGGGATGACCTGGAGGAGCAGCTCGCGCGCGTCACTGCAGAGCGAGACGACTATCGACGCGAGGTCGTTGCCCTGCGTAGAGAGCTGCGAGAGCTGCGGCGAACGTTTGCACGGCAGTGCTCGCAAGAGAGGGCGGAGGACCCGGAGGAGTTAACACAGGCATCTGTGCGCTCCGCAGCAGCAGCAGCAGCTCCGGGTCACGGAGAGGGGGATTCAAGCGGTGCGCATAGAAAGTCTCGCCACCCACAACAGGAGCAGCAGCAGCAGCAGCAGAAGCGGTCGCCGTCGGTGCGTATCCTAGCGGTAGAGATGTCCGCCCACTCATCGCTCTGCTCGCAGGACGGCGAGAGCGATACCCCCGATCCGCCCAACAACAACCGCCGCAACGCACCGCAGAACTCCGCCGCCATGAGCAACTCAGTGGGTACATCAAAGATGGACAGACGCGAGATTGCGGCTCTCTTTATGACAAAATTGCAGCAGAGCAGCTCTTCCGTGACATGAACGGGTGCGAGGGGAGGCTGTGTAAGAAGAGGGTCAGCGATAGGGTGGTCTCGGGCTGTACGCGCGGCTTCACTGTATGCACCTCTATGGACACACACACGCCCGTGTCGCATGTCGTTTGCGTAGTTGGTTGTCTGTGTGCGTGGTGCGTTCCGTTGGAGTGAAAAGGATGTGCAAACGGGGCAGGAGCGGTGGCGCACGCCCCCCCCCCTCCTCCTCTTCCACCCGCTTATGCGAAACGCGGGTACTCTGAAGCGTCCCCCCCCCCGCCCCGTCACCGACGGCGTCGCACAAGTGCGCCATGCTCTCGCGCTCTAGAGCACCGCTCATGCCTTCTCCTCTTCCCCTCGTTCCTTCTACCTACCATGGCGGTGAGGGGGAGACGTATCAGCGAGGCGTGGCGCGGTGCGCTCCTCAGCGTGCAACGGACATCTCTGTAGATACGCGCTCACACCAATACGCCGACACACGCACACACACACATATATATATATATATCAGCACATATACATACACGTTGACGAGCAAGCAGCGGTGAAGAGCGCTGCCCGTCATACTCTCTCTCTCCCCATCCTCCTCATCCTCCCTCCAAGGGAAAGAGGCACACGCGCAGCCGTTTGCGAGTGGGCGTCTTTTCCTTTCGTTTCTGACTCTCATAGACCTAGTCGCGTTGTGCCTGCAGCCATGCTGCACTCGTGTCGTCGGCTGTTCAACACCCTTCCGTTTGTGCCGATGGCCCTCAGTACCCTCGACATACTGGAGCATCGCCTCCAGGCAGCTGGGCTGGGTGGCACAACCAGCACCGCTCCCACTCCCAAGTCGCGTGCGGCACCGAGCGCCACCGGCAACTACAGTGCGGCAGACAAGGCGGATCAGCTCAAATGGTTCAGCAGCAGTGTCGACGCCCCATTCTTCATCTCCCCCAAGCACGACGGTGTGCGCCTCATCTCGTACGTCCCTCCAACAAGTCCAACAGAGCCCCCATCTCCGCAGCAAGCATCAAGCACAACCAAGAAGACCGGTGCCACCACAGGCGAGTCGCCACCGTTGATGACGTGCTACTCGCGCTACGGACGTCCCATCTACGGTCTCTTCTGGATTGAAGAGGAGCTGCGCCTCCTGCGGGCCCTCTGCGGCGACGCCTCCCTCATCATCGATGGGGAGCTGTACCTGCACCAGACCGACATGGACGCCCCACGAGCGAGCCGGGGAGGCCGGCCTGACGCCCCTGATGGTAGGAAGAAAAATCCAGCTAGAAGGGCGCTGCCGTCTTCCGATGCTGACGGAGCCAACAACTTCAATACGGGCTTTCTCGCCGTCTCTGCCCTCGTCAATAGATGCCGCAGCTCCACCTGCCAGTGCGCGAGCGAGGAAGGTGTCCTGAAGTACGTCCCCTCCCTGCCTCGCTTCTGCGTCTTCGATGTTCCCTCCTACAGCCCGTCCGCCAATCCACTGGCACCCCCCACCCGCGATGCGCCGACCGCCCTCTCGGCAGCGTCACGTCTTCACATTGTGGCCAAAGCCTCCGTGAAGGATGATGGAGACTCTCAGCAAGTCTTGGCAGAGTTGCAGCGCGTCCGCAGCGACGTTACCGATGCACTTCGACTCAACGATGTGGAGCAGCTTCGCATCGTTCCGAACGTAACACCCTTCTCGCAGCGACTCCGCACCATGCACTACCTCTTCGAGCTGCTCTCACGCGCCATGGAGTCGCCGGTGCTGCGGCAGCACTTCTGCCCGACATCGGCGCGCATGTGCGCCGCACCGACAACACGCTCCATCCGCGGCTGTCGGAAGCACACATCCACGGCAGCACAAGCGCAGCAACCACATAGCGGAATCGGTCAGCACCACGGCGGTCACTTTGTGTCTCGCATCCCGTATCAGCTCGTGAAGTCTCTCGAAGACACCACGCAGCGGGTCCTGCCCGTGTACCTTGACGCGGGCTACGAAGGCGCCGTCATCCGCGCCCCGGTGAACACGTACGACTTCAAGGAAAAGACGAAGGGCACGCTGGCGGCACTCGTCGCTCCACTTCTGCGGGCCGCTGAGACGACGAAGACTCGTCGAGGTCGGCACCTGCGTGGGACAAACACCGGTGCAGGTGAAGCAAGTGGTCGAAGAGCTCGAAACCGCGCCGCCATGCTACTCTCCCTAAACACCAGACCTGTATTAGGTGCGGCCACACCGCTGATGGTACACGCGTACAGGGGCAATGCTCCCTGTTGTGAGCCAATGCAACCCATCTCGCCGTCCGATGCCGGTCTCACTGATGCCGAGCTGGATGTCCTGGACGTCGTGGCCGTGGGCCGGCGGGCGATCTTGCAAGGTGCAAAGCTGCCGCTGCGCTCGATGACCGCTGTCAAGGTACTCACATACCACGATCGCGAGTATCCCATCCTTCGCCCGCTGCTAAAAGAGCCATCGAAGAACCCCAGAACGCGGGAGCTGGTGTCCATCCCACGCTCACACGTGCGTGCTCTCGGGTACCCCATAAAGCCAAGCGCCGACACGGCACTCAGCGACGACAACGGGGCGACGACGCTGACTCCGGCCACCCCACCGGGTGAGAAGAAGGCGACGAAGAGGAAGAATCATCCCACCACTTCCGGCGAAGGTTCGACTGTCTTCTACGGACTTCAGTGCTTGGCTGAGAACGGACTCGTCTTCAACGTTTCCCTGCCAAAGATGACCCTCGCTCAACAGAAGACACTGCTGCAGCACCTCCTGAGCGCGGGGCGCGACGCGATGCGGGACGGCAGGGAGGCCGCATCTCCCACCATGAATACCCATCATAACAAGAAGTCGAAGGCCAAGGCGCCGTATGGAGGGGCTACACACGCGGGCGCCTCTAAGATCGTCTCCCTCACAGGGCTCTACGCGACAGTGAAGTTCAGCACCCTGACCGAGCACGGCCTGCCTCGCTTTGGCAGCGTCAAGGCCATTCGCGGGGGTAAAGGATGGTTCATATGACCTCTTTCTTTCGTTAGTCGTAGGCGACCCAGGCGGGGGAGGGGAGAAGAAGGGAGACGCGCGTGTGCAGAACCTGACGGATCATCTCCTTCGCCAAGAAACAGTAAACCACAGTGAGGACGCTGGGCGTGTCGCGGAGAGATGTAACGGGATAGGAGGCTCCGTCACCGACGAAGAAGGAGAGGAGAGTCCTTCATCCCAAGCAGGCGCTTCATTTGTTTTGTTGTTGTGCGCGTGCGGGCTTAGGCTCACGTTGCGTGGCTTCGGTTTTCGACCGCGCCATGGGTTGGTTCGGATCGCACCCCAGCTTTCCCAGCTGGCCGCAGCGTGTTGGATAGACAAGCAGTCTCTGGATGCACCTGATCCACCTCTCATGTCCGCCATCTCAAAACTCTGCCACGCATCCGCTTCTCCTCCCTCCCCCCTTTGTACCCGTGACGCATCTTCTGCTGTTTGCCAACTCAGTCGACTGTACTCGCCTCCCACGCGCAGGAACGCATGCGGAGGTCAGCCTTCTCTGCTCAGCGCGACGCGCAACACCGAGGCGGTAGTGCGCACAGCAGCACCAGCAGCAGCAACAACAATGGTATTAGGTCGAATCCAGGCGCCCCTCCTGCAGCCTCGCTGAATGTGTGGGCACGCGCTCGTCTCCTCGACTCCACAGCGCAGATACTCGCAGCGCAGCCGGCAGACCCGCTGCGTGTGCTGAGCGTTCGCTTCTCTATTGAAGCCGTCCTGACCGCCACCTACCCCACAACGTCTGCCCCCACGGGGGAAAGAAAGTTGGAGGTGGAAGCGGGTCGCGTGATCGGCGCGCCGTCGGCGTCAGGGGCAGCGAAGTCTACCGCGTTCAGTAATGGTTCCGAAAAGCCGAGCCTGTCTATTGTCACGAACGGCCGCAACACGTCCGTACCTACAGTGGAGCACCTGATAGAGCAAAGCTGGGTGAGGCGACGCCTGCAACCGTACGGCCTGCACGCAGTGGCGCGGTATACGTGTGCGTGTCCGCCGCTGCGTCCCCCGCCTGCCGCCCCAAGTCACTTTGCGGTAAGCACGTCACCTGTGGACAGTGCGGAAGTTCTCGATGCCGCTACCGCCAGAGCTCCGGACGCCATGTCGTCACCTCTGCTTCCTCAGTGGATGGACATGTTTGCCTTGCTGCATCGACAGAGTCGCATGTCCTATGTTGAACTCGCTGCCGAAGCCAAGCACTGGGATGCCCAATCATCCAGTGCGGCTGTGATGCCGCCAGTCGACTACAACGCCGCTGAAGAGATTCCTGCCTCGGCAGTGCTTCTGTGTGTGATGGCGGTCATTGAAGAGCACCTGCGCCGTGCAGAGTGTGGCGGGAGAACAAGTGGTGCTGAGAGACCGTCTCGGCTGTGCCGCCGCCTCCAAATGTCAGTGAAGCTGCTGGCGCTGCAGCTCCTGGCAGCCTTCATGGATCTCCAGCACAACGCCGAGAGCACCCAGTGTAGCACCAACAGCAGCAGCGCGAGTGCTCTCGATCCAGGACAAGAGCACGAAGTTCAGGAGAGCAACCACGATGACAGGAACACCACAGCAGAGGACACTCATGTCTGTCACATCACACGCGGCGTTTATCTCCTGACCGCCCATCAGCTGGATGAGCTTCATCACTGGATGCACTTCTGTTTGCGGGAGATGATCATTTCGCCCCTCTCACCGCATACGCCCGGCACAACCGCCGTGGATGGAAGAGACGCCTGCGGTACCAGGAGCGGTGAGGCAGACGAACTCGCTACCGGGTCACCGCTGGAAGCCCTTAAGTCACGGGCCACAGCGTACCTGACCCGCGTTCTTGGGAGCCCTGCACATCCCATGGCAGCGCCAGCGAGCATGCTGGGCGTGGTGTTTCTGGACACCTTCGTTGCGTTCATGGAGCGCCTGGCCGCCGTTGTTGTGGCCCACCAGCAAACAGCAGTGGCAATGGCCATCGCCCTCTCCGCTCGGTTGCCACCGACAGCCACGGCCTCAGCAGGAGAAGCACAACTACCAGCATGGGTGATGGAACATGTCAGCAAGTGTGCTGATGCCGTTGTACAGCAACAGACGGCTCTGCAAGATGGCTTGATGCCGGATGCAAGCGCCTCTACAGTGCCCCTGGCGTGGCGGGTGTACGTCAATCAAATCTCTGAGCTTCTGGCACCCTTCCAGCGCGACGTTCTGGCGCACATTTGTCGAGAGCAGCAAGACGAGGAAAACCACCGCGGCACCTTTAATGATGGAATCCTGTGCAAACTCCAAAGACGGCTCCTGTCATGGGCGACGGAGGCGGAGCACCGCCATGCCACGGCTCAGAAAAGCCTCACAGCGGACGACTTTTCTCCCGCCGTGGTGGCAGCTGAGGTGGTGGGTGCGTGGGTGTCGCATGTATTCGAAGCCTACACAGTCACCCTCTATCCGAATTGAGGAAGAGGTGTACGCATACAAACGGGCATCCACATCCATCCATCCATCCACACACGCACGCACGCACGCACGCACATGCGCGTGGGGACATAACAGTGATGTACGATGTCCGTGTGCCTGTCGGCGTTATCTGTTTGTTTGTTTGCTTCCTTTCTCGGAAGTACCGCCCTCATGGAAGAACCGCAATGAACGGCAAGACCGTTGCTGTCTCTCGCTCTTCGTCAGAGGCGCTCTGACGCACACACATATATACTCTTTGGATCCAGTCTATGGTGTGCCCCCCCCCCCCTCTCTCCCCACCCCCGGCCCTGCTCCATCCGAGCGGACACTTTTATGTGGGCCGTCCATCTCACCCTGAAATTCGTCGATAACCAAAAGCAAATAGAAAACCAAAGGGCAAAAAATGCGTTTTGAGGGGCTGCGCGTGTAGCCGCGTGCGCGTGCTTGTGTGTGTGTGTGTGTGTCCTGTCCATGACGCGAACCGCGCACAAGCATGCATGTGTGCACGCCTTATGCCGCGACGGGCGGAGTGCATGTACTCCCCCCTCTATGATCCTTTGCCCCCCCCCGCCCTCACACACACACACCCTCGCCCCCCATCCCGAGCACTCTCCACTCCACGTTGCTCCTGTGATGTGTGTGACGACCTCTCACAGGAATCGCCGACTCCCCTCGCTCGCACGCCCCCACCTCTACCCCCACCCCTCCCTCCTACGCCTTCCATCGCACTGTCCCTGGTTGTTTCTTTAACCGCATCCGCACAGCGCTGACGGACGGACTCACGTGCGCCCATACACAACACTCCCTTCTCGTTTTTTCCCTTTACGCCCGCCAAGTCATTCATCATGGGCAAGAAGGCGGAGTTCGCCCGATCCCGCTTCAAGGAGGTGCGGCAGAAGCGCGAAGAGCGCATGCAGCGCTCTCGAACGGAGCGGGACCGGCGCCATGGCGTCGACAAGTGGGAGCGCAAGATCGACAAAGTTGTTGTCCAACGACCCCTCCCCAACGAAGCCCAGCAAGCACTTCTCCTTGCTCAGTTTGCGCAAGCGTGCCGACTGGTCGCTCCCAGCACGGACATGTGCGTCCTCATGCGTCACTACGCCAAGGTAGCGGAGGGAGCGGAGCAGAAGAGTACGTCGACGACGATGGTGACTACAAGTGCGCCATCGACCAAGCCAGCCACGCTCAAGCGCAAGCGTAACGAGGAGGAGGAGGCACCCGCTGCAGGCGCCGCCTTTCTCAACACCGTTGCAGATGCGCTTCTGCAAACCCAGAACGCACCGGCAGTCATAGAAGAAGCCGCGGTCAGCGCGAAGGACGGAGAGAACGCTCTGGACGACGACGACGACGACACAGTGACGGTGTTGCAGGACATCCTGCAGGATGACAGCGGCCGCCGTGTGGTCGCCACCCTTCTGGCCTCCTTGAACGCGGTGCACAGCAGCAAGTGCGAGGCGGTAGCCAAGGCCGTGCTGGAGCAATTCGAAGAGAATGAGCATTTCCCTCAGCACCATGTGGCGTGTCGTGTCATGAGCGCCCTCGTGCAGTTTGGCTCAGATCCGACGCGGCAGGGTGTTCTGAACCTCCTGCGCCAGCGCAGCACAACCATCGAGGGTGTGGAGCGCTTGCTCTCTGACCGCCACACCGCCGGCACCATCGAGCAGCTCCTAAAGAGCTACGGCAGGGAAACCGCTGCCTGGCTCTGCGAGGTGCTCTCCCTCTCCACCCCCGTCACCTCGTCCTCTGCTGCAGAAGCCGGGGGCAGGAAAAAGAAAGCCGCCAAGCAGCGCGACGCGGCCGCTGAGGAGACGGCGTCTGGCGAGCGCATCACCACCGAGAAGCTCATGGAACTCGTTAACGGTCCGGTGTCTGGTCAGGTGCTTCTTCAGCTGCTCCACACCGACGCCCGTCGCGAGCTGCTGAAGCGCCTGCCTATCGCTGAACTCCTCCAGTCCAAGCGCGGCACCGCGTTCCTCACGCAGTTGTTGACGCTGACGGCCTCCGTCGCCACAGGTGAGGGCGACGAGAGCAGAGAGGCAGAGGCGGTGGCTCTCTTTAGCGACGTACTGGAGCGTCTCGGGAATGACCTGGGCGAAATGGCCATCGACAAGCGTGCGAACTTCGTTGTTCAGGCGCTGATCCAACTTCTGCCGGCCATGGGGGCTCAGAGCGCGAAGCAGCTGGACCGCCTGGAGCGCGGGCTGGGAGGCGCTGCCGGTATCTCTGCTTTGGTGGCGCACGGCAACGGCGTGCACGTCGTCCTGTCCCTCATCGACGCTGCCCTGAAGCTTCCTTTGGAGTCTGCGGTGGAGGGGCTGGCGGAGCAGCTGGTCACGCGGCACAATGTCACGGACCTTCTGTACCACAAGCACGGCAGCCTCGTGGTGCGTCGCCTCATGCCTCTCATCTCCCGCAAGGCCTCCAAGGTGGGCCGCCTTCTGCAGGGCATGGTGGAGCAGGACTTTTCGAACCTAGTGTACACGGAGGCCGGCAACTTGGTCGTCACGGCCTATCTCACTGCACTCGGCAAGTCGGGCGCGTCGTTGCTGGCGCAGAAGCTGTCCGGTGGAGAGGACCTGCTCTCGATGTGCCGCAGCCCGTACGCATCACACGTGGTGTTCACTTTGTTTGACCTGGTGGACCCCACAACGCACACACTTCTGTGCAACGCGCTAAAGGCGCACGTCCTGCCCCTGTCGACACACGTGAACGGCCGCTTCATTGTGGAGAAGCTGATCTCCGCCAGCCGCGATGTGCGCGAGATCGTGTCGCGCCAGTTTCTCTCCTTAGCCCAGGAGCGAGGCACGCAGCATGTGCTCTGCGCATTGCTGGCCAGAATGGATGCCCGTGGCAAGCAGGCGTGCGTGGAGAAGACGATCATGCCCAACCTCACCGCCCTCGCCACCCACCAGTGCGGTTCGATTGTGCTGCAGAAGTTGATGCAAGCGGAGCCGGCGGTGCTGTCAGCGGTGCGGCAGCGTCTCTCCGCAAACTCACTGGTGCGCAACGACTTGGCGCAGAACTTCTTTGGCAAATTTGTGGTGCAGATTGCGCAGCAACCGGAACAGGACCAACCCCAGTAGCGGGGTGCCGTGATGGAGAGCGTTCTTGTGCCTTTATGTGTGTTGTGTGTGGTGTAAGCGAACTAAGATGCCTCTCCATGTAAGGAGTCAGCACATCCACACGCCTCGGTGCTGTGGCTGTGTGTGTGCAACCGGTGTGGCACACGTCTAACGCGACGGCAAACTAAACGATCTTTCTTCGACTCGCTATCCCTCTTGTCTCAGCACTTCGGTGGTTCATGACGACCAGAATACGTACCGTTTTTTTTTTGCGTGCGGTGGAACAGTGTGTGTGTGTGTGTGCATCTGTGCACATGCGGTTATATGTGCAACACGTTGGATGCTGCAGGCGAGCCCTTCCCTCCCCTCCCTCCCCCTTTTCTTCGGTGCCCGCACTCTTCCCTCTCCGCCTCTGTCATTCTTGGAGTATTCATATTCGCTATTTTGGTGTTTCCACGAATCGTCCGCACTCCCTTTCCCTTTGCCTCCTCTCTCTCCTTCGCGCACGGTGGCAACACGGGACTTGTGTTGCCCCAGCCTCGCACCTCTCCAACCCCCCTCGAGTCTGTGTCTTGCGACAGAGTGCCTGCACTCTTCCCGCTCTCGTTGCACGCCACAACGCACGCAATCACATTATTCCTGACGCGGTCCACATCCACACCTCGATCTGTGCTCCCCCCCCCCTGAGCCACCGCTGCCCCACCCCCTTCCTCACACGTACACACACGCATATTTCCTCCTCAGGCAAACAAAAAAGCGAGGGCAAACAGTTCGGCAGCATGTACGACTCGTACGCACCCGCAGTGCCTGACGGACCAGGAAGAGCAGAGGCAAAGGTCCGATCATCATGTCCGCGGTCGATCTCGAGACCCTCCTCCGGCTAGTGCCGTCCCTGGCCGCGCTGAATGGCTTGCCTACCGCAGACGCACCACTTCTCCTGATTGGGACGCGCGCTCTTCAGCCCCAACGCAGTGACGCGCTCAACCCCGCACGTGCCAGACGCTGTTTTGCAGAGCGTTTTGCTAAACCTAACGCGTCTTCTTCACCACCCAGAGCCGTAGTCTGTAGGGTCCGCCCAGGTGGCGTTGGCCATCCGCACCACGGCTGCAGCACTCCTCACGCGCCTCTTGCGGCACTTTGTCACCAGCGCTGAGGAGGCGTCAGTGCCATGAGTTAGCCAACCACACACATCTGCACAACGTGTACACGTGGATGACGGAACGGGAGATGGCGCAGACGCAGTCCGGCGACGCAGGGACGCAAATGAAGTCGTCTATTCCGAGGACGGACGCGCCGACATCGGTGCTGTCACCGACGGCGGCGGCCCTGCTCTGTCAGATGCTAAGCTTTGTCGCCGTCCTCGTGGAGCACCCGTGCCCCCGTTCCCTCGCCAACGAGTCATGGACGCCGTTGCTGTTGTCTGTTGTGTCCGTTATCGGACAGTCGAGGGACGCCACCAAGCAGCTGGAGCTCGCTCACACGGCGCTGCACGATGTGCTCGGTGTGCGAGATGCTGGTGTGGTGCCACCAGGTGTGTGGAGGGAACTGGCTCTGCGGGCAATGGCACAGTGAGTGCTGCACAGAGAGGAGGAGTCCCCCGGCCCCGCTGCCCATCTCGTCCCTCTCCAGCAGCACCCCCAACTACGCCTCTCTCTTCGTCCCGTACGTACGACTGGTGAAGGCGCTTGGGTTTCTGGAGGTGGAGAAGTGCGCCCCACAGGCACCAACACAGCGAGGAGCACGGCAACGCAGCTGCACGCCGCTCTTGCCGGGCTCGTAGAGATGTCTACGCATGTATACCTGGAGAAGGGCCCGTCTCCGGCGGCGGTGTCAGGCACTGCGTAGGCTCGAGTGTCCCTGCTGACTACGGTTGTGAAAGACCTGCTCAGTGTGCGTGAGGAAAGCTGCAGCTCACCAGCGCAGTGTACGTCCGGTATGTGCAGCAGATGCTCATCAGTCGCACGCCTATCCTCCCGTACATCATCACACACCTGCTACGAGACTTCCAGTCTCAGACGGCGCTGCTGACGACGTCTCATGGTTCCACAGTCCTCAGCACAAACCTGGAGATCCTCCAGAATGTTTTTCTGTGCTTCATCCACGCCGCCATCGATGAGGGACTACTGGATGTGTCGCGCCTCGCCGAGGTGCTCCTGACGTGTCCAGCGGCGTGCGCACACACAGCCGCGGTGGTCCTCGCGGCGCGCGTCACCGCGTGCGAGGGACTCGCGTTGCTGCTGCGCTTCTTGCTTTTAATGGTGATGCCGTGTGGCGTGGCGGATGAAATATCGTGGAACGCGCGCTACCGCGAGTGCCTGTACGCGGCTGAGAAACGCGTCATGCGGACGGTGGCTGTATTCGACTGCGGGTCGCCACACGTGCACTCTGCCTTCATGGATGCATTAGACCAAATCAGCACACTTCTTGCTCCGACAGCGACGAGGGTGAGAACGCTGCTGCCGTCGTCCACACAACCCTCACTAGTTCCTGCGGGATGTCAAGGCGCGCTGGGCAAACTCACGGAAATGATTCCGGCCATCTAGACACGCTGCACATCACCGCATGCGTGGTCGTGCGCCTTTCCGGCAAGCCGACACGCGCCGACCACTGCTTCCCTATCCCCTTCTCTGTGCTTCCGTACGTATATACGTGCGGGGGGCCATACGCTGTACCTGCGTTCCCCCCTCCCGGCCCGACCCCGCAGGCCTCGGCAGATGGACGCTCCATACGCGCGCGCTTCGGTGCGTGAACACAATCCTGAAAGAAAAGGAGCTGGGCTTTTCCGTTGTTAATCCGTGGGCTGTCGCACTGCACCGCCGAGCCCCACATCCCTTGAAATCGGCCAGCTCCCTCCTCCACTTCACCGCAAGAAAAGAAAGACGACTGACTGGGAGAACGTTCAACGCGTTGTTTCGCCGCCCCTTTCCTCCCCCTCCCCCTCCAAAAAAAGACCAACACGGCAGGGTGAGCACGAAAACGGTGCGTGCGGAAAAAGGAGTACGGCACTCAGGGTTCCCGAGTCATCACTGACCTCAGTACTAACTGAGCCTGTGAGTGCTTAACTTCACAAATCGGACGGGATATGGTGTTTTCACTCAAGTGTGGTCGTACTCGACGGGCTGTCGCAAGCGCCGCCCCGGCTGACCAGTGACTGCGGCAGCAAAAATGATGAGAGTGGGGTTTGAACCCACGCCCTCGAAAGGATTGGAACCTTAATCCAACGTCTTAGACCACTCGACCATCTCACCTTGCGCCGGCTCGCTAAATACACGCATTTGAGCCCTCCCCACCACCGCCGGTCACGCGCTGGGAGCGTTCGATGGGCGTGTAGCTCAGTGGTAGAGCGTCCGTTTCGCATACGGAAGGCCTAGGGTTCGATCCCCTACTCGTCCACATTTTTTCTCCGGAGCAAAACCCCGGCCCCAGCTGCCCTCTTCGACCTACTGGCTTTTCCACTTTTCAAAACCCTGCTCCCTTTTCTTGCACATTTCCCTCCCCTGAAATACGAATTTCACTACACGCTCCACACCCGGCCGGCCACACGCCCACATCGTGCGGGGCGAGGCAGCCCTAGGCGCGCGGTGCACCAACGCGCCGCCTCAGCCCCGGACACTGCCTACCTCCAGCCCCGCAGGTCGCCCCGTCGTGCATCCCACCCCCTGGCACTCAGGCCCACCCATCGGTAGGCAGTGTGAAGCCCAGGGGGTGGGATACGCTCGCGTCGCGCCGACACGCTGCCCACCACATTGAACGGCACAGGCGCGTGCACGGCAGCAGGCCGTGCCCCGACGCAGCGCCATCCAGGCCCCGACCGCCGACATCCCTAGCAATACATCGCTCAGACCACCCCTGCGCCGTCGATGCTGGGCCCTGTCACCACCAGAGGTTTCGCAGCACTGGCAGGGACAGGGGGAGAGAGAAAGGGAGGGGGGAGGACTGCTCGGCCTACCAATAGAGAGGCTGTGTGTGCTGGACCCTGGGATGCCGTCCACAGAGGGATGTGGTCCCCACCACCGGGGCCCCCATACCAAAAGAAGACGAAAACCGGAAAAAGTTTTTTTTGGTGAAAAGTTTTGATGCGGTGTATATGAAGCACTGAAAGCTGAGCACCAGATGCGCTGCATTTGGTTACTTTTTGGAACTTTTGTTGCGCATTACCTACAACACAGTTTGTTCATGGACTACCGCCCGCGGTTTTCGTGCCAGAAGCGCTTTTTCTTTTTTTTCTCCCAGGGCTCTGCGACCATGAACCTTTTCAGACCCCGGTTAAATTTTTAGAGAAAGATATTGGAGTTCCACCTTCCCCTGGCAGTTCTTAGTTACGACATTCCTCTGCAAGGTTACGTTTGGGAGAAAGTTCTGCAGGCCTGGCGCCCCAAACTGGAAAGCGCGTGAAAAGCGCCACCATCGTTTAATTTTCAGCTTCTTGGCGCCACGTTCTTTTTTCACGAAATATGACGTTATTCTCTTTTGTGTTCACTTAGTCGCGCTCTTTTGACGCCTTAACTGGGGTTTTTGAGCCCCGCTTTTTTTGCAGGATGGACAACTTTACGGCATTCTTTCTGGGTCGTTTCGTTTTTGTTGTTTTGCAATAGCGCGGACCCACCAGCGATCGCGTTTTCCAGCTTCGCGAAAGGTGGTCTCTTTCCATTTTCTTTGTTTTGTGGTCTTGAAAGCATGTCGCCTAGACGGTTTTGTTTTGCGAAAGACCACGCCTGTGCAGCTCTTTTCCATCGAATCTTTATAAGTGCGGGGGGACCTCTTTGAAGTCGTTGCCCTTATGTTTGTCTTTTTTATCCCCAGTTTCCTCCGTTTTTAAAAAGATTTTTGATTTAGTCTTGCGGCTGTGGAATTGTTTCGCAATGGTGGACGAGCAGTGTTCAGTTCCGTGTTCTTGTTTTGCTTCCCGGCCGGCTGCCGGCTTCTGCTTTCCCCTCCCCCCGCCCGCCTGGTTCTCCGGATTTCGGTTTTTGGCGGATGCGGCGTCCTTTTTTAGGCAGCTTGTTTGCCAGCGTTGCCTTATTAGTCTTTTTGGTCTTTCTGTGGGCCCTTTTTCCCCCCGCCCCAAACTATTTTGCTGGGGGGTGGGCTTTTCCGGGCGGGCCGGGGCACAAGCCCGTGTTCTTTTTTTCTCGTGATTTTTTTTTTTTGGGGGGGGGGGGGCTGTGCTGCGATATCCTTTCGATCAGGCCGCGACCCTGTTTCACCTATTCTCAAATTCTGGAGCGCGCTGTGTTCAGTACGCCTTTTTATCGCCATGTTGGTCGCGGGTTTTTGCCCCACGCTTTTGTCGTTTGTGTTGGGGGTTGTGGTCTCGGGTTTCCGGTGGTTCTCTTTCTGTTTTTTCTGTTTTGCGTCCTTTTTAACGTTTTCGCAAGCTAGCGCGCTGTTTTGCCACCCTAACGTTTGCGTTTTTCACCGGCCTGGTTGGTGCGCTTCGGCTTTCCAGACCGCGAACCTTTTCTTCGCCCCTTCGCCAATCTTTGTAGCACGTCGTCGGGCTTCTTTCCGGGAAAAACCCGCGCCCCTTTTCCCGGAAACGCCCATCGGGTTGCCGGGGCAACGCCGCCAGCGGCACCCCGCGATATCAAAAAACGCCACCTCACGCGCCCACTGTTGGCAAAACCGGGGCACAGCGAGGGCTGGTTGTATTTAAAGCCGCGTCTTTGGCCCATGCGGCGTCGAAAAAAAAATCTAATTTTTGACAACCGTGCGATTTTTTTTCCGGGGGGGCTGGCGGGGGCTTTCGAAGGCCAGCGCCGCGGCGAGTCCCCCCCCCCCAACCGCGAGCCGCGCGCCACGCCGATTTGTTTTTTTTCCTTTGGGGGTCCTTTTTTTTGCGGCGCCTTGCGGCGAAACCCCGCCAGCTTCACCGAAAAGCCCGGCGACTTTAACCAGGGGGGGGGGACGGGGAAGCCACGAAGAATCCAAGAAAAAAAACGGATGGGAAAAAACCCCCGGCAAGCGAATCTTGGGGGGGTTTTGTCTCGAAAAAAGAAAGCCCAGGCGTTTCGGCATCAACCACGGATCACTTGTTACGGCCAATCGCGCAGGCAAGCATGGCTGGCCTCGAAAACAACCGTCTTTGTTTCTTTGCCGCTGTTCCCCTGGGGCCGGTTTTCGGCTCGGTCCTGCAAGCACCGAAAGGCCCTGCGGGGCACTGGCCCCCAGCCACGGCATCCCATGGCGTGGGCGGGGGGCTCGTGGCGTTATGGGTCTGGGGGATTTGGCCGCCCCATTCGCGGCGCCCTCGCCATGCCCCTTGGGTTTGGCCCTCTCCGTCCGCACGGCCGGGTGTGGGGGGGGCCGGGGGTTTCGTGCGCGCGCGCTTTGGGGCTGTTCGGTGAGGGTCTCTTCCCCCCGGCTTCGTCCATCACCGGTGCTCCTGTGGCCACCGAAAGCTTTGCAGGGGTGCAATGCCGCATGTGCGCTGTGTCTGGGGGTGCCTGCGCGCAACGGGCGCATCCTTGCGTGCGGGGAACCTGGTTCGGGACGGCGTTGGTTGGGGTGGGGTGGGGTAAAGGGGCCCGGCGCCAACGTCCTCTGTTTCCGTGCGTGCCGTGGGGGCCTGTCGGGATGGCCTGCCCGAACGCGGCGCGGCGGGTGGGGCGGCGCCGTGGGTCTTTTCCGGAATGGTTGCTCCCCCCTCGGCGCCCGCGCGCCCGGGTGGGCGCGGGTGTGCGAACCGGGGGCACCCGGCTACGGGGGGGTGCAAAGGGTTGGGGGGCTCGCGATCTTTCCCCCTTGGGGGGACAGGTGGGGGCATCTTTAGGCATTGGGGGGGCGGAACCCATGTGGCGGGGTTTGTTGGCGCCCACGTGCCGTGGCGCGCAGGAAAAGGGCTTTAGACGCGGCGTGCTTTAAGCTGAAATAGACCGGGGAAGGTGGCGCGGCAGGCCAGGGTGAAACGATGCGTCGGGGCCCTTGAAACAAACGCGGCCGGTGGCGGGGTCACCGGGGGGTGGCGGGGTAGTGAGCGGCAGGCCGCCCGCCGCCCGACGCTGATGCTCCCCGGGGTGCGAAAAGTTGCCTTTTTGCGGTCGGGAAAGGGTGGCTCCCGGCTGTAAAGCGGGTCTTGCCGTGGCGTGTCCCATGGGGTGGCGCCTTTTCGGGGGGGGGCCGGGGTGGGGGTCCTGTTCCCGGGCCCGTGGCCCATGCGGTTGGTGCCGGCCCCCCGAGGTTTCCTATGTCACAGGCCTGTGCGCCATGGCCTTATGGTTTATTTTGCGCTGGGGAATAGCAGGCTGAAAGGGGAGGGGTGCGCCAGGGCAGTTGCTCCAGGGCTTGTGCCCCGGATACCCCGCACCACGCCACACACAAGCACGCCCTGTGCTACTCTGTGGGGGCCGGTGCTGGGTGCCATGGTCATGGGGAGGGTTCGTGCAACAGCCACGCCTCGCTGCCTGTCTTCGCTGGTCCGGTTCTCTTCGCGCTTGCTCCAAGCCCCGGTCGCATCGCTTTACACTCGGCGCGGCAACTGCACGCAAGGGGCCCGCGGTGTGTTTTCGCTGCGCGTGTCAGCGCGGTGTTGTCGTGGGCCATCGCTGCCGCTCCTCACTCGACGCCTGTCCAAAGCGAGGGCTTCGCAAAACGCGAGAGTTGATGCCCGCATGGGAGCTGCCGAGATGTTGTGATGACACCGCCACCCGGCGTGTGCACCCCACGCGCAAAACGCGCACAGGGTATCCTCTTGGGGTGGCTGCGGGGGGATGTGCAGGCGTGCGCGGGGCGGCGGTTCCGCGGTTTCGGGGGCGGCGGGTCTGTCGGTTGGGCCGTTTTTTTTTGTTTGCGCGGGTGGGGGGCCCTGCGGGAGGGCCCGAGCCCCGCGCCACCCCCCGGCCGTTGCAAGGCGATGGGGTTGTGGAAAGAAACCAAAGAGAGTGTTGTGGAAGGGATGGGGTGTTAAGTATTTTTGTTGCTCCTTTTTCCTGGTCAGGGAAAGGGTTCTTTGGGTGTTTCTTTTTGGGCGTTTTCGCGGCGCGGGTCGCCGTGCGGTGCGGGGCTTCGGGGTGGCCAACCCCCCCCGCCCCCCGTTTTGTCCGGAGGGAAAAGTAGAGGACGGGTGAAAATCGCTTGAGTGACGGCCATTTATTTCCGATCCTGTGAGAAAAGGGTGTGTGTTTTTCGCGTTCTCGTAAGAGGGTTTTTCCCAGAACCTAGCTGCCGGCATCCTTGGCGGTGCGTTCCCCCGGGTGGGGGTGGGGCGGTTCGGTCCTGGGGGTGTGTGTGTGGTTTGCTTTCGGCGGTGGTTGGGCCTGGTTGGCCGTGGGGCGCCGCGCGCCGGGGTGTTTCCGGCAACCTGAAAAGGTCGCCGTGGGGTTGCTTTCTCGCTCGTTTGTCCTTTGGTTTGAAAAAGGTGTGCGCCGCCCGGGAATCGAACCCGGGTCAATACCTTGGGAGGGTACCATCATGCCACTAGACCAGCGGCGCTTTTGGTACACCCATATGAACGGTTTCGTTGAGCAGAAGGTTTGGGCTGCGAGGAAAATGTGGACGAGTAGGGGATCGAACCCTAGGCCTTCCGTATGCGAAACGGACGCTCTACCACTGAGCTACACGCCCATCGAACGCTCCCAGCGCGTGACCGGCGGTGGTGGGGAGGGCTCAAATGCGTGTATTTAGCGAGCCGGCGCAAGGTGAGATGGTCGAGTGGTCTAAGACGTTGGATTAAGGTTCCAATCCTTTCGAGGGCGTGGGTTCAAACCCCACTCTCATCATTTTTGCTGCCGCAGTCACTGGTCAGCCGGGGCGGCGCTTGCGACAGCCCGTCGAGTACGACCACACTTGAGTGAAAACACCATATCCCGTCCGATTTGTGAAGTTAAGCACTCACAGGCTCAGTTAGTACTGAGGTCAGTGATGACTCGGGAACCCTGAGTGCCGTACTCCTTTTTCCGCACGCACCGTTTTCGTGCTCACCCTGCCGTGTTGGTCTTTTTTTGGAGGGGGAGGGGGAGGAAAGGGGCGGCGAAACAACGCGTTGAACGTTCTCCCAGTCAGTCGTCTTTCTTTTCTTGCGGTGAAGTGGAAGGGGTGGGGGTGTGAGTGCAGATTTTGTGAGGCTACCGTGGGTGTTCTTCTGAAAAGGGGGGGGGGGTAAAAGGAAGGCGTGGATGGCTTTAGCCGAACATGGGTTTCTCTTTAACTAGGAAAATGCGGGTTGTTGTCCTGTGTCATTTAAATGTTCTTTGTCCGGCTAGGCGAGGGAGAGGAGAGGTGCCTTCCGAACTGGTGAGCAGGAAAGTATTATTTTTCCCGTCGGCTCTCGCTGTTCTTGCGGCTGAATTGGCTGGCGGAAATGAAGCGGGATCATATCCTCTGGAATCTTGGTGATCCTAAGCACCGGGGCCGAAGGAGGCCTACGTTTGTTTGTTCGGAGTGTCATCGGTCAGGTGCAGCGACCATTGAAGATCTCTTGAAATGACTCACAGTGCAGTGTGGGTTTTTACAGCTTACTTTTCGCCTTGATAACCCTGATTACAAGCGTTACCTCCGTGCGCGACATCCCAGGGTCCAGCACACACAGCCTCTCCATTGGTAGGGCAAGCAGTTCCCCTCTCTCCCTGCCAGTGCTGCGAAACCTCTGGTGGTGACAGGGCCCAGCATCGACGGCGCAGGGGTGGTCTGAGCGATGTATTGCTAGGGATGTCGGCGGTCGGGGCCTGGATGGCGCTGCGTCGGGGCACGACCTGCTGCCGTGCACGCGCCTGTGCCGTCCAATGTGGTGGGCAGCGTGTCGGCGCGACGCGAGCGTATCCCACCCCCTGGGCTTCACACTGCCTACCGATGGGTGGGGCTGAGTGCCAGGGAGTGGGATGCACGACGGGGCGACCTGCGGGGCTGGAGGTAGGCAGTGTCCGGGGCTGAGGCGGCGCGTTGGTGCACCGCGTGCCTAGGGCTGCCTCGCCCCGCACGATGGGAGCCTGTGACATGCCTGGTAGACTGGGGTTTTACTTATTGTACGGCAGAATGTTCGTGTTATAGGAAAAGGCTTTTCCTCGTGAGCAGTTTCCTCCGGGATAATGAAAGAGTCGATGCGGAAACAGGTGGTGTTTTTTTTATTCCTCTTTGTCAAGCAGTTCAAATACTGAAAGAAGGATTTCGTAGGTGTAGCGCAGTCGGGTAGCTTATGAATCCCTTATGGAGAGGAGAATGCTCTCTTCTGTGAAAGCTTTTTCTTTCTGTGTTGAACTTGAGAACGCGAAAGGATGAGGAGGCGTTGAGGGAGATCTGGATTGACAGGTTCTCAGTGTGTGATATGAGCGAAGCAGCTAAAACAGGTCAAAATGCGACGATTTTTGACTGTGGGAGCAAAGTCATAGATCTTGAGAGTCGTGGCATGGCGCATGTGTTTATCATGTGACTTCGTTTCTTGATGCTGGGAAAAAGGAAAAGAAAACGACCGATACTGTGTGTTGGGAGGAGTGAAAGCAGAACTGATCGAGTTGCAATATCCTCCTTTTCTAATGGTAGACTTGGGTGCGTGGTGGAGTTGAAGGGGCCTATGTGACAGCCAAAGGGAAAAAATGCTTGGTTTTCTTTCATATGCCCCATTGTTAAAAAAAGATCCCACATGTGTGCATTACTTTTGCTGCAAAAGCAGATCTGGTGTTATCAAGCCGTTCGTATTCTCTTTGCTCTATGATACCGTTAGTGGTGAGTGAAGGGCTGAATCATTTCTTCAGCAACCCGGTCTACTGCTTCTTAGAACAGAGCAAAAATACTGTTTTGCACCTGTTGGTTTGCCGTTGCGAAGAAAAAAAAATGGAATGCTATATCTCTCACCTTCACGTCAATTTCCTCTACTCTACTGAAACCGCATGCTGCCCTTTGATGAGAATGCCATCAACAGTGGTGCTTTTTTTTCTGTCAAAGAAACCAACATGCTAAACGTCAATGCGAAAGCGTTCGTTCCGCCGGGGGTGATTGAAGGGGCACCTCCGAGCTTCCATGCAATTGGGTGGTACCGATACCGACTGAGCGTTCCGGTGGAGAGAAAAATGAGCGTGCTTCAAGAGGATCGGTACTTGAACAGTATTTCGTCACTCTTGTCACTTAAGTACCTCTACGCCGAACGTGGTGGATTGGATGACGACTCACTACAGTACTTTCTTAACGGGCAGTTTATGATGTCGAACAATATCCCGTCAAGGGGTGACGAAGAGCATGCTTCATCAGGGTTTTTGCTTTCACGGTCTATCTTGACGCTATACACGGAACTCACCGCTGTCGCATATTTAAATGATTCTCGGGGTCTTCTCGTGCACCTAGATTTGCCAACGGAATTCAACGGCGACGTCGCCATTTTTCTAGCAAACGCCTGGGAAGCATTTTTTGCGGCCGTTTCGGAAAATGCTAGCGTGTCAGCAATCGGCTACAGTCGATCGGTGGTTGGGATGGGCGGAAGTCAGACGAACGGGACATACCGACACTATTTTTTTGCAGCATGCACTTCACCTGAATCGCTAGAGGTGGTGGTTGGAGGCATTATGTCTGAGTCTCCTGTTTCCGTTGCGCGCATTGTGCACATGAAATCGGTGGTACCGTACCTCTGCAGTCCCCATTTGCAGCTAGGGGTCATGATCACTGTCGGTGAGGAGGCAAAGCTTAGTGCAATAAAGGATCGGCGGGCCGATTTTTCACTGGAAATGAGGTATCGGGCAGACGATTTTGTTGAGGCGTGGAGGGCGCTGGGCGACGTCGAGACACAACTCTTGGAGATACTCAACGGAGATGTAAAGTGGGACCGAATTCACGTTTTGCACCTGCACGTTGACCCGGCAGCGAGCGAGAACCCAGTTACCATTCCGATTTGGGACATAATTTGGTATATTGGACTTTTGTGCGATGATTGTAGCGCCAGCGTCATTGGAGTTTCATTTTCCACCACCTCTCTCAATGCGGCGACGAGAGAGTTGTTGAATCGCAACAAAAGCGCACCGTTTTATGTGTGTAGCAATCTTGACGCAATGCTGGCCGCAGATTTGTCACTTGACACGAACCACACATATTACGGGGGCGTTCCTTCGCATGTGAAGAAGGTTCTGCCGTGCTGGACTTGGGCATCGGCCGCTAGCGCAATGGAACTATGGCAACGTGCTCAAAAGCATCTTTCCCCAGTTGAGATGCTGACGCGCATGTCATTTGCGGACGCTGCAGACAGTTTTGCGCGAGGCACGTACACGGTTCAGCGAAAAGCTGTGGGAACGCCTGTTGTTGTTGGAACGGATGCAAAGGGCAACATTTTTGGGTTTGACGTTGCCCATCACAGCGTCTGTGGTCTTCCCCTCTGTTTTGGTGGTGCCGTAGATCCCGTGATCAATTGTGTGTTCAAGGGCACAGTTTCCCCATCGTATCGAAGCAGCCTGGATTATCGCATCATCATAGACGACGTTTTGCTTTTCAAAGGCAAGGAGACCAAAGGGATCCCGTTTGCTGAGCGTATGGGCATGCTGAACAGTGTTGGAATTGAGGACGAAAGCACATGGCCGCACGCCCATCCTGCGCACATTGTTATCCTTAAAGCAGAATGCCTTCCGTTAGATTCCTCCAAGAAACTCATCGATACTCCGGTTTTCGATCACAGTAATATGGGCCTCGTCTTTACTCCATCGATACAACCGGATGACGATTCGGTATTTCCCACGTTCGTCTGGCTCCCTCCAGCGTCCCTGACTGTGCGTTTTTCGGTCGAAAAAGTTGTGGTAGCAAACGACATGAACGAAGGTTTTGACCGCGCTTACCTTGGGGTTTCTTCCAACAGCGTCCACAACAGGATAATCATTCCCTACGAAGGTGAGTTCGCAGATTATCAGAGGGAGGCGTACCCCACACTGGGTGTGGGGTCAATTGTAGAATGTCTGCTTCGCCGTGCCGACGATGGTGCTCACTGGTGGGATGTTTTGCAGGACTTCGACACCGCCGAAAACTGTGAGGCAGACTCATTTGATCACGTTGATGAGCTTGTTCATAGCCCTGGCGTGACGCAGGAGGAAATGCTGTGGCTTTTGAAGGCGCCTTCTTATCAGTGCGAGCGGTGTCACAAGGTGAACGATGTGGGGAGGCGGAATAGTAGGCACAATGCGTACTGGTGCAAGAACTGCTGGATCGAAACGGGTCACGGCGATTGCATGTACTGCGGGCGTGCTTTTGCGCTGGGCATGCTGGACGGCACCAGCAATCTTTTCTATTGTGAAGAGTGCTGGAGGGCGTTTTCGGCCTTCAACACAGACGCTGAAATTGGCTACCACGTGCCACCGCCGCCGAACGCGACTTTCACACAGCAGGTGACCACCCGATGTGTCTCTCTCTTGATCGATCTGATGAATCCGAAGACGCCGTCGAACGATGTTTTGGATTTGTGCTGTGGCGGGTCTGTTGTGCGAAAGTGGATGCGCAACAAGACCTTGCGCTATGTGGGCATCGATCTGAAGCGCAGCGTGGTTGATGCGACGACGAGCGTCATTTCCAGCTCGAAGGAAATGCCACCTGAGGCACGCTACGACGTCATCTGCGGCGATGTATTTTCCGACGATTTTTGGATGAGCACCATTGTGAAAATCCACCCCCGACAGTTTCATGTCATCAACTGCTTCGCTGGGCTTCACCACGCGTTTGGCAGCGAGGAGAAGGCGCGGCATTTTTTGGGCAGCATCGCAAACGCCCTGGTTCCTGGTGGTACCTTCCTCGGTATGTTTATCGATGCTAGCGTTCTTTTTGCCAAGGGGAAGAAGTACGCAAACAGCATTATGAAGGCGGGATGGTCCGTCGACTCTGTTCCGCGTATCGGTCACACATTCCAGTTCACCACCAACAACGGACCAATGCGTGACGTGAACGTCATTCCCATTGATTTCTTGATAGCGGTGGCCTCGGAGTATGGGCTTCACGCAGTGTCCGAGGCTTACTTGACGTTTCGCGAGCTAATTGAGAAGGACCCCAGCTGGACCAAGGTTCCTTCCGCGGATGAGAAGGAGTACCTGTGCGCGCGGCGAACGTTTGCATTCAAGAAAGAGAGCAACGAGCTGGCACCGTTCTCGCCTCCACGCAAATCAGATACTGCTTGAGGTCTTGAATGCCATCCGCTCGGGGAGGTTGGTGCTTTGACTTTTTTTTGCTTTGTTTGTTCGCCACTGATGATCAAAGCGCAGCGGCGGGAGTCCAGCCACGCAAGACGACTTGCTTTGCTTTCCTTCTTGGTCCTTCCCTCCTCCAGCACACATACCACTGAGGCCTATGTCTTACGGTAGCTTTTTTCTTTTTTTTTTTCAGCTCTCCACCTTTTTTTTGTGTGTGACTGGTTCTCTCTTATTTTGTTCTCGTTACGGAAGTCTGTGAGGTACGCTCTGATTGATAATTATTTTTCTTTAATCTGGAGTGAAGACTCGAGAAGGGTTGCTTAAGAGTTACTTGAAAAGAGGAGCAAGCGCGCAAATTCGCTGAATTTGGCAGCCGCACGCTCTTAATTACCAAATGAATACTAAACACTGGCACGCATTGCTCAACTCTCTCCACCGTGTTGTGCCGTGCGTCCTCACTATTCACACCATCATCACCGTTTTTCCTTGTTTATTAAAAAACCTACAAGATTAAGTAACCCTTTTCTAGAAAGCGAAGCAAATCATACAAAGTAGCAGGGGCAAATACGCCGACGGTGCTGCGCGTCATGGCGATCGCCGCGCGATTGTCTGGATACTTTCATCCCCTCAAACCAACCTTCAGTAAACTCTTGCCGCAGCTTTGGTGGACTCGGAGGTGTGAGTCCGTGCAGTTTATTCGCTTGGGTAGCGCGAAATGGAGGGGAGAGGATGTGTCACATATGCTTCTCTGCCTACTTCGTCAGACCACTTTTCAACTACTTGCTTCTTCTTGTGCTTTACACATCATTTGCCCCTCGGGGTGAGAATCACGGTCGTCTGGTGTCTTGCATATCTAGTCACCCGCATCGCCGGAGCGTTTTCGCTGAAGCCGAGCGCTTTTTTTTCGCTATCTCCCGCGCACTGCGCATCTATTAGCTCTTTCACACAGTCCAGCAGCACGTCGCCATGCCTCCGAAAGGTCAGTCCAAGTCCTCGGCAAAGGCTCAGAGGGCAAAAGCCAAGAAGGAAAGGCAGCTGCTCGAGGCGCGTATGAGGGAGTGCCATGAAAAATGTGCTGAGGCCCGAGGATATCTAGAACCGACGGGTCGTAGCGCGGAGCCGAACTTCACCAAGGCCAAGACGGCACTGGATGCTGCCATTGAGGCATACGACGCAAGCTCGCTTGCGTTCTTCCTGCTCGGGCAGTGGAACCGAATGCAGGGAATGTACAAGGAAGCGATCGAGTGGTACTCTCACGCCCTGGACTTGGAACCAACAAACGTGCAAGCTCTTGAATGGCGCGCGAACACCTTCCAAACCTTGGACGATTACCTGCACGCCATCGAAGACAATACTAGCATTATCTCGCTAGATCCAGAAAACGATCATGCGTACAACATGCGCGGTCTTTGTGTTCTGCAGAGCAGTGTACCGGGGTTGCGCTTGCGCTCCGTTCATTTTGAGTCCTGCGTGCGTGACTTTAGCGCCGCGATCCGCCTCAACGAGGCGAACTACCACGCCATGGCAAACTTGGGCAAGGCGTACGAGGTTCAAGGCCACTTGGAGAAGGCGATCGAGTGGTACGGAAAGGCGCTCGACAGTAGTGAAAGCTATGGCTACGCGAGGCTTCGCCGTGGGTGCACAGCGTTGCGCATGGCGGAGAGGTCCATTCTGCGGCGAGAGGAGAGGGAAGGGAGTTCTGACAGGGACGCGCCGGAGGCATCTGCCGACGCGGCGAAGGCAGTGCATGGGAGCTCAACTCAACACATGGCAGAAGCGGCCTCCTCGACTAATAGTCGAATCCCTGGGGGCGCGACAACTCTCGAGGAGGTGAAGGCCAAGGTACGCCAGCAAATTGAGGAGGAGGAGGAAGCGCAGAAGGCAGCGAAGTTGTTGAGGCTGGCTGATGGGGATTTCAATATGTTGCTAGACCGCAGCCCGGAGGCGAATATACTCACGGCGGATGCGACCGTGCTGCTGAACATCGGCATTTGCGCACTTTTGAGCAAGAACATCAACAGGGCAGAGGAGCATCTGAAGCTCGCTCAGGAGATCGTGGCAAAGAGACCGGGCCTCGTCGAGGAGGGGGGAGCGCCGCCGCTCGAAAACATGGACACCTTCAACAGTGTACTGGCTATTCGGTTAAATGAGCTGCAGAACTTGAAAGACATGGCGAGATCCGCGGCATGAGGTCGCGTATGCGCCATTTGTCTGCGCACATGTACAGATGTAAAATACCGTTTTGTTCTTTGGAGCGTGCTACATGGTGCTGATGGTTTCATTTTCCACAATGGTGCGCCTAGTGGTGCCCTATGGACTTCGTCTTGATGCGAAAGCGAAGTTTGGCGAGGCGGCGACACCCTCGCACATACGAAGCGGGGAGGACCCCGGTGAGTCGGGTTATCTGTGTTACAACCTAGGCCAGGATAACGCACGCTGCGGCAAAACACACATTCCCTTGAGTAGCTTACGAGGGGGGTCGAGTGGACGAGCCGATATTTGCGCACGTGGTACTCGCATCTCGTCAGACGACGATGCGTACGCGTGGGGGTCATGGAATGACAAGCAATGGGCGGTGAGTGAAAACTCTGTTTCTTCCGGCACCTTTGTCCTGTTACAAATTATGACTCCCTCTCTCTATCCTTGCCCCTTTATGTACGCCCAACTACATCGATTCTACACGCAAAAGCAAACCACACGCGCCATAGCACACAAGACTCATTATCGTTCATCGTGTGATGCTGTACTTTCTATCCCATTAGTCACTTTTATTCATCTCTAGTATAGCACGTTCGCCCCACCATGCTTCGTTCTACGCTGACGAGGCGGAGTGGCTTCAGTGTGAAGGAGCTTTACCCGCATGGGGTGCCGAGGCGCACATTTCCGTACCGCGAGCATCAGAAGCAAATTAGCTTGGCGCCGACCGCAGGGGGGTTTTATGTAACCAAACATGCCCTCGGCTGGCCGTTTCAAATCCCGTTTGAGTGGCTCTTCTACCGCTCGTCCGTGGCCTTTTTTGTCTTCTGCGTAACGTATGATATGCTCTTCGGGCTTCCACACCCGTTTATGAAGGAGGTGCCTCCGGGAACGCCACATCACTTTTTCTTTGGTAATGCGGGTGGCAGCCCGCACCATTTGTGGCAGTACCAAGATGGCTGGACGGTGCCGAACATGTCTGGTGGCCGGCGGTGGTTCGATTAGTACGCTCTCCCAGTCCACGCTTGTCGAGTGAAACAGCTACGTTCAGAGGTGTGGAGTACATCGAGGAGAGCGAAAAAGGAGACAAGCACCGCTACGATTTCGTACAACTCAATAGTTTGCACTCACTTACATCATGCAAATGGGAGAAGAGCTGGAAGCCTCCTTTTCACTTTCGCCTAGAACTGCTTAGCACATTTGTAGCAGCTGGTACCTGATTCTGTCATGCTAGCTCTCCATGCCCCATCTGCTTTTCCTTTTCTCCGTTAGCGGTGTGCTCTCTGCGTGACAGGTACTATGCAAAAAAAAACAAGAACAACCAAAGAAGCAACCGAAAAGGATTTTTATTTGCCCATCAACCCCTTCTTATGTGCGGGCTTACGACATCGGAGGATGGTCGGTGGACAATGTGCAACTCATCTTTTTCCCTCTCAAATACGGTTGCTCTCCTCCTTGTAACGCGAAAGAGTGTGGGTACATATGATGTCCCTCACCAGCTGATATGTGTGTGTGTGGAGGAGAGGGGGTTTATGACAACTGTCCCTCTTTTTTCTTTGTCACCTTTCTCTCCTATGTCTTTGGCCCCGTCGTAGCTTCGTCGTCTTTTGCACACATGTGCGCGTGTGTAACAGTGGATTGAGCGTGACGTTAACTTTACCCACCTCTCTCTTCTGGACATACACATACATACACACACACTGGCGAAAACATACAACTACACACGTATGGGCTCTTCTTCCACCTACTCTTGCAAACTTCAGTGGGCACACTTTGTGATCTTTTCGTTTATCACCGCTTCGCTAGTCCCTTCCATTTTGCCGCTCCACCCATCTTTTTCTCCCCAGACACACATCAGGACGTCGCCCGCTGTCTTTTTTCTCTTACAATTTTTATCCCCCCCTGGTTCTCATTATTTGCGCTGGTTCGCGTATGTGTTCACGATGGTGCAGCCCGCGGCGACGCTGAGTGTGCTGTGTCGTTACGCTTGTCTAGGTTCTTCCCCTGATTTGTCTCCCGCTCGTTGGCTTGCTCTTTTCCACGTGTTCCACTATAGCTTCTGATAAGCTCCCTTTTGCTCACAGTCCTTTGAGACTGTTTTACTGTGTTTACTTCTGTGGCCCTTTCCTTACCCTCCCTGTCTCGCGACTCTGGTATTGCCGCTTTTATTCTTTTTTTTTCATGAGGTGCAGTCTCCATGCAAAGGCAACGTTACCCTTTCTGGTGTTTTTTTTTCCTCTTTGAAAGTGTGACTCGTTACCCGTGTTGAATGCCTCTCTCCTTGCATACTCCTCATGCCAGAGGGCTCTCTAGCCCTCTTCTGTTGCGTGTTTCTCCCTTGGAGGGGGGGGAGTAAAAACATTTTCCATATCTCCGCGCGCTTCTCCACACTTCTCGCGATCCACATGCGCCCACGAAGGCACGCACGAGCAAACATGAAACAGTGACACCTGTCCCTTGATGTGTTTTTTGGCATGGGGGCTTCACCAGCGCCGACAGAGGTGCTCCTGCTCCGCTGGCGATCAAGGGGGGGTGATACGCCGAACCTGTCACCGATAAGGAGCGAACACTATGCTGTCTTTAGGGGGCCAAAGAGGGCCCGGGGAGCGCACCGCGTGGCATGTAAGCGGTGAGCCCCGCGCCTCGGGAGAGCGACCCACCCCCGTACGACACAGAATGGGTTCGTCAGGAATATCGTTCTGGAAATGGCAGATCTTGGCGCTGCGCGCCACGGCGCAACCCAAGGAGGCGTCGCGTACCAGGCGATGATGTCGATCGCAAAAGGGATCCAGCGCGGGATGGTAGAGTCACAGCAAAGGAAAAAAACGAGGCGCCACCCGTCTTCCGAGATTTGTTGCTCCCTATGGCGAGTAGGCAGCCAGGAATGCTCTGGATCGCGGCCCTTATGACCTGGAAGACGGCGTCGTGATGGGATGACCCTTCGAGGATGACGGAGCGGTCCTATGTTTTTTTTTTTTGGGAGGACAAAACAGGCATTCTTTGCTTCTGTTCGGTGGCAAACATCAGTTTCACGCGCCCTCTCCCGCCGAGCCTCTAGTCGTCGTGGCGGGTGGCCTGACACCCGTCTCCATTGCAGAGTACACTTGCGACGCAAGTACGGCCGGAGAGAGACTCTGCGCTTCAACCTTTCGACTGCGGAAGTTCGGGAGTTGCCACGGTCGCCAGGCTTCCCGGTTACAGAGTATCAAACACATGGCGCTGACGCACGTCACAGCGCACATGATGGGAGCGAGTCTCCCTTTACACCTCGTCGTGGCGCTGGGACGACACTGTTGGTTGACCAAGGGTTGCCAAGGACGGCCAAAGCAGGTTCACGTCGCTCTTTCCCAGGGCATATGTTCGTGTGAAAATGCAACCTTGCACATCACCCTCGGCCACCACTACGCTCTCTCTATCCCGCAGTACACTTACACGATATGGGGCCGAAAGAAAAGTGGTACCCAGACGGCGAGGATGCTCTAACTTTTGTCTCGCCTGCCCCACGATCTCTCTCTGTCTCTGTCTCTGTCTCTGTTATTCCATATACACACACATGTATATATATATATATGTATATATATATATATGTATATATATATACATATATATACATTTTCCCCCGGGCGCGCGGCGCTGCTTTTCTTGCTGTTCTTTCATATCGAGACGTCTTTTTCCTCTCTGCATCCACTTCCCATTCCTGCACCCTTTCAGAGGCGAAAACGAACCGACGAGAAGAAGAGGGTGTAAAAACACACATCCGCTGATTCTCTCCTGTTTCTTTCTTTTTTTTTTATCTGTCTGTGCGTGTATGTGTGTGTGCATGCTCAGTCCTCCTCCTCCTCTGCTGTTTTTTTTTTTCATTTCCTTTTTTTTCCTTCTTTTCTTGTTGTGTATCCGCACAGACGCTTGCGTTTACGTTGATGGCAACACATTCGCCAAAAAAAAAACAATATATATATATATATCCTGCTTTCTTCTCGCGTACTTGATTTCTTTCTTGGTCTCACCGAATGTGGTGAAGCACGGGGTGGTGGTGGGAAGGAAACGTCTACACAAATAGGTGCAAACAAGCGCGAGATAGTGACAGGGCTGAAGGGGCCACCATGCCGATTGCCTTTGTAGGAGTTTCTGCGGTGCCGCCTTTGGCGAGGCAGAAGCAGAGGCTGGCAAGCATGGACCCCTCTGTGTACGCGGTCTTTGAGGAGTGTCGGTACAAGAGCATGGTTACCATCTGCCATCTGGCCCGAATCATAGATGTTGCCATGCGTGGGTCTGATGAATCGACACAGTTGCCCGCTTCGCAGTCGTGCGAAGACACAGGTCACTACGATTGCGCCCTTCGGAGCGCAGCGAACGCAGAGAAGGAGGAGCCTGTCGGACGGCCAATGGCGGATGCCATCATCAGCCGTGGCAGCAATGAAGATCTACCCCTCTTCATACCTTTGATGGACGACAATTCGGACGTCTCGTTGTGCTCCATGTTGCACGTAGAGGCGGAGAGTAGCTGCAACGCGAGTGGTCTGGGGTACTTGTCCGAGAACGCCGCGAAGGAGCGAAGCAAGCAGAGCACAGACATGAAGGCCACCTCCCACGCCGTTCCCGGAAACAGGGAGCGTGCCGTTTCTCTTTTTCCCCACCTCAACGGCCACTGGGAATGCGGCATCTTTGGCGGGAAACGGGTGTACATCGATACTGGTGGCTTGTACCTCGGCCGCGGTGCGACCGCGTTGGTTTACGAGGGGTGGATGGTTGTCACGGACATGATGGACGGCAGCGAGGTGTGCCTCGCCAAGGTTCCGGTCGCAATCAAGGAGGTTACTTACAATGCGAAAGATAAAAGACTTCGCGACTTGTACGAGCTGGCGGTGAATCTGCGCTTGAATATGGTACATCCTGGAATAGTGCACAGCCACTACGCAGGCATGTACTTGCCACACCTAGCTGGGTTCCGCGATGCAGAGAAGGCGATGGTGTACGCGCACCTGGTGTTGGCGCGCAGTGTCACAGGGAGTGTTGCAGATGTGCTGAAGCGCAGTGGCCCACTTCCAGAGTCGGAAATCAAACGGTGCATGGCAGAGATACTGTCGGCACTCCAGTGCGTTCACGAGGACCACAACTGCGTCCACAACGACGTAAAACCACACAACATTCTCATCTTCGACGACTCCAGTGCCTACTACGCTGAGTTCAAGTATCAAATCATTGACTTGACCGATACTGCCCCAGCTACACCCATCGCAGACGTTCTGCGGGATCTTGCCGCCGAAAGGAAACCGCAACAGAATATTTTCTCGGAGAGGGGTACGGTTATGTACATGTCCCCAGAGAGCTGCCTGGGGCTGGGGACACTAACAAGCAACGATGTATGGTCGCTCGGCATCACGGCGTTCCACATGGCAACGGGGACGCTGCCTTGGAGGCCACTGGAGCGGCAGTATCCCAGTATGATCCTGAACGGGTACCGTCGAAAGTTCACATTGCGGAGTCTAGTCGACATGCACGTCAACGACGCATATGAAGCTTCTGGTTCTTGTTACCCGACTGGGACGGACAGCCCTCTGGATGCCGACAGCGATGGTAAGCTGTGTGCCAGATTTCACACCAGCAGCGCTCCTGGCTCGAGGGCCACCGGTGGTGCCAGTTGTACAAGCCAAGTGTTCCGCGACCAGTACAAGGGGTTTGGGCCAATCCTTGACATACTGGACGAGGTGAGCGTCTCAAGTGAATTCCGTAGCTTTTTGGAGCAGTGTCTCACTGAGAACCCAGTCAAGCGCCCAACGTGCCGCCAACTGAGAAGCCATCCATTTGTGAAGGATGTGATGGTGGCGTCGCAACACTGACGTCTCTCCGTGGCTGTGCACACGCACTGCCGTTGGGGATTTCCTTTTTCTTTTTTTCGTTCCTTTCCTGGGCCGCTTCGCTCTATATTCGTTTTTCACTTTGTTTTTAAATTGTTTCTCAAAAGGTACTGTCCTCTCTCGGTCTTTCTTCACCTCCACTCACCTACGCTGCCGCGCCACTCATCTCTGCCTTTTCCCGTCGCCAATCGTGAGACGACGTGGACGAGTCTCTCGTTTTGGGGGATTAACTGCCCTCGTAGAGTTATACAAGGAGAAAGCAGAGGGTGCGAGGGACGTGAGTGACACTGATTGCTCGTCACGCGTCGACCGCGCAGATGGTGCACAGAGGTTATCTCTGTTGGGCTCGCTCGGCGGCTCGTACGGGGGTGGAGCACCGCTGATGATTGTCAGCCTCCAAGTGCGCAACAGCCATTTGAGCTGACCGACAACGTGGTTAAAACGGGAGTGGGGTGCCGCTTGTTGCCAGTCTTTTATGACCGTACCCACGGCACCTCTTTGGCATTCCCTCTCTCGCGGTGGGCTTGAATGCTCTCCCATAATACTCCTCGCAGACAGGTTTTCTTAAAAAAGGGCGAAGCAATGACGTTTTGGGGGCCAAAAATAGGTTGCGTGTGTGGCTTGTGCGACAGTTAGAGGGGGAGAGGAGGGGGGGGGGTGGAGGGGAGGGGGGATGGAGAGAAAAAGGGTCGAGAGAAGATCGACGTCAATGCACCCACTTGCACCGGTCATTTGTTCTTTTTTCTTCGTTTTTCTTTGCTTATGCGTGTGCGTACTCTTCATCCGCATCTCACTATTCCATCTTCTCTCAACGCATGAACTTTATAACCTGCTCGTTTTTCTTGTCTTTTTTCGTGTGCGCCTTGGTGGTGTGTGTGTGTGTGTGTATGGGGGGGGTCATCTCCGTGCGGGGCATCTCAGGGTCCAGCACACACAGCCTCTCTATTGGTAGGCCGAGCAGTCCTCCCACCTCCCTTTCTCTCTCCCCCTGTCCCTGCCAGTGCTGCGAAACCTCTGGTGGTGACAGGGCCCAGCATCGACGGCGCAGGGGTGGTCTGAGCGATGTATTGCTAGGGATGTCGGCGGTCGGGGCCTGGATGGCGCTGCGTCGGGGCACGACCTGCTGCCGTGCACGCGCCTGTGCCGTTCAATGTGGTGGGCAGCGTGTCGGCGCGACGCGAGCGTATCCCACCCCCTGGGCCTCACACTGCCTACCGATGGGTGGGGCTGAGTGTCAGGGAGTGGGATGCACGACGTGGCGACCTGCGGGGCTGGAGGTAGGCAGTGTCCGGGGCTGAGGCGGCGCGTTGGTGCACCGCGTGCCTAGGGCTGCCTCGCCCCGCACGATGTGGGCGTGTGGCCGGCCGGGTGTGGAGTGGGGCGCGTAAGTCGTGTTGCACGGCAGAGAAGGGCACCCGCAAAAGAAGAATGCTTTAGTGTGCGTGTGCGTCACCGAAACATGAGACTGCGCGTTTGGGCTCTATATGAGAACGTGAATGTGACGTCGAACGTCGTCGTTCATAGACCAGTGCTTCGTCATGTGCTCTCTCCGCTTTCTGCGTGTCCCTCCTTCCGCGATCTGTGGTGGGTGTCGTGGTGCGCTGCACGTACCATGTACACTTGGCGGAGAAGTGTCTGGGTGTGTGTGTGTGTGGCGGGGGAGTGAGGCAGGGTTTCCGTGGAGCGTTTTTTTTCTGCGTTTCTTCATCTCATATTTAGTCCCCCCCTCCCGGTTATTTCCGGGCTCGTCTTATGCCGCGTGTGGAGTGCGCACACGTTTCACTCTCAGCCAGTAGGACCACCTTTTTTTGTTTCTTTTTTTTCTCTTCTTCGTTCCTTGCACTGGGGCGGAAAGGAGGAGGGGGGAGGAGGCCACGGACACAGGTAACGGACAACGGAAGAAGCACACAGAAAAGGCAACATGAAGAGAAGGCCGAACCGTGCTCTCGTACTTGTTCTCGCAGCGCGGCGCATCGAGATGATGCTTCTGATGGTGTTTATTCACCCTTGCGCAAGCCGCCGTAATTACCCTCTTCGCCATCAATGTCTGGTGAGTTTGCCGGAAAAGGAAAGGAATCGGGAGCGCCCGACCAAGCTGCCGAGAGGTGGGTAGCGCAGGATCCTCTACACCATCACACACACAGTTTCATACACTTGCGGTCGATCCCTGGCAGAAAGAGAGAAGAGGAATAGGATTCTTTCGACTCGAACTTGTACCGGTGTCGTTGAGTGCATGAGGCGTTTCTTGTGAGTCCCCTTTCACTAGCTGGACTCTGTCTCTCTGTGTTCTTGCAGCTGATCATCAATATTATCAGGTTTCCTCTGTTTTGTACTGGGGAAGCAAGCAGGAGACACATAGACACACCCACACACACAACGGAAAAAGAAAAGAAAACGTGAGGAGCTGTCTTTCCCGCTAGTTGTTGCTTCCAGTTTTTTGGGAACATTCACGGTGCGCAAGGTGGGATTCGAAACCCCGTCGCCCCGCCTTCCTCTCCGGAAACGGAGAGGACAGGAGGGAAAGGGTCTGCTAAAGCGAGGTCCCCGCATTATATTACGTGTAGGGGTAGGGGATCAGGAACCGCACAAAGACGCTATCAAATTCGTACAAAGGACAGCACATGTGTGGGTCCGCTTTAGGCGAAGTCATGCATGAGACCACACGCGCCATACGAGCAAGGCGACTGCGTTTCTGTTTATGCTTCCTTTCCCTATCCTCGCCGAGGCGAAGAGCACAATGGGCTACGTCCAATGAGGTGTGCTCGTCATGCTTTTTTTTGGGGGGGGGAGGGGAGGGGGAGGGTTGAATTGAATGCGTGAGATATTTCCGCACGAAGTAATATCCGCGTGATGGGCTTTTTCGGGTTGGGTCAAGGTGATGCCCCTCCTCTACCCTCAAGCAATTTCCGGCTCTGCTTTGTTTTCTCACCCTTGTCTCCGTACACGTCCACATTGTGTTTGCAACGTTCATGCAACGTGCCTTCTCAGAGATGTTGTGCCTCGCCGTGTACCTCTCGCGTTTCACACAGTGTATTTATCACATCCACGACTATAAGCCACCTCCTATCTCTTTTCCACAACGCGCTCGCTGGAGTGCCTTCTATTCTGCGCTGCAGTCGGCTCTCATCTTGGCCTCTACTGACGACTAAGGGCGCGCTTTTCTTGGTGTAGCGGGACAACACAGAATAGGCAGAAGCCGCGGTCAACCTCGTCGACGAGAACAACTCTACACTCGCCCTTTCACCCCTTGTATGTCTCCTTTCCGCATTTCTCTTGGCTCACCTTTCCTTGTTTAAAGGTGAGGGTGACTGTTGCAAGAGAGTGTTACTGAGCCCATCGTGCACCCGCTATATTGAGCCCGATTTCCCTTCCCCCCTTCTTTGATTTGCCATAGCTTGCGAGAGCAAGGCAAACCTGCACACAGAGAAAGGGAAGGAGACAACAGGCACACACACACACACACATACACACGCACACGCTTTTCGGAACTTCTACTCGTTTCTTTGCTGCCAGCTTCGTCCGCTTTCACGTACGCCGCTGTCGACTGTGGGCGAACGGAAGGGATCCGGCTTGTGTTTTCAGGTCTTTCTTACGTAGGCAGTTCCCTTCCTCACGCCCGTGTGTGCGGGCGTTTCTTCATATTTCCTTTGTCCTCCTCTGTTTTGGTGTTCTCGCACTCTCTCTCGCGTCTCACTTGGTGACCTTCTTGTGAATGAGCAAATATGAACCCAATCGAATATTTTGGCAGCTCTACGAGCATCCGCCTCGTAGTCATCTGCACCGCCCTGCATTACCGAACGGGTACCAACTCGCTTCTGCCGAATTATCCGCCGATACATCACCCTACCCAAACGAGAACTTGAGCAGTGGTGGTGTCAAAGGGGGATGCCCAGTCACGACCGACAGTTTCGGCGGCTCTTCGGTTAGCGTCGTGAAGAGAGAGAATGGACAGGTAAAGGACTCGCCGTTGTCACAGACGGCACCGCCGCAGCGTAGGGCTCTCTCCACCTTGCTTCTAACGGGGTTGATGTACACATTTACCATCAGCGGAGCCTACGGAATCGAAGAAGCGGTGATGGGCGGCGGTGTGCTCTTAACTATTGTCTCCATTATTGTCATTCCTGTGATAATGGGGGCTCCAATGGTGCTGGTTGTGGCTGAGCTAGCAGCTGCGGTGCCGTCCAACGCCGGCTTCCTCATGTGGATCAAGCTGTCGTTTCACCGGTGTATGTACCTCTCCATGGCGACCATGTCGCTCATCTACATCGCCGTTGACAATGCTCTCTATCCGACAATGTTCTCCGAGTACTTGTGCACATCCATCAGCTGCAGTGATACGGGGGCGAAGTTTCTGCGGCTGGGAATGCTGCTCTTCACGTACGGCCTGAACGTGCTGGGTGTGGAAGCGGTTGGCGTGGCGAGTGTGGTGTTGACCGTGCTCACGGTGGCCCCGTTTGTGCTCATGTATCTTCTGCAACAGCTGAGCACGGGCTTTTACGTGAACTGGCCAGCCGTGGCCTACATCCCGGCATCCGTCGATTGGACTAAGTTTGTCTCCACCGCCTCGTGGTGCCTCTCTGGACTGGAGCAGGCTGGGACAGTCGTGGAAGAAGTCGAGGACTCGCAGCGCACCATAATCGGATCTCTCATCCCGCTTATTGGGCTTGCCATCATCACCTACGTACCCCCCATCATCACAGGCGCTAGCGTATCGAGAGAACCATTGGATTTGTCGAAATGGAAGACCGGGTACTGGGCTGAGGTATCGTACCAGGTGGGCGGTAACGCTCTCAAGGTTTTTACCGTGGTGGGCGGGGTTCTCTCGGCGTTTGGGCTGACACTCTCCGCGCTGTGCACTACGACCCGCATTATTGCGGGGATGGCGCTCACAGAGGCCTTTCCAGGAAAGGTGGGGGTGTGGTTTTCGCGGCGCAACAAGCGATTCGGCACGTACCACTGGACACTGACCTTCAACACAGTCCTCACTGGACTCTTCTCGACGGTGATGGGCTTCGGCTCTTTGGTGCTGGTGGATCAGTGCCTCTACGGCATTCGCGTTGTTGTAATCTTAATCTCGTTTTACCGCTTCCGCCAACTGTACCCGTATCTGCCGCGACCCTTCCGAATTCCATTTGACGGTTGGCTACTGCACCTCATGATGGGCGTGGCCCTGGTGTCGTCTGTTGTCCTCACCATTGTTTCTCTCTTTCAGGAAAGATTAACGGTTATCTTGTGCGTCGCCGTCGTCGGTAGCTCCGTTCTTGTGTCATTCTTGTATTGTCATTTTGTGCACCGGCACGATTTCGCTGGCCGTATCGTCACCTTTGTCACGATCCCTGTCAGCCACCACAGCAATGGCGGCGATGCGGATGCGGTGGCGACGTGCCGTGTGTCGCCAGAGGCTCCTGCCTCCACAAGAGAATAGAGGCCAACCAGCTCAACAAGTATGCATTCGTGAGACCCCAAAAGGAGAAAAAATGACGCGTGAAGATCAACTCTGCAACCGCCATCGATTTATGCTTCCCGCTTCTATTCGTCTTGCGCGCACAGGTTTTGCATCACCGTGATGATGGTGTTTACTCCCTCTCCCTCTCTCTCATCGAAGGCTTTCCTGATCTTTTTTTGTTTTGTGGTTGCCAGATGCTGTACTCTTCCTCAGGGGAAGCGGCCGCTGCCGCGGGAACTCCGGGTCTGCATTTCTCTCCTCTATCTGATGGCTGCCAAATAGCGTTTTTTGCGTGTCCCTTGCTGAACTTTTCCATGGACGTGAAGCGAGGGCCTCCATGTGTGTACGTTTGTGTGTGTGTCAACGTTATCGGAGCAGGAGGCAGATATAGCTGGCGTCTTTTTTTTATTAGTATTGGAAAGGGATGGATGGCATTCCTTGTGAATGCGTGTGCATGTGTCTGGGGGAAAGCACATGTGCGGACAACCTGTGGTGTCACTCCTGTTCTCCTTGCTCTCGAAACACTTTCTCTCTATGCGTTTCCCTCGCGCGTCCTTGTGGCAATGTTGTGAACCTGTGTGTGAGCGTTTTCTTCGACGCATAAGCTGGGCTCGGCTACTCCTTGTTGGGTGAAGCTCGAGTAAACACGGAACGCTGAGAGAGAAGAGAGGGAGGCAGACAACGCCGAGAGGGCGATGTGCATACGTCCACGCGCACATCCCCGCTCACGCTTGTGTTTGTGCTCTATGGCAGAAGCGTATCGGTGGGTGATGCGGGGCTACAGGAGCGCCGTTCCCTGGTGGCTTTTTTTTTGCCTGACCGTCACCACAGCTGCGATGACACGAGAGGCGTGTCGCCGGGAGGGGGGGGTTCGGGGGAGAAGGCGGGATTACCAGCAATGCAGTGCATCGCAAGGCGCTGACAAAGAACCACGTGAAGGGTGGGATTGCCGAAGGAGCGTGTACGCAACGTGCGTTCAAACCACCCGCCCCTTCCTCGGTCCCGCCGAAGCCATCGAAACTCAGTTTGGAAGGTGCGATCTTGGCGAGGGTAGGTGAAGGAGGTGAGTGAGATCACACTTCCAGCCCCCACCCCCGCCCCTCTCATAGCTTGAAAGGGGGGGGGAGGAGGAGGAAAGTCTACGGGGAACGTTCGGGAATATTCAAACAACATGGAGGGAATCATAACGGGGTTCGAAACCACGTTTTGCCTCCTCTTCTTCATACGCTGCAAGGGAATACCCCAAGCAAAAGAGGGCGGTGCGCCACTGACCACTTTCGTGGTATGACTAAGTTGCCGCTTGGGTGGGACAAGAGGTGCGCAGAAGGCATGAAAGAAAGCATAACTGCGCTGGCATCGGGGCACATACATGAGCTCTCCCCTGTGCTGCTGTCTTCAGTGTTGCGCAGGCAGACACACACACACTGTTCCTATTTGGACCTCCTTTTTTTTCCGCGGTCACGTTTTCATATCATCGCCATGAACACACACACACACACACGCACACATGCACGCATGGTTGCCCCCTCTGACTGATTGCAAAAGCCGCTGCTTCTCTCCCGTCACGCTGACAATCTTCATGTCTGCTCCCGCCGTGACTGCAGCATCTGGCCGCGCTGCCTGGCCAAAAGATGTCCTATGCTACCAGTGTGCTCTTCGAATGTCAATGCTGTTCGATTACCCTCCTCCACGAGCGATGAGGCAGCTTCAGTCCTCTCTCGCATCAGGAGCCGTCTCTGCCCTTTCCGACGATACGCAGCCGACGCTGGATGATGATCACCATCCACTGTTCACTCTCGTCCATGAGACTCCTCGGAGTGCGCGTCGCTACTTTCGCGGTGCCCTACAACCGACTGTCACCACAGCAGACGGTCTGGAAGCGCCACTTCCAGCCGGCGCACCTGAAGTGGAGGGAACCACAGCTGCAGCGTCTACGGCGCATGGTATGCTTGGCGGTGATACTGCTCCCAAATACGCGGTATCGTGGTTGTGCGTTGCGTGCATGGGACTGTACCAGTTCATCGACCTCATTCACGCCCCTTTGGCGGCTGCTGCAGTGCGGACAAGCCCGTTTTACGATTCTGAGGCCATCACCATCAACGTGAACATTAACCGCACCTTCACTTTCACGTGGCTGGCTGTGGCGACCCGTTACTTCGACCTCAAAGGAACAGGCACGGAGAGGCCGTTGCCGTCGTCGGTTGTAAAGGAGGAGCTGAGCAATTTCAAGGACTTTTACATGAGCGACTTGCGTGCACGCATTCTTCCCTATCTGTTGTACTCACATGACGATGTAGCGGCCTCAAGCGTGTCGCCGGCAGCCATCTCGAGAACCACGCAGCTTCCTGGGCTCGCCGTGTATATCGACACCGTTGAGGCGACACTGCCGGATCATGCGAGGGAAGCGGAGGAGGAGGCCACTGCAGGAGAGCCTGTCGTCAAGCGCGCACGAACTGAGGCGACTGCCGTTGTTTCTGGGCTGGCGAGCTCTTCTTCTAGGGGGGCTGCTTCAGATAGCGGCGGAACCAGGCCTGCTCTCGTCGCGCTGCAAGCGTTCCGCTACAGCGGGGCAAGCGAGAGCCTCGTTGGAGAAGTGTTTTGTCGTCATCACGCTACGGAGGGCTTGATAACCGATGGGCACATGCCCGCTGCGTACTGCGGAAACCGCTCTACTGAGGTGCTTCCGTACAGTGTCATCTACGACTATGCCGTTCCGTATCTTACAAAGACTGGATGGATGCCGGCGACAGCGACGACCGCGAGAGAGGAAGGCCAAGTGGATTGCCGAACGACTGCCCGACAGGCAGCCACGGTTTCCTGCCAACTGCATCACACGAACATCTACCTCATGGGAAGCTATCGCAAAATGATGCGCAACATGTCACAGTCACCGTGGTTCCTCAATGGGCAGCGCATCGGCTCATTCTCTCTCCAGGAGGTCATCGCAAACCCGCTGCTGCCTTTCTTCTTTCCGGATATGCCTGCCCTGCCTCCCGAGGCAGCGGAGTCGACGGCGTTGCCCACCAGCGGCGAAGGGGAATCGACATCAGCTGCACCCCTGGTGGTAGAGCGCGGCGCCCACACCACACGCTGGCAGGCTGTCGCCCCGTCCGTCGCCTCATCCACTCTCGTCTTCGGCTACAATCGTTACAAGTTTCACAGCGCCGGCCGCGAGGATGTGGATGTGCGGATGCTCGGTGAGGGGCGACCGTTTGTGCTAGAGCTCGTTTCGCCGATCCGTGAGCGCTTCACCGAGGACGATCTGCGTCGCCTTGAGGCGTGCATTTGCTCCAGCTACGAGGGCAGCGTAGAAGTGCGTCAGCTGCGACGCACGGATGCAGACATCACCGTCCGCCTTGCCCGTCATTCGGAGAGTAAGGTGAAGCGGTATCGCTGCGTCATCTGGTCCACCCGCGCCATCGACGACGTGGCTACCGACCCCCATGTGCGTACCATTCACGCTATGAGGGACTTACCGATCCAGCAGAAGACGCCCCTGCGTGTGCTGCACCGACGCTCGCTGCATCGGCGGCCGCGGCTGATTCACTCGATGAGGCTGACACCTCTCAACACGCATTGGTTCCTGCTCGATCTCGAAACTCAGGCTGGAACCTATGTGAAGGAGTTTGTTCACGGGGATATGGGCCGCACGACGCCGCACCTGGGCATGCTGCTGAAGGCCCGCACGGACATCATTCAGTTGGATGTCGTTGGGATGGCCATGCACGACCTCGACCAAGAATGATGCGTTTGCGAGCGTTTTGGACACTTATGGAAAGTGGAGGTGTGTGTGGGGGGGGGAGGGCGGTAGCGGCTCGACGAACCAAGGTGCCTGCGGTACAGGCCGAGCTTGTACATACTGAGCTGCATCTGATGTGCCGTCTCGATGCCGACGTTGAGCAGCGCGCACCTCCTTTTCTCCATTCCTCTTTCGAGTAACTAAGGCATATACGCAGACGAGGCCGCACCGACTCATGTGTTTCTCTCTCTGCTGTGCACACACACATACACACACACACACACACAAAGCAAGCGAGCAACACGGGCGAGGGCAACATTAGCGAGGTATCCGTCACCGCGGTGACGGCGTCTCTCGCTCGCTTCCGTGACGCGACAAGTCCTCCGCCCCATGTAGGGATGCTTACTGCGGGTTCTAATGCAGCCCAGTGGGAGTATCGTCGTGGCGGAATGCGGCACCTGGTCTGGTGGGGTGGCGAAGCTCGGTTGGATCCGTGTGTGTGTGGGGGGGGGGTGACCAGTGACTGCGTCTTGATGCGCTGCTTTCTCTTCGCGTAAAAAGTGCGAGGGCGTTGTTCACACCAGGCACCTTTGTTCCGCTTGTCATCTCCCTCCTGGTAACACATTCTACGCCTATCTTCCCCTTTCTGTGTTCCAAGGCGGTGTCATGGTCACTGGTCGACTACCAAGGCAGCTGCAGGCAAAGAGGCGGTGGAGCAGAATGGCAGTGGCGCGCCCTTCACTGCCATAATCTGGATTTTTCCTGCTACGCCACTGCACTCACAGACACATACACTCACGACGTGGATTAGCGAGCTTGCTTGTCGGTCTTGAGCCAGCAGGATGACTCTGGAGGCGATTCGCAAGCGAGGAGCTGAGGAGTCGTCGCCTGTGCATCATCAACCGCCATCATCCGCAGCTGTGCTTGGGGCGTTTAGCTGTGCCTCACCGCGCCACCGTCTTTGGCGCGCTTGCCGAGGACGACGCGGTCCTCGAAGTCTTTCTTGTGTTCTCGTTGCGGCCACGATTTGTTTCTTGATCTGTTGTGTAATCTTGACACAGACGCAAGTGTGGGGGTGGGGGTGGTACGGCGATGAAATAGCGCTCTTTCGCCAGCAGCAAGAGCACGACGACGCTCGTCGTCGCTTCCGATGTCCCCTGACAGAGGCGCTTGTCTTCTCGCCCAAGCGCTTTGCCGAAGACCCCCTCGAGGCCGCTTATGCGCTGATGTCTCAGATGCCCTCAACGGTTGCACGCCCACAGCCGTACGCGTTCGTGCCTGAAAGTGTCACGCTCGATGGTGGCGCGTCTGAGGGGAATCTGAATAGTGTAGAGGCGCTGTCGGCCTACTGTGCGGCACGCGTCGCGGAGAGGCCTTCATGGAGGACCGCTAGCTGGCAGCAGGCAAGCGCGTCAAACGCGTCCGTGTTCCGCGTGCAAGTTGCGCCGCGCTACTTGGCGAACGCCAGCTACGCTGCCACTGGTAGCCCTGTGTGCCTCCGTGCTGGCCGCATCTACCTGACGGATGCGCGCGTCCGTGCCGGGATTGCCGAGTTTCAGGCTGCTGAGTTGACAGTTCTTCCCTTGACAGACGACATACTCTCAAGACCGTCTTCTCGCGCCTCTGAAGCCGCAGTGCGGGTTGTGCCAGCGATGGCGGTGCTTCTTCACGGAGCGTGGATTGCCACCCACTTTTTTCACCTCGTCACCGACGCCCTTGAGGCGCTCCGCAGCACCTACCAAACCTGGCAGGACGGCGTGCTGCTGCGCATCCCCACGCAAACGGTGCTGCTGCATCAGCCAGAGTCGAACTGGATGGGCCGCCGCGTGGACACACATAGGCGGATGGAGCTAAGCGCTGCGTTGGCGAACGCATTCTCGTCGCCGGAGCTGGCCCGCGGGTCTCCGTACAACAGCTCATTTCTTTTCCGCTCGAAATCCCGTCATTGTGCAGAGCTCGAGGCAAACGGGACGACCACAATGGCGTCGCCGCCGCCGCAGCGACCGTCCCCGGCCACTGCGTCCACTCTGTGCTTCTGCGACGGCCTCCTCGTGACCACACACCGTCTTCCCGTGCTCGAGCGGGACATTCTTTACGGTATTCAGGATTGGGCCGCGCGGCAGTTCCGGGCTTCGCCGTACGGAGTGAATCGGTCCGTGCAGGCGATGGAGCGGCTGCGGTTGCAGCACGCATCGCTTTTGTTGGCCCCGACGTTGTGGCGCACCGGCACGCGTACGACCTCTGGATTGTCTCTGTCGTATAGGCCACGAGCGCTACTTGTCCACCGCGCAAACCGGGTGATCGCAAATGCGTCTCGCTATGCAGGGTGGATGCGGGCGGCGGGGTTCCGTGTGGAGGAGGTGTACCTGGAAAAACACACGACTGCACAACAGTATCATCTAGGCCGCTACGCGGACATTGTGGTGGGCATGCACGGGCTTGGCCTCGGCCACGCAATGTGGATGGAACGCTCGCCATCTCGCTGCCGCACTATCATCGAGTTCCGCCCATGGGTGATTGCTTCCATGCCAACACAGCCCGTGCTCATCCTTGAAGGCGCCATGGAATATCACTTTGTCGTTATTCCACCGATTGACGTGCGCTTTGGCCCGTCGGTTGCGAATCCGGCAGAGGAGCGAGAGCTCTTGTTGTCATCGGCGCGGATGGTCAACGCCTTTCGCTATCCAAGCTTCACCGACCAAATCGCCATCTACGATGACGAAAGGGTAAAGCGTGTGATTGCGGATGTCCGTCAGCATCTCGAGCGCTGCCTGCCACCGTAGGGCGGCGGTGATGCAGATGGGCAGGCTCATCGGCCTGTTGTAGTTCATGCTGCTATCCCCCTCGCGCGTGTATATGTGTGTGTGTATGTCAGGGTGTGATCTTGCAGGCGGGAATGTGCCTCGGGATGTCTCCTGCCACCCCGCTTTTCCCTCGCCAGAACATATCCGTTTTGTCTTTCTGTGCAGCGCTGCGTCCGTGATAATGGGGGGGGGTCATCTCCGTGCGCGGCATCCCAGGGTCCAGCACACACAGCCTCTCTATTGGTAGGCCGAGCAGTCCTCCCCCCTCCCTTTCTCTCTCCCCCTGTCCCTGCCAGTGCTGCGAAACCTCTGGTGGTGACAGGGCCCAGCATCGACGGCGCAGGGGTGGTCTGAGCGATGTATTGCTAGGGATGTCGGCGGTCGGGGCCTGGATGGCGCTGCGTCGGGGCACGACCTGCTGCCGTGCACGCGCCTGTGCCGTTCAATGTGGTGGGCAGCGTGTCGGCGCGACGCGAGCGTATCCCACCCCCTGGGCCTCACACTGCCTACCGATGGGTGGGCCTGAGTGCCAGGGAGTGGGATGCACGACGTGGCGACCTGCGGGGCTGGAGGTAGGCAGTGTCCGGGGCTGAGGCGGCGCGTTGGTGCACCGCGTGCCTAGGGCTGCCTCGCCCCGCACGATGTGGGCGTGTGGCCGGCCGGGTGTGGAGCGCGTAGTGAAATTCGTGTTGCACGGCAGAGAAATGGCTACGTAGAAAAGTACAGCACCAGCCGTGATGCTTCTGGGCAACACTCGAGAAGAGAGGGAGAGAACAAACAGGCGGAGCAAGTGGTAACATGACGATCCTTTGCGAGTCTTAGGGTCATCTCAGTCACGCAGGTGCGCATGTGCGTATATGTTCGGTGTGGGACAGTCGGCCCTCAACAAGGCCCCGGACCCCTTCCTCTACCTCCCAGGTCCAATCTTAGGCGTTTTATTGCGGGATCGAGTGGCGTGGACTCGGTCGCTGTTCTGCACCCCCTCGCGTCTGCGTCTGTGTGCCCGCTAATCTTTGCCCTCCTCTCTGCTGCGGATCACCCCGCCTCCCCCCTTTGCACAGACAGACATGGATTGGGGGAAAAAACGGAGACGGGTGTACGGGTCCGTAAAGTGCCGTTTCCACTTCTGCCTTTCCCCGCCAAGTGCTGCCGCACGCTCACATCTTGTTCCTTGCCCCCCCCCCTCCTCCCTCCCTCTTCTATTTTCGGCACGTTCCATTTCTAGCACTTTACGGAGACGCCCCTCGGCTCTTCCACGCCCGTCTTCCCTTGTCGCCACCGTTAGCGATCGTCGCACCTCCTCGTTTTCCGCTGCATCTCGTTGCGCCTGAATCCCTGACTCTCCGTGTTCTGTGTTTTGGTGCTGCTGTTGTCGGTGTGTCATCCACAACGCTCCCTTCGCAGTCACTGCACTCCTGCTGGCTCACACAGGAACTGCCCGACCCCTTCCATATAACCCCCAGACCCGACGCAGTGCGAGCGATGTCGAAGCTACCGCAGGCGGCCATGGTTGTCACCAGCCTTGTGGTCGGCGTGACCATGGTGATGGGGCCCAATGCCATCAACAGTGCCCCGAGCTTCATGCTCGAGTACTACAAGTACCTCGTCGGCAACGAGGCTGCAGAGGCGCTCTCGCCGGTGTTTTGGAGGAACATCCTCAGCTTCTACACGGTGGTCACCATGGTGGCGCAGGCGATTCATGAACCGACAAACTTGACCTCCTTCATGTGCCGCTTCTCGCTGCTCTTCCGTCTCCAGGTGAGCTGCGTGATGATGATGATAGAACTGCTCGTCATCCTCATCATGCCGCACACGCACACTCCCGAGTACGGCGCGATCGCGGCGATGATGATCGTGGCATACCTGGGCGGCGCTGCTCGTGCCTACTTTGAGAACACCGGGTATGCGCTTTTCGGCCCCTGCCCTCCGGTTATGATGACTGGCATGCTGGTCGGTTCGGCGGTTTCCGGGGCTCTAGTGTCTGTGCTGCAGATCATCTTGAAGGTAAGCATGTCCGACACCTACAGCACCGTGTTGACGCAGTCCCTCATCTACTTCTGCCTGGCGATAGGCATCATCTTCCTCTCCGGAGTGTTTCTCATGATCTTGCCGTACAACCCATACGCGCGACGCTACGTTGCTGAGTTCCGCTCGAGGCGGGGTCCCTGGGCGAACATCTACTGCCCGCGCAAGGTTGTGAAGGAGACGTCCGATGACGGCGCGTGTGGCAAAAGCGGTGCCGCCGGCTTGGAGGACAGCCCTGCCTGCCGCTACTTGGCCAACTCCGGCTCTGAGAAGAAGCCTGAGGTGCTGCTGGAGACGGAGCGCGGCGATGTCGCAGCGAGCGGTAACCGGGCGCACCACCACCCCAACGTTCTCTATGATGACCACTTCACCACGGAGGAGTTCGAAGGGGAGCCGATGCAGGAATTCACTCCTGAGCCCGGGAGCCACGACGGCGCTGCAGTGAATGCCACTCAAAGGGGGGCACGCGACTGTGCACATCCACAGACGACCTCCGGCGAAGTCAGCAACGAAGTTGTGGGACAGACGGAGGCTAACTCTGAGGGGGAGAACAATGACTTCCCTGGTGCCGCAGACAGGATGTTGACGACAGCGGAGCTGCTGCAGGAGGTGAAGCTGTGGCCAGTCACTAAGAAGATCTACCCGATGATGATTACATGTTTCCTGACCTTCTGTATCACCTACCTCGTGTACCCGGGTATCATTGTTGCCGTGGACAGTGCTGATGGATGGTTCACGACACTCATCATTGCGGCGTACAACTTCGCTGACCTCATCGGTCGTTTGCTGACTCTCTGGAAGCGGCTGTGGCCGTCGCGCAAGGTGATCCTGATTGCCTCGATTACACGCATTATCTTCATTCCTCTGCTGGTGCTGTGCGCGGTGCACAAGATCCCGTCGAAGGCGGTCGCGTACGTGCTCACGATTACCATGGGTTTGTCGAATGGCTTTGTTGGAGCGCTTTCGATGATTTACAGCCCTGAGACGCCAAGCCTTTCTACCGACGGTGAGCGGGCCATGGCCGGTCAGCTGACAGGCGCGTGCCTGCTGATTGGCTGTGCGGTGGGCTCGCTCATTCAGCTGGGGGAGGTGGTTCCATTCACTTAAGCGAAATGGCGATACGCCTCCACGTCCCGCTTCATGAGGCCATGCCGCCCCCCTCCCCTTTCCTGTTGTTTCCGGTGCTACAGAACAGGGATGCCATTACAAAAGACGGCGGATTCGCTTGGTTAGTTATTTCCTTTATTGATACCCCCCCTCCCCCTCCCCCTTCCCCACTCCCCCCGTCTCGCCGGCCACGTGCCGGTCTCTTCCCATCCAAGGCTGACTCTTCTGTTTTTTTTTCCCGTTTCAGCGTCTTTGCAAAAGGCTGTGAAGAAGACGAAGTGTCAGTTAGGGAGTCGAGTGGACAGATAAACCCACAGGAGCCCGCACGAGTCCCCCCCTCCTCCTCGACACACACGCACACACGCAGGAACAGGCGGACATCCGCTTCGGGACAGTGGAGTCCGGTACCATGACAGCGTCTTTTCCGTCTACTTGGTTTCGTTTATCACACAAAAAATCTTTCCATCTTAACCATTATCTTAAGCTGTCAAGTATAATTTTTCGTGCATCTCTCGCGGTGTCTGCGTGCGAGTGCGCGTGTGCTGGAGGGTGAATGTGCAAAGGGGACGTAAAAACAATGCTTGCGTGGCGCGACTTCCTCTTCTGGGAGTTGAACATGCCCAGTGAACTCGTCGACTTTCGCTGTCTCTGTCTGTCTCTCTCTCGCTCCCTCTCTTGTGATTCCTGGACCACAGTCGGACATAATGTCGCTTTCAGCGAGATAATTACATCAGTCAAGGTAGATCGAGAGCAGTCTTCGATGTATGACAGGTGTTGTGTCCATTATCATCTCTATCGATTTTTTCTTGAACTTCCGTTTCCCTCGACCCGCGTTCAAATATGTACGCATCTGTGCGGCAGTCGGGCAGCCGCCATGCTTTGCTGTATTCCTTTCTATTCTCGCTTTTGTTTCCACCCGGATGACGCGGGTGGTGGTGGTGGTCATCTCCGTGCGCGGCATCCCAGGGTCCAGCACACACAGCCTCTCTATTGGTAGGCCGAGCAGTCCTCCCCCCTCCCTTTCTCTCTCCCCCTGTCCCTGCCAGTGCTGCGAAACCTCTGGTGGTGACAGGGCCCAGCATCGACGGCGCAGGGGTGGTCTGAGCGATGTATTGTTAGGGATGTCGGCGGTCGGGGCCTGGATGGCGCTGCGTCGGGGCACGACCTGCTGCCGTGCACGCGCCTGTGCCGTTCAATGTGGTGGGCAGCGTGTCGGCGCGACGCGAGCGTATCCCACCCCCTGGGCCTCACACTGCCTACCGATGGGTGGGCCTGAGTGCCAGGGAGTGGGATGCACGACGTGGCGACCTGCGGGGCTGGAGGTAGGCAGTGTCCGGGGCTGAGGCGGCGCGTTGGTGCACCGCGTGCCTAGGGCTGCCTCGCCCCGCACGATGTGGGCGTGTGGCCGGCCGGGTGTGGAGCGCGTAGTGAAATTCGTGTTGCACGGCAGAGAAGGGCACCCGCGGAAGAAAGAAAAGATAAAGATGGTCTCCCTCTCCTCTTTATGTTCCTGTCTTTGATGTTTTTACCACTCACTCGCTCTCTGCGCGTGTGATGGTGTTGAACTCGTTAATATCGGTTGGCGCCCGGCGATAGCTCTCTTCGCCACTACATGTCTCCCCCTTTTCTTGTGCCGCCGTTGGGGAGCACTTGAGCCTCCCCTGCAGTCGTTCGAAATTGGGAAATATATGTATGTATGCATGTGTGTACGCCCATTTACATCGATGTCTATCTCTCTGTCACTGTCCGCCCTACGGAGCGTTCATCATCATCACATGCGATGGGGCATGTGAATCGGTTCCCTGCTACATGGATCGATCCCACGGTGCATGGGCTAGTTATAGGAGCTGGTCGAACGGCGCCCCACGTCCCTCTGCCACATTCAGGTGGATGTTCCACAAGGGCAGCCGGTCTGTAGCGTCCTCTCGGAGGAGAACAGGCTGGCACTTCTGCCACTCTTGTACAGTGGATCCAACCTGGCCCTGGCACCTATCCGTTTCTCACTCCGGAACCCTTCCGCGAATGGAGAGTAGAGGGCAATGAGTCTGCATCACCTCGACAAGGAGACCGCTGCAGCGCAACTTCCCAGGAATGACGTCACGGCTGAAGGACGCTCAACCAATCTTTATGGCACTGGAGCCAATGAACCAGGCATCACTCGAGATGGGGGATGTGCGCGGTGGGATCGTACGGCGCCGTAGGCCACAATGAACGCCATCGACGGCCGGGCCGCCCAGAACTACATTTTGAGGGGGGAGGAGATGTAGAGCCAAGGAGGCACCGGCAAACGGTGGACCGGGGAAATATCCTCTGCCTTGTGGTACACGAACTGCCATCGGCAGGCCGTGCTGGATCCGCGACTTGCGGGGGATGGGTGGCTGGATGCAAATGGTTCCAGCAGTGGTCTTTGGCAGGCAGTGGGAGCTACAGAGACACGACGCACAGATGGCGGAAGCGGCGGCCACAACCGCGGCACCGAGTGACAAGACAGATGCAGGAGTGGCAGTCCAGCAGCCCTCAAAGAGGCTCATGCGGACATGACCTGGAGAGCGCACGGACATTTTCGATGGACAGCGCAGACGATTGGCAACCTGGAGCAAGCTCAACACGCAACCCGAGGGGGGAGTGTGACGGACCTGGAAGGTCGCCTCGTCGCGCATTTCCAGACCCTCGGCAAGAGCCAGGTTAGCGGTTGACGACCGTGCCTGCGGGCCCGTGGAACCCAAGCTGACAGCCCTCACTCACATATTCGCCGAAACGGGAGAGCGCAACCGCAAGGAGATGCCTGAACGACAGGCGTCCTTTTCCGGAGACCGGAAGCGGCGAGAAGCCGAGTGATCGGGGCTACACAAATGGCGGAGCCATTGCGGTCGGCTTTCAGAGTGCTGAGGCAGAAGCCTGTTGGCGGGGCGACTGCGGCTTCTCCTGTGGCCCCGCAGCCTCGACACTGCGCTGCAGAACGCAGGATAGTTGCCCCACATGTGGCCCCCAGCGACTCCATGGCAGAACGTGACGACGGATTTTCGGGAGAGAGGGAGACGCGTAGTTCGACATGCTTGCTCTTCCAGGTACAACCGCCGCGCAACACCTCCACGCTTGATTTCGATTCCGGGACGAGACCAGCTCGTGCTACGAGATGCGGGTGCTACGAATGGGGCTGCGCGTCAATCCCGAGATCATGCAGACACACGTACACACACTCGTGGTCACCCTTGGAGGCGGTCCCCGCCTACGCGTGGGTGTAGAGGCGGCCTCTTCACAGACAACCGTAGTCGCACAACTCGGCAACCTGCACATCGCGGGGAGGGGGAGAGACAGCGGTGCGACTGTCGGCCACGCTGACGACAGAGGAGATGGGTGTGCTGGCAAGCGTACTTCTTTGTGGGGATGCACTCTGGCCGCTGCACACGGCCTGTGCCTTCGAGTCCAAAAGGCCCTCAGGGGGCACCCTCGAGCGACGAATTCGACGAGGCTCCACCAAGTCTCTGGGGTACAGGAAGAGGTGTTCTTCGGGAAAGCTGTGGCTCGCTGCGCACGCTCTGGCGATTCCAGCTGATCGGGTGTCGGTGGCTTTTGAGAGCGGTCCGGGGGGCCGAGGGGTCACGGCAACGCTTGAACCGAGGTCGCATCACACTCGAGCATAACGTACAGCTGCAGTCCATCGGGGTTGCACCAACTGGAGGAAGAAAGTCGTTTTTTTGTTTTCTGTGCGCGATCGCCAGCTGCCCGCGCCCGGTTGCGGTTACGCAGCCGACGAGGCAGACGTTGAACGCTCACACCGATTCGTCCTCCGTTGGATGGGGTGATTAGTCCATCCAGCGGAGTAGAAGCTGGACAGCAGTGGTTGGTGGTGGATGGCAGACGGGACGGAAGCGCGTGCAGCTACCCAAGCGTTTGGTTCTATGTGAGTCGCCGTCCCTCTCGGATCCTGCGGACACCCTTTCCTGGGCAACACGTCCGCGCTTCTCGGGTCGCGTAAGGGATACGAAAGTAACTTCGCCATGAACCATGAGCGGCACCATCGCTCTGAAGGCGATAGCCTCATTCAGAGTGTGAGCTACCAACACGCCCCCCTCCCCCCTCGCGATGCAGCCTAGCAGATGCCCCGACTCGGACGTTGTGGCAGACGTACGAGTTGTTTTTTGAACGCATCGTTGCCCATCCTTTTCTTCGCCGGTACGCCACCTGTGATATGGAAGAACAGAGCTCTCTCTCCCACACACACACACACACCAAACAGCAAGAGACAAGAAAGTCTCTGTACATCATCACAGCATCGGCGGTGGGGCACGGAGTAGCCCAGAACGATTTCCCTTTCATCTCTCACCATTCTTTGACGAGGCGCGAGTGAGACCACTAGAACTCAGGTCCAAGTATCGGAGGACGGGAAAGAAAATGCGTGCGCTACATGAGAGGCTCGCAGATGCCCACCCTGTCATCGTTTTGTGCGACTGTCTGGCTATTTTGAACGGACTGCTCGACCCACCTTCTTCAATTGTTCCACACTGCGTGACGAGCAGGTCATGCATCTCTCGTTTACTTCGCGCTTGGATCGCATCTCTCAGATCTGACTTCCCACCCCCTCTCTCTCTCTGTACCACCTGCACGGGACTCTCCGGGCCCACCACCCCTCACATCAACCTGCCTCCCTCCCTTCATGTGGGTGGGTAGTCCTTTGTATATATATATATCGTGTGCTTCACGCCACAGGTGCACCTGGAGGCACATTTGGCTCTCTCCTTTTTCTTTCCCTGCTTGGGGTGCGTGTGGATACCCACTGCATCCTTTTGCGGCGCTCATCGCGCACCCCACAAGGGGCGTGCGACTCTCCTCTGGACACAAGCCGTTTCTCGACCTCCCTTTCAAGTACGTGTCCTCTCGCCCTTCGCCTCACATCGTTCCTTCTTCATCTATCCCCCCTCCCCTCCCCCGATCTCCGCCACTGTTGGCACTCGTTCTTCTTTGCTTGTCCTGGCGAGGGGCCTCTTTTGTCGTGGCGCGGCCCCCCTTCTTTGATGAGTTCCTCAACTCCTGCACGCGCACAACGCACACACACACACACACATAAGCGTTCTTTGTTTCTACCCAGGAAAACTGCTCACAGCGAGGGGCATTCCCTCCCCCCCACACACACGGGCACACGCTGTGATTGACCCCCCTCCTCCTCTCCTTGTTTCTTTCTCCATTACCTTCTTTGCTCTGGTAGCTCCTCGATCGAAAGGTGCTTGACTCTCACTCTCTCTCTCCTCCCTGTGCACGCTTGTGCGCGTGTCTGGGCACGAGTGTCACGTGCCGTCTTCAGCCAGCTGAGGAGCAGCACTTGACTCATAGCTGCACGCACGCCCACTCACTATCGCGAACTTGGCTGCGCAGGGAAGGAAGAGGAGGACAGCCACAACGAAGAGATTAAACCGAAACTCAGGGGGCCGCGCATGCACCCAAGAGAGAAGCCGGATCCGCCCTCACACGTACCACTGCTTCACACAGGTCGACTCGCATGCCATTTGTGGTTACTTTGTCGTCCCTCCTTTTCACTCCTGCCCGCCCGCTTCACAGGGGACGTCTAGCAGAAGCGTAGGCCTTACTAAGCAAGAGGCGTAACACGGATAAGTCCACACACGCGCATAACAAGGGACGCCCCAGGCGCACTACTACAAGTACGAGCACCACCAACGCCCCTCCCGCCCCCCAGGGACTGGGAGAAACACACGCGCCGACTTGCCCTTCTTCACATATACTTCAGCCCAGACTCCCCGTTAAACCGTTGACTTTCTGTGTTCTAGGAGACGAAGGAAAGGAAGGCCTCGGCACTCCCCTTGTCTCCCCCTCCCCCCTCCCCCCTCCGCCAGGCCGCAGTGCGTTCTAAGCGACAGAGACCGTCCCCCGCCCTCTCTCCTCCTCGCACGCGCTTGCCAGTGGTGCTGTGGGCCGGCGCAACTTGACACGCACCCGCGCACATTCATACGGCACTCCCTCTCGCGTCTCTTTCTAATTCCTTCTCTCGTTGTGCGCGTGGCGGCGCACTGGCGGGTTGCGTGAGGAAGCGAGTCTTCACTGACAAGAGCGGAAAACTAAAACTGTATCATAATGCAGCGCGGTGGCGATCGCGCTTTAGGCACCCGCATCAGCAGGGGAACAGGGATAGGCATCCTCCCCCTGTTGCGCAGTCGATGGATCGCCCTCAGGCTCAGTCAGCAGAAGTGCTGGCCCCGATATCACACAACGCAGTCGTCACTGCGCTCTTGCTGTGTACGGACGCTGTCCCTGTGGCGGTCTTGGCCAGCGTCCCCCTCGCCATCATCGCTACGGTGCACGGCGACCACGTCGTCGTCGTCGCCGCCTCCCTCGCGGGCCTCCTTGTGGTGCCCTTGCCGAGGTGCAACGGGCTTCCTTCGCGGCCGCCACACGTCCCCTCTACTCCGTCTGCAACACCATTTCTGCAGCTCTTTATCTGCTTCTCCATTTTACGCGTCGGGTGCTCACTACTGCTCATCTTCCGGCATTTTCGGCCCCACCCGCACTGCCCTCGGCTCTGGTGCGTTGCGTCGTGCGTTGGAAACTGCAAAAGCCTCGGACGGTGGTGAGGGGGTCGACATGGTAGCCAGCACCGACAATGGGGCGACGCCGAAGCGGATCAGGAAGGCGTCAGCGGGTCTCAAGACCCCAACCGCAACAGGGAAGAGGAAATACACTCGAAGGGCCACTGCTGTTGCGTCTAAGGGAGTGGCTGAGGCCGTTGACAGCGCTACCGTGTGCGCATCTGCATCGAGCTCCTCCGCCTCCGGCACTGGAGCGAAGCATTGCCCATCGACGCACCGGGGCGGCGACAGCGCCTCGGACACGGACGCTCATGGCACCCGAGAGGAGGAGGAGGTGTACAGTGGACAGTATGAGTTGTCGCCCGAGGAGACGTACCGGCAAACAAGTGAGCGCCTGCTACTCCCCCTGAACGCCGTTCGATTTGTGCTGAGGCAGGCGAAGGAGGGCGCCACGATCCCCTTCCTTGCGCGGTACCGGCAGGGCGAGACCGGCCGAATGGACGAGACGCAGTTGCGCCTTGTCATGGATACCGCCAAGGAAGTGGCTGAGGTGCACCGCCGCCGCCAGTTCATGCTGCGAAGTCTGGAAAGTCGAGGCTTGCTGACGCCAGCGCTCCAGACGGCTCTCGAGTCCATGGTGCACGTCAGCCAGCTCGAGGATGCTTGGGAGCCGTATAAAGAGCGTCGAACAAGCCTTGCCTCGCGCGGACGCGCTGCAGGGCTCGGCCCGTACGCCGACGCCCTCCTCCACTTCAACCCCGAAGACCCCAATTGCAAGGCGCGCCTCGACGAGCTGAGCGCGTTTGTGCGTCGCACTGACAATGGGGAGCGGTTGCTGACCGCTATTGTGGCCGAAGACGTGCAGCGAACCGAAGAGCTGCGGCGCCGACTTGGCGAGTACTGCCGTCACACGGCGCGCCTGTCGTCCACACTGATGGCGAAGCCACGGAAGAAGGCCGCGAAGGAGCTGCATGAGGAGAGCTTCGACGCGCTGTGCAAGCACTTCGCCTACTACGACAATAAATCATGGTCAGTCCAGCGCGTCGCGGCGCACGTTGTCCTGGCGCTGCAGCGCGGCGAGGCCAAGGGCGCACTGAAGGTGGACACGGCGTCAGGTCCGAAGAGCCACGGGTTGTTCATGCACACGGTTCGCGAGCAGTACCCCTCCCTGAATCGCCTGCTATCGTCGTCATCGTCTTCGGTGCCCACCGCGGACGGCGCTGGTGCCTACTCCCACGTCTTTCGCGATTTCGGCTATGGACGGAAGATTGTGCATGCCGGCTTGCAGGCCGCGTACGACCACCTCGTGAAGCAGGCACACCTTGCGATTCGGCGAGACTTGAAGAAGAGCGCGGAGCAGGAGGCCATTGTCGTGTTTGCGCACAATCTGCAGCACATGCTTCTCCAGCGACCTCTCTCCCGCTCGCGGATCTTGGCGATGGATCCTGGCTTGGCGAACGGCGTGAAGTGCGTGGCGCTGGATGAGAACGGCGCAGTTGAAACCTTCTTCACCTGCACCCTCATGGACGAGCAGAAGATGCGGCGCTACGTCATTCAGGTGGTCGAGTCGCGGAGGTTGAACAAGGTCGTGATTGGCAACGGGACGGCGTCTGGCCGCGTGACGGACTTGATTGCGGACCTCATCAAGCAGCAGAAGTGGACAGATGTGGAGTTTGCCGTCGTGAGTGAGGCGGGTGCGAGTGTGTACTCCGTGTCTGATATTGCGAAGGAGGAGTTTCCCAACCTCGACGTCATGTACCGTGGCGCGGTGAGCATCGGCCGTCGCGTACTGGACCCGTTGAGCGAGCTGGTAAAGATACCCGTGCGCAGCATGGGCATCGGAATGTACCAGCATGACGTGAACGAGAGGGAGCTGATGCGGGAGTTGAACTACGTGCTGGAGTCCTGCGTCGCCAAGGTTGGAGTCAACGCAGCCAGCGCGAACCGCTACGTCATGGAGAAGGTGCCTGGGATTAAGAAGAGAATTGTGGACCAGATTGTGCTGGCGCGCCATGCAAAGAAGCTGCATAGCCGTGAAGACTTGCGGCGGGTGCCGGCCATGACGGAGAGCGTCTACGAGCAGATCGCAGGCTTCTTCCGCTTCCCTAACTCGCCAGAGCCACTCGACAACACGAATATCCACCCCGAGTCTTACCCGCTGGTGCGGCGTCTCGTGACGCTGTACACGGCGGGCCAGCTGGGGGACGCCGAAGTGATGGCCGAGAAGCTGGGGGAGGCGGCAGATGGTGCGGCGATGGCACTCGGTAGCGCACGCATCCGCCAGCAGGTCGCCCAGCAGCTGGAGCGCATGTCTCCCGCTCAACTGGCGAACCTGGCCTCTGAGAAGCTGTCTTGCAGCGTAGAGACGCTGGAGCTGTTACGTCAAGAGCTGCTTCACCCGGGCTTGGACCCGCGCGTTTCGCTGCCGCACGCCGGACTACTGCGCCGCGAGGTATACGACGTGAAAAATCTCCGTTCCGGCGAACTGCTCTCCGGTGTCGTGCAGAGCGTCACCATGTTTGGTGCGTTCGTTGACTGCGGTCTGCACGACTCCGTGCTCTTGCGCGGTGAGGGCGTGGATGCGCTGCAGGTGGGCATGTACCTGGACCAGTGTATTCGCTTTGACTGCCTTGACCACCTGAAGCGTCCGCGGGTGTTCTTGGTGCGCGCTGGTGCTCCTGCTGCCCCTGGCGACAGCGCAGATGCCGGGAAGGGATGCGCGCTGTCGGCCGCGCCTCGACGGCTTCGGTTGGAGGCCGAGGATGTTCTCGGTAGAAACGGTCGAGGCTTCGTCAGCCAAGCTTCACCCGACGCGCGCCTCTACGACTTAATGGCGAGCAGCGCGGAGGGGGATGTGACAGCAGCTGGGCCGACACTGACCGCGCGGGTGATGCAAGAGCGTGAGCGCCGCGCCGAGGAGGTGCTCGGTAGCGCAAACGTCACCCCGGTGACCGGTGCGATGAGGGAAGAGGAGAGCAGCCAGGTGAACCTGACATCTCGCCAGCACCTGTCTCACCCTCTGGTGGGGAAGCGAGCCCGGGAGAAGTCAGAGGCGGATGCGCCCCTTCGCCACGCGCCGCGGCGTGTGGAGGATGTCGTCGTTGCCTCTGCTGCCGCTCGTCCGCATTCGACCCTGTCCATGCAGTCGCCGAAGTGTTTCACCACAAACGGCGCCTGCGCGAAACCGCCTGCAAGCGCCTTGCAGACGTCGAGGCCGGCTGCTCGGAGAGTAGACACGGGGGATGTCAGTGGTCAGCATAGCGCCGGCGGTGACGGCGGTGACGCGGTCTTCTTATTTTGAGGTGCGTCGCGCGGTGTCGCTGAGGGCTGCTTCCGGGTTGTGCTGGAGGCGCTACGCCTTCTCTGCGTTGCATTCTTTCGTTTTTCCTTCCTGGTTGTGCCAGTACCTTTGGCTGGTGGTGCGCTTGAGACGGAGTGAGCCCGCTGCTGTGTGCGTGTGCGGGTGTGTGCGCTGTGTCCAAGCGCAGAGGAGCGCTGGATGCGATTGCTGCCGTTCGAGGGCGAGGGAAAGAGGGAATGGGGAGGAGAGCGTGTGTGCGTATGTGTGTGTGCATGCATGCATGCATGAGGTGGGAAGGTCCGATAGCTGCGCTCATCAGCTCTCTCTCTCTGGCTCGGCTCAGCTTCGGTGCCGCTTCCTCCTTTCCTTTTGTGGTGCTTCTCGTGACGCGTCTCAGTGCCCCACTGAGCGGCGAGGTATCGACGAGCTGGCAAGAGGGAGGGAGGGCGGTTCGAGTAAACGATTGTCATACACGTGCTCGTCTGCGAGCTACTCGACGTCGAGGCGGAAAAGAAAAAGGGCCACACGCACACAGACACACGTGCGGGCACGGGAGCACTTTGAGCTGTGCTCATCGCATGCGTGCACGCGTATCGTTTTCGTTTCTTTGGGGAGGGGCCTTTGTCCATTCCACTTTTGGTCACTGGAAAAGAAAAGTGACGAGAGGGGTAGACCCGTGCATGTGCGCATGCGTTTTCTCTCTCCATCTATTTCCCTCCCCCTCCCTGCTCTCCCCGTCCTCCCCGCTTGCCTCGGCACAACGCTGACCCACGCCCTGGCGTGTGCGGTCATTCAGTGGCATAACACAAACAAAAGCGGCGTGCGTGCACTGATGACTCCAGTCAGAAGGTAAGTGCGCTGATCAACCGTAGCAGCGTGCATGTGTACACGTACCTCACCATCCTCATGGTGACTTTTTTTTGTTGGGCTCTCCCGCTTCTCTTTGTGTTTTTTTTTTTAGCAGTAGAGACCACACGCGCACAGCGTGCTGACACGACCGCTCTTCTTCCGATACATCGAGTTGCGCAGCGGACGCGTGCTCTCCCTCCCTCTCTCTCTCCTTTTGTTTCTCGTCTCTCCGCCGTTGCCCGCCTTTAAAAGGACCTACACGAGTAGCCGATGTTGGCGATACACGTGTATCCTCACGATATGCGCTGCGGTCGCGGCGGTGGTGGTCATTGAGGCTACGATGAGGGTGAGCGATGGGGAGGGCGTGACGGTGACCGTGGTGGCGGCAACATGCGCGAGTGCCGCGGCCGCGAGAACTAGGTCATCAACGTTGCCGAGGAGAACGCGCGAACGTTGGCGAGCGCGTCAGTCCCTGTCGACACGAGCTGCTTTCCGATTGACTTGTCTGAGAGCGAGTTCAACACCTACGCCAGGTCCTACTAGTTCCTGGAGAGGTGCAAGGACGTGGCGGGTCAAATGTGGAGGATCGACGTCCAGCACGAACTCCTTCGCTCGATCCATAAGAAACACCTGACCGAGTCGGACACGCGGACTTCAGTGTAGGTGGAGGGTCTCTGCGCTGGCAAGGGGCACACCACTCTGTCTGCGAAGAAGCTGGGCATCGGGGACGGTTTCTTCGTTGAGTGTACGTGGAAGGAGGACGAGGGTCTGGCTCCGATCGTGGAGCATCAGCTCTTTGCGGGCTTTTTTGTTCGTTGCCGCACCAAGTTAACGATGGAAACGAAAAAAAATGGGAGAGCGAGTCTGCAGACCCGCAGGGGCACCGAAAACACACACACACACACCCACAATGGGGACACCACCACTGCGCACTCTTGACGCTGGTGGGAGAGGATATCTGATGTTGCACCGGGAGCGTGGTTGTGCGCCCTCTGCGCACTGACCTCATCCCCTTCGCTCCGGCGCACGTCCTCGCCGCACAGCAGGCGAGCTTCGCGTGTTTTGTGGCGCGGCTGCTTCTCATCATTGAGTTCCTTTCGTGGGAGAGGGGTGTGGGGTATGTGCGTGGGCGACGCAGGTTTTCCTTGTTTCTACTCTGTGAGCGTCCTGCTGTCGAATGCTCAAGCTCACTCGTACATCCTCCTCTCTCTTGTGGTTCCCCCTTGACCGCCTCTTCATTGTACCCCCTTCATCACTGCTCCCACCCACTCTTCCTGGTCGTTGTGTGCTTGTGTTTGCTCTGGTACTTGCGGCGCATGCACGCGGTGAACTTGCGTGCGCAGCTTATCGGTCACTCATCCATCCATCCAGCATTACTCTATTTTCTTGCGTGTGTGTGTGATTGGGGTGGGAGGGGACTTTTTTCTTGCTCTGGTCCTCCTCCCCTTCCCTCTTCGCCGCTGCCCACCATTGCGCTGTTGGCTTCGATTTCTTTTTCGTTAATTCGTATCGTTGGGTCGTTGCGCCGCCCGCCCGCCCCTCCCCCCTCGCTTCCTCCTCTGGGCCTCTTCCGTAGTTGTTCGCCCATCATCGTCGAGCTGATCGGCTGCGTGCGTGTACCAGCCGTCACACACGAAAGAGGCGGGAGGAGGCAGAAGAAGGCAACGGAGGAAAATACAAAAGTCGGCGTCTCCTTTGGTTCTCCAAAAAAAAATTGAAGGCATTTTCTGCTGCCTGCTGTGCGTTAGTTGTATCCTTCTCGCTGCTCGCCTTTTCGCCACAGGATTGCTGGTGCTGCTCTCGTGTCTGTCTGTGTGTGTGTGTGTGCTTGCAAGCTTGCCTTTCTACTTCCTGCCTCTCGGCGACCCCCCCCTCCACCCTGTGTTTCTCTCCTTCTCCTGACTCGCATCCGTCTTTGTCCCACTTGCCCCGTGAGCGCGGTCTGGCTTGTTCTCGGAACATCTGAAAGAGACACCCACACCCACACGCACACACACACCGCGCTGATCAAAGAAATTTTGTTCTTGTCTCCCTCCCTTCACCATGTCTGAGGGCGAACTGCGGGTGTACTCGTGGGAGGAGATCGCGAAGCACACGAATGATGACGACTGCTGGGTGGTGATGTACGACAAAGTGCTGGATGTGAGTAAGTGGCTGCAGGAGCACCCTGGCGGCCTCGACCCCATCAAGGACATGGCTGGCATGGATATCACGAACAGCTTCGAGAGTATTGGGCACTCGAGCACGGCGTTGGTGAAAAGTAAAAGCTTTATCATCGGCTGCGTGGACCCGGAGGAGTCGAAGATGCGCAAGGAGGCCGCAAAGAAGGCGTCAGCCCCGGCCCCGAAGTGGTCGGAGACGAAGCGTGAAGAGCTGCGGCACTACAAGGGTGGCGAGGGTATTATCCCGCTGCCCATCCTCGTCGGGGTGGTGGTGGCCATCCTGGCCCTTCTCTTTTATCTGTTGAAGTGACACAGCATTGCAGGCGCATGTGTGTGTGTGTGTGTGCTTGCGTGGGCGGAGCGTTGAGGTGAGAGCGAGAGGCATCCGCTTCCACCCCACCCACCCACGCCACCAGCACCCATAACACTAAACAGAAGAACTTGGAACCACCAACGCTATCAGGAGGCAGCAGAAAATGTAAAGAAACAGGACGGAGGGGCGGAGAGAGGGGAGGAGGCTGTCGTTCCTTATTCGCCGGAATGGGCTGGGCTTCTCTTTGCCTCACGCACTTCGCTGTCTCTCTGCCTTCTGCCCTTGTGTTCGTTTTCCGTATCTCGGGGCAGGGAAGAGGCGGCAACGCTCTCGCGCGAATGCGGCGCGCTGGATGGGGGGGGGGGGCGAAGCGCTACACACCAACACGTATTAAAAAGGGCACATGTGCAACGAATATGGCCGTCGATGGCTGTGGACTGCGGGAGCGTCGACAAAGAAAAAAGGGGGGAAACTCAGAGAAGAGAGGGAAGCAGAAGCAAGGTGCATGCGTGTGTGGTCTATCGTGGAGGAGGAGTGGTCTTCGAGGTGCTTTCATTTTAGTGTGCATGCGCGCGTACCTCTGGAGCTGAATGCTGCACTGGCAACTCTGTTGAACAGCACAACGACAAAGAAAATGAATGAACGTGAAGGTGCCGGGCCGGAGAGGGAGACAGGGGGGGTTGAGCACCTGCCAATACCCACAAGGCAGTGCATCCATTGTACGCTGCTGGCTCATAGAATGTAGGGAAGGCTGAGGGAGAGCGGGAGGGGGGAGGGATGCATGTCTGCGCGCCAGCTATGCGCTGCAGGCGCACTCGCCGGATACGCATCGTCATCTGGATCCCTCTTTTACTTACTTGGCGATGGGGGCACACGTTCAGGTGTTTTGTTCGGCTGTAATGCTGATGAGTGATTGAAGAGGATGCACCGCATCGCGAGCCTCTTCCGTTGTTTCTCCCTTGGCTATTGTTTTGCTTTCTTCTTGACTGCAGTCATTCAACATGTTGCGCAGACTCGCACGGATTGTGACGAGTCGAGTTACCCAGCTGGCGGGACACTCCACATCGGTTTCTTCTCTGATCGCCTAGTTGCGGTGTTCTCCGTCTATCATGTGACTCTCTCTCTATCGTGACATGGAAGGGGGAGGGGTGGGTGAGCTCGGGCTCCCGGGGAGGACTTGAGTGAGACTGAGCCTTCGCAGAGGGATTCGGATGCACTCACGCAACCACACGCTCCACGAGCATCAAAGAGGGCAGCGCGACAGAGAATAACACGCAGCCTCAGGAGGTAATTGTGTGCGTGTGTGTGTGCATGGACGGCATGTGCAGCGGGTAGAGAGCACCGGGGAAACCGGGTCCACGCCTCCGCTCTGGCCCACTACTTTAAGCCTTCGGAGCATTATGCTGTTATGTCGACGTTTTATTTCTTTCGTTCTTTTCCCACTCCTGCCGTTGGACGTACAGGGCGTGATGGGGCGCACGTGTTGCAAGAGGGAAGGTGTGTGTGTGTGGTGATGGGGGAGGAGGGGGGGAGTACCGCAGCGAAAAGGAAAAAAATGGACAACGCGGATAGAGCGAGCGAGCCCGAAACGGCTGCGTGGTTGCCGCTGCGCAGGCCTGCACATCTCTCCGCAGCCACCCCAAGAGGATACCCTGTGCGCGTTTTGCGCGTGGGGTGCACACGCCGGGTGGCGGTGTCATCACAACATCTCGGCAGCTCCCATGCGGGCATCAACTCTCGCGTTTTGCGAAGCCCTCGCTTTGGACAGGCGTCGAGTGAGGAGCGGCAGCGATGGCCCACGACAACACCGCGCTGACACGCGCAGCGAAAACACACCGCGGGCCCCTTGCGTGCAGTTGCCGCGCCGAGTGTAAAGCGATGCGACCGGGGCTTGGAGCAAGCGCGAAGAGAACCGGACCAGCGAAGACAGGCAGCGAGGCGTGGCTGTTGCACAAACCCTCCCCATGACCATGGCACCCGGCACCGGCCCCCACAGAGTAGCACAGGGCGTGCTTGTGTGTGGCGTGGTGCGGGGTATCCGGGGCACAAGCGCTGGCGCGACTGGGAGGGCGAGGCATGGCGCACAGGCTGGGTGCACGGACTCGGTGGGCCCTGGCCTGGAGCTGGCCAACTTTCTCCCTGAGCTCACCCGGCATGCGTGTGTGGGTCACCCCCTGCCACCCGCACGGAAGGCGCCACCGCTTGCTGCCCTCCAGCGGGTGGACCCTGGGCGCGGCCCGCGTGGGTCAAGGGGTGCGGCACCCCCGAGGCCGGTGGGCGCAGACGACGCGGAGCGTATCCGAGGAAGGGGGCGGGAGGGGCCCGTTAGGCGCATGGGCGGACTCGGCGGCAGGGCGGTTTGGCCCAGACGACCAGGATGGAACCGTGGCGCGGCAGCGGCAGATGCGCTGCGGCTGTGTGTGCGTGTACTCGCTGGCTTGCTCGTTGTGGAAGCGGCACGTGATGGAGCGCTGTGCCTCGTTCGAGCCCTACGAGCAGCACCGCATTGACGTGTAGTTGCTGTGGCCTTTTCTTTGCAGCTTTGTTGTGGCTCTAGCCTTTGGCTCGTCTCTCTGTCTGATGGTCCCCCGCTTGGCAGCGGGCTTCCCTGTGCCCCGCTGGTACCTCATACCCAGCCACCATCGCCGTCGGAGAGGGAAAAAGTCTGCAGACGAGGCCCTCCACCGGAGGGGAAGGGGCCCCACGCACAGACACGGTAAAAGGCAAGCAGGCAGGCGCGACATGAAGCTCAGCGTCACGTCCAAGGAGAGAGAAGGGGGAGGGCAATGCGAGAAAAGGACACCGAAAATATGCGGACGAGATGCAAAGGCCCATGAGCGCAAGGCGCAAAGGACGTTCCTTCGACTGGTCTGTACGTCCTCGAGCTGTTGGAGGGTGCTCCTTGCTCGTTGTCTGCCCTACCCATCCCCCCTCTCCCGTCCCCGTTTTACGTTGCAGTGAGGGATGGCGGGGCTACACGGGTATGTTGTGGGCCGCACCCACCGAACCACCACATATATATATATATATATGTATACTGTACATACGTATATATGTGTGTATCTATGTATGCCGATGTGGGCCTTTGTGGTCTAGGTTAGCCCGCATGTGTCCCCTCATTACGTTTTCCTTTTCGATGTCGTTACATCATCCCTCCTCCCCTCTCCTCCCCTCGCGTTCCTTTTCCTTTCGAACACGTCACCCACACACGCACACGATGGCGTCAGCCGTGGCCAACACCTTCTCGCTCTTCTCTCTCCTGCTTTCTTTATTCTTTCTGAAAGATCAACCAAAGCCACATACACGTACACACGCATGCGTGTATACCTATGCATGCATACAGGCACATGCATACACCCACCCACCCACCCACCCACCTCCTCCGAGGGCAAAGGAATTAGGCAGACCTGTTTGCTCTCTCTCTTCTCCTTTGGACCCATTTTCGCGTTGGCGTGTGCGTGCGACTTCTTCCGCGCCTGCCCCTTCGCACATCGTCTCAAGAGACGTAAAGGAGAACTCGTGTGAAGTAGAAGGGAGGAGGAGGAGGAGGAGTGGTCCTGAGACGACTGTCCATCTCGTCATTCCCGTAGCCTATTTCGTGAAGTTACAGCCGTATACATACATACATATATATATATATATGTATGTATGTATGTATTTCTCCCTTAGTGTCGTTCCGTGCCGTTGCTGCTACTCACAGTCCTCGCTCTCATAAACCCCTCCCTCCCTCCCTCCCTCCCTCCCTCCCTCCCTCCCTCCCTCCCCCCGGCGCCTTTCCGTGTGAGAGAAGCGCCGAGCAGCGGAGGCTGTTCCTGCATCCGCGACCTATACGTCTCGTTTCGTGTGTACGGCCACGATCGAGGAGAAAAAAAAAGCAGCCTCAGCCGTGCTCCCATCATCTCGGAGATCGCTGAAGCGGAGCGGAAGTGAGGGAGAAGGCGCGAGCACCGGCGTGACGTCCCGTCATCAGCGTTTCCTTTCGCAGTATTTCTTTTTTTTTTGGATTTCGTGTGGTTGGCCGCGCTCCGACTACGCGCCCCCCTCCCTCTCCCGCTGCCATCCCCGATCTCTCTCTGTGCGCGTGTGCAGGGCTGCATGCAAGCACACGCCCTATCGACATTGGTAGATAAGCGCACTTATTGTTGTGGAACGCGACGCACGACATGCTCCGAGCATCGGTGATGCGCGCTCTTGGCAGGCCAGGCTCGCCTAGCATTGCTGCTAGTGCCTGTGGCACGGGTCGCATTCCCATGGCTGCACTGTTCCGTCGCACTGCTACGCCGACTGCAGCGTCTGCCACGGCCGCTGCTGTGACGTCAGCGCTGTGGTGCACTCGGTGCTTTGAAAGCTCCAGTGCGGAGTCGCCGCCAAACGATCCTGGTGCGGGCGAGAAAGTGAGGTCGGCTGAGGAGCCGCGCGTTGAAGCGACTCCGACGCCATCGGAGGCGACCGCAGCGCCGGCCGCCGCTGCCACTCCCGCACCTGCCACCCTTATCAAGAGCAAGGGGGTCGACTACGCCCGACTCTACGCGCATCACCCGATCGACTACGAGCGATCCACTTCGCAGTCCCCCAACATACTGCGTTTTCCTGCGAACACGTCTGACCCGACGTTCCAGGAGAACATGGCGCGCATGGAGGGTTTTGTTGAGCAGCTGCGCGCACGCGTGCGGTACGTGCAAGCCGGTGGCGTTGTGTCGGCGGAGGATGCTGCCAAGGCCGGTGTCTCTATTGCATCCATCGAGGCGGACGACCGTGTCCGCAAGCTGCACCTGAGCCGCGGCAAGATGCTCGCGCGCGAGCGCATCGAGCGGCTTATCGACCCTGGCACCCGCTTCCTCGAGCTCTCGCAGCTGGCTGGGTGGGACTTGTACTGGGATGACAAGAAGAAGGAGTACGAGAGGTGCTACAGTGGTGGCATTTTGACGGGCGTCGGCATCGTGAACGGCGTTCGATGCATGCTCGTCGCGAACGACGCAACGGTGAAGGGTGGAACGTACTACCCAATCAGCGTGAAGAAGCACCTGCGCGCGCAGAAGATTGCGGAGCAGAACCACCTGCCCTGCATCTATCTCGTCGACAGCGGCGGCGCGAACCTCAGCCGTCAGGACGACGTCTTCCCTGATGAGCAGCACTTTGGTCATATATTTTTTAACGAGGCGCGAATGTCCGCCAAGTCCATCTCGCAGATTGCGGTGGTGATGGGCAGTTGCACGGCGGGTGGCGCCTACGTGCCAGCTATGGCAGATGAAAATATCATTGTAGCCCGCAACGGCACCATCTTCCTCGGCGGGCCGCCGCTTGTCTTCGCGGCCACCGGAGAGAAGGTATCGTCAGAGGGTCTCGGAGGCGCAGACGTGCACTGCCGCATCAGTGGCGTGGCGGATCACTACGCGACTGACGACCTGCACGCCTTGTACCTCGCGCGCCGCGCCGTGGCGAACTTGAACTTGAAGGAGCACAATGAAGCTCGGAACCCAACCGATATGAAGCCGGTGCCACCGCTGTACGACCCGAGGGAGCTGGGCGGGTTTATCCCGGATATGCTGTCGGACGTTGTCAAGAGCTTCGACGTGCGGGCCATCATTGCGCGCATCGTCGACGGCAGCCGCTTCGATGAGTTCAAGGCGCTGTACGGTAGTACGCTTGTGTGCGGCTTCGCAAGGGTTGAGGGAATGCAGGTAGGCATTATCGCGAACCAGGGCATCCTCTACTCGGAATCCGCCCTGAAGGGGGCGCACTTTATCGGTCTGTGCACGCAGCGCAAGGTGCCGCTGCTCTTCCTCCAGAACATCACCGGCTTTATGGTGGGCAAGAAATACGAGGAGGGCGGCATCGCTCGCAACGGTGCTCGGCTCGTGATGGCAGTGTCCACGGCACCGGTGCCGAAGATCACGGTACTCATAGGTGGCAGCTATGGCGCCGGCAACTACGGCATGTGCGGGCGCGCCTTCGAGCCGCGCTTCCTCTTCATGTGGCCAAACGCGCGCATCAGCGTGATGGGCGGGACGCAGGCCGCCACGGTGCTTGCCTTAACGAACCGTAACTTGAAGAATGCCTCGGAGGCCGAGGTTGCTGCGTTCAAGGACAAGGTGAAGAAGAAGTACGAGAGGGAGGGTTCGTGCTACTACAGCACCGCGCGCCTCTGGGACGACGGCGTGATTGCTCCGGAGGACACGCGTGTCGTTGTGGCAGAAGCGCTGCGCGCGACGCGGCTGGAACCGATGGAAAAAAAATAGAGCGTGGAGGTGCCCATGCAAGTTTTTTTGGTGCGCGTGCTCTTGTGAGAGGGTGCGCTGTGCGCAAAAAAAAACCTGTAACAGCCTCCACGGGTGCGCTTCTTCGTTCGCGCTCTCTGTCCTTCTCGCTTCCCTCGTGCGATGGGGCGCATACATGCTCTCGCCGTCTGTGTTGTACTCGGGTTGTGTGTGTGTGTGTCTGTGTGTGTGTGTGTGTTCGCTGATGTGCTTTTCGGTGCCCATTTCTTTATTTTCACGGAGTCAGATCGGGCGTGGGTGTTGCTGGGAAGGTTGATGGCATGGAGCTCATCGTCCTCGTCCCCATCGCGACTCTGCCGCTGCGCCACGGCTGTCCTCCTGTGAATGCTGGGCGTGGCGGCTGAGGAGAGGAGACGGGGTCGTGAGGAGAGGTGGAAAGACGTGTTGAGATAGGCGACGATCAGTGAGCGATAGCGCAGGAGGCGTGTTTGACTACCACCGCCACGGTGAGGCACGGACTTGACCTTGTCTCGGGGCTGTGTAGTCCCTACACCGCTGTGTTTACGTGCCAGCCGTTTTTATGTCAAGGGGCACATCACATCAGCACTGATGCTAACGTGCCTGCGCGCGGACGAGCACCCTAGCCTGTCATACCATCCTTTCTTGCGCACATGTGCCCCCCCTCCCCCCATGCTACCACAGGCATTCATGCTCAACTTGCCATGGACCCCATCCTTGCGGGTGGATGGGCCCAAGGCGTTTGTATCGTTTCTCTTCCTCTTCCTCTTCTTGCTCTCACCGCGTAACTCGCCGGCTGCGTGTTTTTGGCGTTTCCACTGACTGCCCTGCGCTCACCCTTGCCTCCGGTGCGACTCAGTGCGAAGAAGAAAACAACAGAGAAGCGAAAGCTGAGCGGCGTACTGCAGTAAGTACAGATATACGGCCACGGCGCACCCTTCGAGTGTCGCCCCACTTTTGCCACATCGCTTTGTCTTACCCAGCGCTCCTTCACTGCTCAGCCTCCCCATGACGGATCTGAGAGGACCGCCGCCCGGCAAGGCGATCTCCACCTCAAGCGGCTTCGTGCAGTGCAGCACGCACAATGTCCGGCGCAAGGCCGAATGCTGCGAGATGAAGGCGGTGCTGAACGCTGATATGGAGGTGATTGAGTACATATGCGTCTGCAGGCACCCCTTCACGTGCAAGTCGGCTAGTGAGCGGCAGAGCAATGGCCTAGGAGCCGCTTCTGGCGCTCGCAGAGACGCTCCGGATGGGGAGAGCAGCGGCGCTGCGCCGCTCGTCATAGACGCCAGCAGCACGAGGATGAAGGCTCACTCCCAGGACCACCACCATGGTGGGCAGCGCAGTGCTGCCGAGGCAGCAGATGGGGAGACCGGCGTTAGCACTCTCTTCGCCGTGTCTTTTTACGATGCCTCGCGCAGCACATCAGGCCCGAGCGCCGCTGCCGCCGCTGCCTCGCCAAAACTGTCCGCTAAAGACGGGGAAGACAAGGGTGACGTGAACGGCGAAGGCACGAAGGCTAATGCAACGACGATTAGCGACAGCGACACCGATGACGTGGACTCCCTCGACAACTTACCTTCGTTCACTGCCGGCGCTGCCCCAGCCACCGCTGCCGTCGCATCGCTCCCTGCCGCTCCACGAGAACGCCCGCGCTACTACGACTCCGTGCAGAACGCCGGCACCGGGGGCCACGCACCGCCGGCTAAGGTGTGCTGGGGCTGCGGCATGTCAGGACACGAGAAGCCCGCTTGCCCCAACGCGCTGTGCCGCACCTGCCACCAGAGGCGTGGGCCGTACGGGTCACCACACCGATGCACGTCCGTGGTCACGCCGTCGCCGTTCATCGTGTACCCGACGCCGTCCGAGTGGCGCGCGGCAACTCAGAAGACGGCGGCCGCAGCGGGGGAGCCGAACGGCATGGCAGCCGTGCGCTGTGTGGCGTGCAACGAGTACGGCCACTTCGACTGCTCCACTGTGGTGTTGCCCTCCTCGTACGCCTTGGTTGCTTCGTCGTCCCCCGGCCCTGCCGCAGTGCCGCACACGCTCATCCCCAGCTGCTGCTTCTGTGGCGTCCGCGGGCACACTGTCTTCGACTGCCAGCAGCGTGAGCACGTCAACCCTGACTACTTTGAGCGACGCAACCAACTCTTCGCGGATTCCGCGCGCCGTGGCAGCGGTATTACAGCAGCTGGTGCGTCCTCCAACAACAGCGGCGGTAACAGCGGCTACGGACACCCCTTGCAACAGCAACACCAGCAGCGGTTCTACGGCAGTCCCACCAGTGGGGCACCGTTGCCATCCTCCTCGTTTACGCGCTACGGCAACGACCGCGGCGGTGTCGGTGGTGGCCAGCGCCGTGAGCGAGACTGGTGCGACAATCGCGAGCAGCGCTTAGGTGGCAACCAGTACAGCAACAGCCGCCGTGAGGGCAGCGCGTACTACAACGACTCCTACGGTGGCGAACGGGATCATCAGCGACGGCGCTACGAGTCTCCGTCGTTCTCTCGTGCCGGCGGCGGCCCTGCCCCCTCGTCGTCGCCTCTCGTGCACGGTCGAGACCGCTTTCAAGAGGGTGGTCAGCGGCACCATGAGGAGCGATCTCGTGACAACTACGGTAGCCGCCACCAACGTTACTCAGAGGCTGAGCACGGCGGTGCTGGGCAACGTGGCCACGGCCAGCGGTCGCATTACTCGCAGCAGTCGCAGCACTCCCACCATCACGGTTCATCGCGCCGCGGCGGCCGTCGTGGGGACAGCGGTTACTACAGCGACGACAACTTGTTTTAGAGCCCTGGAGAGGTGCGCACAAGTTACTGTGATGGTGAGCGGTGATGACGGTGGTGGTGAATGGAGCGTGCACTTGGGCTGGGAAGGGTGGGTGGAGGGGAGGGGATCGAATGCACGGCGACTTGTGTAACCGCCGATGCATCAGCCATGGCGGTGGCCGGAGGCTACAGGCGTAGACCGTTGAGCACGCGTGCTGCCCCGCCTTCTTCCGTGCGTAGAACCTCCCCTTCACCTTTTTTTTTGATTCCAGCATGTACCTCTCTCTCTCTCGTGTGCGTGTGTGTGTGTTGCCTTGCGCGAAAGGACGTTGGCTGTGGTGCACTGTCCCCATCCACCCATTGCTCATGCAGCTTCTCTGTGGTTGCACGTGGACGTGTATGTGGCTGCTGCTGCTGCTGTCGCTGCGCACCGAGTTGGATAATGCCGTATATATTTATATATACATGCTAATCAAATAAGAACAGCCCTACATGTCACTCCAAAGAGAGACCCCCTGGGGCGCCTGTATGCACGCGTACTTGAGTGAGCGCCAGCCCTCGCAGCTTCATCGCACACGCTGCGCGGATGTCTTCATGTGAAGATACCGAGAAGGGCGGAGACCGGGCAGACAGGACGGCCTCTTTCTTCGGCTTGCCGTCTTCCTCCCTTTTTTTTCGCTTTTTCATGCGCACATGCCAGCGGGCAAGTGGCGCAGCAGCGCTCAATGCTCGTATGACAATGACCTCCAGCTTGGAGGCGGCGCGTGTGCGTGTGCGTGTGGAGGCGGTTGGCAAGAAGAGGGGATCAGGGTTCTCCTGTTGGCGTGTCTGCGGTGAGTTTCTGAGGTTGCCATCACGTGCCCGCCCATTTCCAGACCTGCGCAGTATCGACTGCACACAGTTTCTTCCGTGCCCGACTCCTCATCCCACCCGTGCGAGATCCCGCCATGAATCCTTGCAGCGCATGATATCCACTCAACTTGCCGCCATCCTGTTACCATCCTTTCCTCGCGCCTTCCGCATTGAACGGGTGTGGCTCTCTTCGCGCCGCTTTCACCGGTCATTCTCGGCGACAATTGACCTGTACTACACACACTCACACGTGTTGTATGCGCAGCTTCTACAACTGTAGGCTCTATTCTTTTTTTTTGTCCCATCGCCAACCTATTCACGCTCACAACTCCCCCGTTCTCCGTCTCTCACGGTGTTTCTTTTGTTTTTTTTCTTTACCTGTCTTTCTTCGCTTGTGGTTTCGCTCACTCTCGTGTGATTCGCACGTGCACGCTTTCCGGTCCTTCGGTCTCTCTCCACCCCGCTCCTCCCCTCGCGCCCTTCTCCTTTCTTCTCCCAGTGATTTGCATCGTTGTGCCCCCTGTGTGTGTCTGTCCGTCTGTCTCGGTCTCTCTGTGTTTCTCGGGCCCATCCCTTCCCCCTCCCTCCCCCAACCACACCCACGACCCACACAACAACGAACAAATTCCTCACGAGCTGTGGGGCGGAAGACAGATTCCCAAGGAAAAGGTGAGCGAGGGATATACACAAGGCACCTGCGGCAGCGTTCCAACCCGCGCAGGTACGTGCAGTCACCCACGTGTAAAACGGAAAAAAAATCGATTCCCATCAGCACTCATCTTTGTCGTTCTGTTCTCCTGCCCTTTTGTCGCCGACAAAAGTCTTTCCTTTCAAACACAGCGGCACGGCTGCTGTGGCTGCCCCCCTCCTCTTCCGACCCTCTCCCTACCCTTGGCCATCGCCACCCACTCCTTTGTACACGTATCTTGAAAGACACCACGACGAGTGGACGCGCAGCGTCACGGGGGCATTATTAGGCTCTTCGCGGTTTCGTTTGTTATTTTCTCCCCTTTAAAAAACAAACAAACAATTGCCTTCTCACTTTGTTTATTCTTTTTTATTTTCGTTGTCATCTCACGTTTTCCGCGCTTCCGTCTCTCTCTGCGGTGGCTCGGATCAGAGGCACGCGAATAACAGCAGCACATACGCACCTAGATACGCGCGCGTCTACATCGGCACGCCCCCACCCTCTCTCCTTTCCGTTCCTCTTTATTTTTATTTATTTATTTCATGAGTTTTATGTCAAACATCTGACACCCCCACACACATCTGTATATATATATATATTATATGTATATATATTCCCCTCTCTCGCTGACCGTCACGCTGTAGTCTGCTTGTCTCTGTATTGCGCCTGGAGTGTGTCTCGATCGAAGAACGGCTGCCTTCGCGCGCCTTGCTTTTTCGTCTCTCCGTTTTTCTCGCACCACACAGGAAGACACACACCAGGCCCCCCCCCCCACACACACACTCCCGCTCTCCACTCTTCGCTCTCCCCTGAGATTTGAAGACACGTATTTCATTCTTTTTTTTCATTTGGATCCGTTCGGCCGTTTTCTTTTCCCGCTGTGTGGGGTGATAAGTGCGTGCGTGTGGTGAGGCCCCAAGGGAAGACAGATCCACCTTGTCTCTTCCATGGCAACTGGCTCGTGCCCCTTGTCCTCCTCTTGACCTCACCGTCTTGCCGCCGGCTCTGTGACTCAGTTACTTGCTCTCTTCTTTGATTGCCACTGCGCCTGCGCCACGCCCCGCCCGTCCCCCCTCCCTCTGACGGCGTCGCATTGTTTCGGTCATCAGCTCCTAAGAAGTGTGTACTTGGCGGGCGACCCAATTCGCTCGCCCCCTTTTCTCGCCAAGCCCTCCCCACCCCCACCTCTCCTGCTGCACCGTCGAGCGCACCACGAAACCCACGCTCCCGCAGCCCACCCCTAGTTTTCCACACGAGCACCTCCGAGGAAACGCAAACAACCCTCTCCTCCTCCCCCCGCGCGCACACAGACGCACAGACACATAGAGGTGGCTCACGCCAAGAAAAATAGAGGGAAAGGCTATCGTGGCAAGACCAACACCAGCGGAGCTTCCGTGCAGCCGAAGCGAAGGTGCCAATCGGAGGAAAACGCAACAGAACTTTAAAGGTAAGATTTCCCAAAGAAAGGGAGGACACGCACGCAGAGAGAGGACGACGAATCGAACATCGGAAAGGACAAGTGAAAAAAAAACAAAGAAGTTGCGCGCTGAGTACACCGCCCCTTCTTGACCCTCCCCCCCTCCCCACACAGAAGCACTCGCATACAGTCTCCCTTCCCCTTCTCCCCCCACCCAACACGTGTCGGCCCAACGAAGAAGTAAACGACACTGTTGAGAGCGCTGACAACGAGTACACTGTCAGACTTCTCTCCTTGTCTCTTCTTATCTATTCTCCTGCCCAGCGCCGCCACCCCCCTCTCTCCTCTCTCTCCTTGGCCTCCTTTTGTCTGTCAAAATTTTTTGTACCTTTGCTTTTTTTTTTTCTTGCCCCCCCCCCCTGTGTGCCTCCCCTCTCCCCCGTTGTTTCTCTCTCTCTCGCTGCCCTGCTCACTCACCAACCTCCCCTTCTTCCCCCCTGCCCCTTCCCACACTCCCCTTCCCCCTCTTGCCCATCTTTTTTTTTTCGTTTGTATTTTCGGCCTCTCCTCCTCCTCCTCCTCCTCCTCCTCTCTCCCTCCCTCCCTTCCCGTCTTCGGCTTTTTTTTCGTTTCGCTGCTTCCGTTGCTGTGTTTGTGGTGGAGTCTGACGCGCGGAACCACGTACCACACCCACCCATCCACCTACCCACCCACACACACACACACGCACGCATACATACGCACTCCGATCAACAAGAGGAATTCACGAGGGGCTCACACACAAAACACGGAGAAACGGCTCCACCACCTTACCCCTCCGTCTTTGTTTCTTCGCCTTTTGTCCCCCTCCTTTTTTTCCGTCTTGTCTGGTTCTCCTCTGTCTTTTCTCGCTTCTCGTAGGCTCTTCGTTTTGCACTGTGCCCACTGTCGTTCATCTTGTTCACGTCACCCTCCCTCCTCCTCCCTCCTCAGCTCCGTCTTCGCTCACTGCGGGCGTCTGTCGCTGAGTGCGAGTGTGACTCTCCTTTTGTTCCCTTCTCTCTGCTCCTGCTCTTGTCGGTGCGCCTGCCTGCCATTGCACGAGATTCCTCAGTAGTGTGTGGACGAGGGTGCAACAGAAGGTTTCCTTCACTTGCGCTCTCTCTTCTTCTCCGCTTCCCTTGCAGGTTGCTTCATCCATCTCGCAGCTGCTCTCCGCACGCGCTCACACAAGCACTCCCCATCACAAGCGCACGCACGTGTTTGTGTGTGTGTGTGCATAATCTTGAGCTTTTTCGTGTCAACAGACTCGTTTCTTTTTTTTTTTGAAGTCTTTTCTTTGTGTGTGTGTGCGTGCGTGTATTCCTTCGGAAGGAGAGTTGCCCCCTCTCCCCCTTTTCGTTGCCTGTTTTGTTCATCGGCTTTGCGTGCACCTCCTCGTATCACCCCCCCCCTCTCTCTCTCTCTGGGGACGTGTGCCAAGGCGAGTGCAGCGCATAACGAAGACGGAAAAGCCCCCCCCCCCCCACCTCCTCCACCTCCCCTCGCTTCCAGAGAAGTGAACAGTGCCACAGACACAGACACCCACAGACACGAGACGCGAATCGAGTGTTTTGGGTATTGCTTACCTCATTCTCTCGCTCACCGTGCCGCAACGAGCTCTTTATTCCTTTTGTTTTTTTTTCCTCGCATTATTCTTGTATGCCTTGGCGAACACATCTGTTTTAGCGCCCCATATTGTTTTCTTTTTTTCTTTTTCCTTTCCTTGGTCTCTGCGGCTGCGGCTCTGTCGGTGTCTGTGTTGGCTTTTATTCATTTTTTTTTTACTTCTACCCAATATATTTGTATATCTGTCAAGGCGTCGATTGCTCAAACCTCTCCCTTCCACCCCTCCCACCCACACACACCCTCATCTACGCCTAAACACACACACACACACACACACACACGCGCAAAAACAAAAGAGAACGGAGCACAGCCAAAGAGGCGTAAAACATCAGGCGGCAAACGGGCCAACACGCCAAAAGAATCCCCCCTCCAAAAAAAACAAGAAAGAAGAAGCGTAGATCAGCGACGCACTTTCTATTCCTTCTCTTGTCCTTTTTCCTCGTTCTCCCATTTCAATCTTAGTGACCGGGGGTCTCCCTCTCCCTCTCCCTCCCCCCAAAAAACGCACACACGTCATACCTTGTGGGGGGGGGGACCCTTCTTCCTTTTCCCACCACCACACGCAAGATCAGTTTTCTTTTTTTCTTCGTCGTCGCTGTGCTTTGTTCTCTCCGTTTTTTTTTTTCGCGCGTCGTTGTTGACGAATGTGAGCTGCCCCTCCTCCCCCTCCCCCTCCCCCTCTCGTCTCTCTTTTCCCGTTTCTGTTTTTCTTCTTGGGTTCTCCTCTCCACACTCCAAAACCATCTCCGTGTATCACCTACCTCGTCTCTCTTTTTCCTTGCACGCTCCTTGTCCGGATCAACGTGCAAAACCCCTCTGGTCGCCCCTTCGCCCTATTCTACTTGACTTCTCTCTCTGTTCTGCCTGAGCGTGTGTATCCGTGTGTGCGATTTACACGTTGTCGGTCCCTCTCCCTTCCCATCCCTCTCTCCCTTCCCTCATCATCAAGGCTTTATCTATCCGAACGTGTCTAGCGGGTCACCAACGAAAACAAGAAAAAAAACACGCGACGCACACAGAGACACAACAGCAGCAGCAGCAACTTTTTTTTCGTTTGTTTCCCCCATTTTTTTTTTTACGCTTCCATTTGTCGATTTTCTCTTGGATTCGAGGATAATTGCTCCCCCCTTGCCGTTCCTCCTCTTTCTCCCCCCTCCCTCCCGCGCGCGCGCCTGTGCTTGTGATTGTCCGTACTACATCACCACTGACGTTGCTATTTTTGTTTGGCGAAGAGAGGGCACGTGCACACTGCCTTTTTCTGTGATTCTGTATTGTCGTTTTTTCTTCACCGCATAGCCTGTCTCCCTGCCTCCCTGCCTCTCACTCCGCTGTTCATTCTTCTCCGTTTCTCACCTTGTCTCGCTTTCCTTGTCCTTCTCTTTTTTTTGTTTTGTTGCCGTTGTCTTTCGTCTCTTCGCCCCTATAAGGAACACCCGTGTGCGTGTGTGTGTGTGCTGGCTGGCTTGCTTGCTTGCCCCTGCCCACGTTTTTTTCTCCCTTCATCTCCCCATCTCCGCGTATCTTGCCTCCTCCCCCCTTTTTTGTTCCGACTTGTTTCGCGACGTGTGGCGAACTGCCTGGGGTGTCGTCGTCGATTTTGCCGTTGCGAGATCGACGCTGCTCTGTTGTTTGCTGCTTTTTTCCCCTTTTTTCCCCTTTTGGTCGTTCGCACAATCTCTCTTTTTTTTTTCATATTTTGCCTGTGTGCGTTCACGTTATCATTTCTCGTGCCTCTCCACCCCTCGTCCGTTCCCGCCATCTTTTCATCTCTTTTCTCTGTCGTATGTGTGTGTGTGCTTGAAAATATTTTGTTGCTGTTTGGCGTTTTTTTTTTGTGTTCCCACTGTGGGCGCGCTTTTCTGTCGGTCACATCTTCGCCCCGCCCCTCCCCCTTTTTAAAAGTCTTCCGTGACAGGGTTTGGTGCTTTCTTCACATTTTCTTCGTGTGTGTTGGACTCAACTCCCCCTCCCTCTCTCTCTGGTCCCCTCACGCGTTGCTGTCTTCAGTACGACAGACTCTCTCACACGACAACAGACCACGAGAGAGAAAAAAGAAAAGAAAGCAGGAACCAGACGCGACTTCTGCGCTTCTCTCATACACGGGTGTTGTGTTTCCCAGCGGTCGTCGTGCGGTGACCTCCCCCACCCCTCAAAGAATAAAAGAGAAACATATATCTGTATATCTACCTGTATACATATCTCTCTATATCTCTCTCTATATATCTGTATATACCTGTATAAATATCTGTCTATATATATCTATATATCTATCTATATCTGTATATATATATATGTGTGTGTACATCTAGACTTCACTGTCCTTTTCGAAATTTTGGTTTGCCCTCTTCCCCCCTCACCCCAACCATTTTTCTTGAGCGGCGCTCTTCGCTGTTTCACATTTTGTTTGTGTGTCTACCGCCATTGCTTATTTCTCTATTTCTCTCCCTCTTCTACCTTTCATATCTGTGACTTGCGGCGTTTGGGATCTCCCGGCCCCGAGGGGACTCACGTGACAGCAACCCGCGACGCGGTGCACAGTAGTGTTTCAGCCCTCTTGTCTGCTTCAATCGGTCTCCTTGGCTCTGTAAGTGCGCTGCACCCCTCCCCGATTTTGTGCCGGCGCGGACAAACACAAAAACGGCGACGGTGCAGAGGCGAGCAGGTGTGCTTTGCAGTCAGCAGCAACCACCACAGCAACGGCCCCCCTTCTTCCCCTCCCCTCCCTCCACACAAGCTAACAGGATCTACCAAGACAACGGCGGAAGGGCACATAGAGGACTGTGTGTTGCTACGTGTGTCTTTGGTGTCCCCTCTCGCGACGCTCATTTCCTTCCCCTCCCACCCCCTCGTTTTATATTCGTCCACCGGTGCTCTCTCACGATTTTTTTGTTTGTTTGCTTCCGTTGTTGTTGTTATTTGGGTAAAATTGTTTATTCCTTTGAGGTGACCCCTCCCCCTTTTTTCCCTTCTCATGTGGGGCTCCTGCTCCCTTCGGTGCGCAACTGTCTTCTGCTTACGTGTGCGTGCGTTCCTCTTTTTAGTTTCGTCTTCCGCTGTCTCTTCGAGGGGTTTATACGACGAGGAGTATATATATACGTAGAAGACACACAGCTACGCACGGGATCCCATTTTTTCCGTATTATTTCTTACTTTCGACCTGTTTGTTGCCCTTTGGGTATTTCGCGGGCTTGGCACTCGGCGACACCTTGAGGCGATTTGTTTTTTACCTTGTCGCCTTGGCTTCTCGCTCTCGATTATATTTCTGCGGCTTACAGACGTGTCTCTCTCTCCCCCTCTCCCCCTCTCTCCGTACGGAGGATACATTATTATTTCATACGTGCATCTTGCCACTGTTTGTTTGTGTATTCGTGAGGTTTGATCGCTTTATATTCGCTCTCCTGTCACTGGGTCTCTCTCTTGTTTCCTCAGGTGTACTTTCAATTTTTTTTCCTTTCGATTACGGCTTTCACGTCGCGTCGTGTGCGTGCTTTTGTGTGCGTGGAGGTGTCCTCCTCCTCCCCCCTTTCAACGCAACGGAAGCAACGAAATCAGCGGCTGCGTCGGTTCATTGGACGATTTTGCTCCCCGACCCCTCTTACTATTATTATTATTTTTTCTCCCTTTCGTGTTTTCTCCTGTTGCTTGTTGTGCACCGCGCGCTATGCACAAATCCCAATCTTCGTCCCCCCTTTACACCCGTAACTGCGCTACGACCGCCACCGGCACACTCTCAGCTGCTGCCGTCCCTCCCGGGGGTCAGGGCTTCGCTTCGCTTGCCACTGCGCGGCTTCCTCGGTTTTCGGGGCTTTCACAGAACATTCTGGCCGACGACATGGACAACCTGCTGAGCAGCTGCGACTTCACTGGGACGTTGTTGCCGTGGACCGTGTTCAGCTCTTCAGACGGCCCCGAAGTGACGACGAATAGGCAGCAGCAGCAGCAACAGGGACCCTCGCAGGCCTTCAGACGTCTGCCGACTCCTGTGCAGACAGGATCGATTCCTTTCATGCCCAGCATGGAAGCTCCCTTCTCCTTTTCGGAGTCTGCAGCCGGTGGAAATTCACAGCAGTTTTCCGCATTGCCGTTGCAACAGCGGCGGCCGTCGTTTATTTCCCAGAGCTTCTCCAATCAGTCTCGCACAGTGAATCAGTACACCGCGTCTTCCTTTGTGCACGCGCTCGACACGAAAGTTTCTGCCGTCACCGATCCCCACTTTGTGGGCGCACACGACGGTTTTCCGACGTCATTGAATGCGTCGTCGGCCAATCAGGCGGAAGAGGAAACTCTGAGCCGTGCCATCTCCTACAGCAGCAACCATGGGGAGGCTTGTGGCGATGAACGGTCTCGGCCATTGCGTCAAGCACACGTGCACGGGAGCGCTTCATTCTTCTCCGCGTCGCTGTCATCAAGGCCTTCCTCGTCACTGTCGCCATCGACGCCCGCTCCCGAGGAGCACATTACCGGGTACACCTCCGTCATTCTGCCTGCGGTGCCTCCTTCCTTCAGCGGCGAAGACTACTACGAACATGCGATGCATGGCCAGGTGGAGTTTGTCAAGCAGCTGTGCGACGGCACCGGTGACAACGATGGCAACGAGCGCGGCGAGCCGGAGGAGCTGGGGAGGCCGTGCGATATGTCTCGCAGCTCTTCGCTGCAACGTCTGCAGCAGTCGGCTTCTCTGCACGTGAAGGCAGGCAGCCTCGACAGCTTGTCGGCAGCACCAGGCTCTCGAGTGTCCATGGAGGCGGCGGCATTGAGTGTGCTGGAGCAACCAGCGCCGCCACCTTTGAGCACGTTCCAATCACTCAGCACTGCCACGACCAGCTCTGACGAGCATCAGGCGTATTCGTCAACCAGCGCCGCCGGTGCTGGCGCCGCGCGGGACGCCCCGGCTAGGGACAACAAATCGAAAGGCAGCGCCCACGCGCAGCCTCAGGCGATTTCAGGGAACTTCCCAACTCCGCTGCTGCCGTCGCAGGGGATGGTTCTCCTCCAACAGCCGCCGCATCAGCATCGAGCTCCTTTTACCCCATCTCCGTTGCCGGGGCAGACGTGGGCGAGCACTGCTGGGGCTGCGAGTGACGAAGAGGTGGCCGCTTCCAACAGGAGCCAACAGCAGCTTCAATCAAACACTCATTCTTCGCAGTTGAACTCGCACCAGTACTGTACCGGGGCCACATCGGGGGCGGCGACGCTGGTAGGCCCGACTTTGTCTGGCAGCGGCGTCTACACAACTTCACCAGCGCAATCTATCAATTCCTCCAATGGCTACCAGACAGGGAGCGGCACGCCCCCGTCAGGCGGCCCAGCGCATCTGATCATGCTACTGCCTGCGTCCAGCGAAAACTTGTCTACAGGTCACTCGACGCAAGCTCAGCAACACCTTTACGCCATGCAGGTGTCGGCCCAGACTCTCGCCACCAGCGAGACAGCCTCCGCGCCTCGCTATGCACCTGCTCACCGCAGTGGTGCCGTACCATCCCCATCGACGCAGATGTCGAGCCCCACAAGGGTGGCTTCTGGTAGCGGTGCCAATGGCGTGCCCCTGCTGTACGTAACAGCACCGACAGCTTTTGCGGGCTTCCCGCCCACGGCGGTGGGGCGTCAGGTGAACGCATCGGCCACCTCCAGCGTCTCTGGCCACTCGTGCTCCGTCAGTATGACGCCGGTTTCTGCACCAGAGATATCTTCGCCGAGCTCGCACTACGTGTACCTGCACACTTATCCTCCAGCGAACAACTCGCCATCGCGGCCGCTGCCCCCGCGGCAGTACTCAGGGCACTTCCCCTCACAAGTGCCTGGCGCGGGCATGCCGAACGCGGTCGAGCAGGCCGCCTCGGCCTCCCTGCACGCCAGGACGTCATCACCCTTGGGCACGGCAGACGCAGTGCATCTGCCTCACGCCATGAGCACTGAGGCCTTCTCTCCAGCCAGCAAGACGGCTGGGTTGACGTGCCCTAGCATCCGGCCGGTAGCGCCTGCGACAAGCCCAGATATGCTGCGCAAGCAGGTTAATGTCCACGGTGCCATGATGAACGTGCTGCCCTTTTACCCGTACAACGAGAGTGCCCCGCCTGCGCTGACGGCGCAAATCGTGATGAGGACCCGATCGGCCAGCAACAGCACTCTCGCGCAGTCCTTGAGCGGGTCGGGCTGGTCGTCACGGTCCGTGAACAGCAACGGAGAGTGCAACCTGGACGGAAGCCGGCGATCACTGGACGGTTGTAAGAGCCAGGATGGAGCGGAGGTGTCCTCTTGGACGTTGAGAGGTGACACGCACGCGCTGGCGAACGCGCCTGTGCTGCCCATTTTTATTCAAATGTTCCCGTGCGAGCTGCGTGACCGCGTCGGCCTACTGAACCGCGTGATAGAGGCGACGTGCGGGCGTGACGCTGGTCTCGTGCAGAGCTTCGAAACCCGCTCCGAGACATCGTTCATCGCCCATGTGCGGACGAACAACGTGTGGGAGTTGATCTACAAGTTGCGGTGCCGTGTGCTGATGGATCGGTTTGGCTTCTGGTACGCGGGTGACATCGAGCAGTATGTGCGCATGAAGGAGTACTGCGAAAGTGTTCGGCGCCTGCCGCAGCAGACGAGGCATTTCCAGACCGATGGGCTGCCCTGCATGCCGCTCGTCGTGGAGCTGTCGCGCTCACTGGACCGCGGGCTGGTCCCTGAAAACACTGGACCGCGCTGCTTCGACGAGCTCGTGCCGATCGCCGCCGTGGATCGCCATCGCTCCCGCCTGCAAGGGCCGTCGTCGGTGCACAATGGCCACGCCAACGCGAGCATGTGCGGTAAGGTCGTGGCTGCCGGCGGCGCCTCTGTAGCTGGCGGTAGCGTTTTCCTCACTAGCGTTGGCGATATGCGGTCGCTGCATGGCGGGGCGCCGGTTTTTCTGACCAACGAGGGCCACGTGATGATGGTGTCACCGCACATGGTGGCAGGATTGGCGGGTGGTGGCTACAGGGCTGGCGGCGGGATGAGTGGCAGCACTACGCAGGTGATCCATATGGACCCACAGTTCCTGTCACCATCCTTCACCATCCAGCGAAGCCCGTAAACAGTGCGCCCACAGACATACAAGCGCTGATCATGTCACGCTGACCCTCGTGGCTCCTCTTGGGCCACTGTCTATGTTGTTGTTGCGGCCCTTTCATTGCCCATCTCTCGGTGCTGCCCTTCTGCACTTCTTTTTTTTCCTTGTGCGCCTCCTCTCCCCCTACCTCTGATACACACATATATATATATCACGGTAGCTCTTGTCCCAGCTTGTATTCAGGTCACTGCGCGATTCTCATTGCTTGTGTTATATATATATATATGGGGTATATTCTATTATGTACGAGTTCCGAACTCCTCGCTCACACAGCACCCCCACCTCCCCCTCTTTCTCTCCATCTTGCAAGCTCTTGCCATCCCCCTTCCCGTCGCCCTCTTCACTTTACGCTGGCTATCGTCGTGATGGGGCTCCTCTTTTCCTTCCCGCTCTTTATACGCTTTTCTTACCTCCTCCTCCTCCTTTTCCCCCCTCCCCTGCCCTAGGTCCCTTGATGACTTCCCGCGTTTCTGTACATATATATATATATATACATATACACACGTATGCGTGCATGCGTGCATCTCTCTCTCTATATACGTATATATATCTATATATATATATATATAGATAGATAGATTCCCTCTTAGAGCTGGCGAGCACCGGCTTTATGCATATATATATATATACATGTATGTATTTACTGTTCATCTCTCTCGCTTTGCTTGTGTGCGTAGTCGGTAACGGAGCGGTGGCACGGCTCATGCTGCTTGGAGCCGGTGTGTGTCTGTGCGTGCATGCGATACTATTTTGGTTTGTCATGCGTGTGCTTGTCCTTGGTTTGTTGCAGCTGAATACCGGCGAGGGGCGAGAGCGGGCGATGGTGATGAGGCGACTGGACTCTTTCTCTGCCTACTTCTCGGTGTATTTCTTTTCCCGTTCTTTCACTCTTTTGAGCTTCCTTCGCTGCATGCGCAAGTGCGCCAGCGCCGTGACAGCGTGCTCTTGATGCCGTGCAGGATAGCGCGTCTCTCTCTGTATACGAGGGCTTTGCCCCGTCGAATTCATGGCCACATGGCTTCTCCGTGCTTGAAGTGCGTGAATACACATGTATACTTCGTGTGTATCTCTATCTATATGTATATATATATATTAGATTTATGTACGCATGTGTGTGTGTGTACATGTATATTGGGTGCACGTGTATATATGTACGTGTCTATGTATGTATATATATATATACAACATGTATATGGATGCCTATATGACGGTGTGCGGATGCATATAGGTGTGTGTGGGGGGGGGAGGGTGTTCAACACGTTATGTTCACCCAACGCCCACCTTCTCCATCGTTTTGCCTTTACCAGGAACAAAGCAGAACAGGAAAAAAAAAGAACAGAGAAAATGGAACGTTGCATGGCTTTGCGCTTGTGTATGTTGGCTTCCGCATGCAGGCATCCTTTCGACGCTACGCTGAGGTTTTTTTTTTTAAAACGAAGGATTGTGCGCGTGCGTCTTCTCCCGTGGCATTCGCGCTTTATTTGTGTCACTTCCTTCGTTTTAGGATCCCCTCCTCTTGCCTTTTTTACGCGCTTGTGTGCATGTCGGTATGTGCACATTCTCTTCTCGGGTCACCTTCTCAGCATATACACCATCAGAGGCGGGGTGGGGGTGGGGAGAGGGAGAGTCAAGCACGACGTCGCTCAGCGTGGCCACCGCATCCTCCTCCATTCTCTCACTTGTCCCTTCCCCCCGTTTACGTTTTCCTCCCGTCTTGCTTATTCAGGCCGCTGCGCATCTTCGGTGATGCCGCCGTGTTCCCACTCCCCTTTCTCCTCCTTTTCTTTTTCGATCGCTGCCCCTCCATTTTTCTACCTCAATTTTTTTTTTTGCCTCAAATCGTGTGTGTTTCTCCATGTGCGCCTCAGCGCGTCACGTGCTGCCAGAGGGAGTGCACACCGAAATGTATGTCCAGTGTGTGTGTCTGTCTGTGTGTGTGTGTGTGTGTGCCTGCGTCTAGGCGTCTTAGTGAAGAGGGCGAGAGGGCGACATGTGTGTCTTTTTTGTACCAATGCTGTGGTTGGTGATGGTAGTGTCATCTCCCCTGTCTTCTCGTTCTTGGGTATGCCTGCCTGTTTCGCTCCCTCTCCCCCTTTCCTGGTGCCCTGGACCACACCCAGAAACGACTCACACACCTTGTCGTAACATCACGAAGGTCCCCGTGTTGCTGTGTTGCGCTGTGTTGTGTGTGTGTACATGTATGTGGGTGTATCTTCGTTTATTTTTTCACGCTGTCCTGTGGTTGTTCCCTCGTGAGCCTGCTGCATTCCGGGTTACACCGAAGGAAGGGACAGAAGTGCACCGCTTTCATGTGTTTGTTCGCCCAGCGTGGGCGAAGAGGCACATCCGGGCCAAAGAAAAGTACGAGGAGAGGGCGAAGGAGCGACTCCGTTCCTTTGTCAGTCACGTGCTCTCCGTACATCTTTGCCTTTTTTTCTTTCGCGCCAGCCGGAGGCCACCGTACTGTCTTCTGTTTCCGTGCTTTATTCCCTCCCCCTTCCCCTCCATGTAGCTGTGACGTCCTTTCGCTCCCTTTTGGCATTTCGCGTTGTCTCTTCTTGGTTTTTGTTTTTTCCCCACGCCCTACTCGCCCATCTTTGCTGCCACTCCCCTTCTTTCCGCCTTGTGGTTGGATGGATGGCTGACTTTTCCGTTGGTGTGTATCTTACACGTGGGCGCGCATGGACTGACGCGGACGCGGGCCGGGGCGAGTGGGAGGTGTGTGTGTGGGGGGGGGGAGAGGGGCTGGTCACAGCGGGCTTTTTTTTGGTTATCTCTCTCGCCCCTTTTATTTTACACCATACTCACCGCAACGCCTCTCATGTTAGTTTCTCTTGTTGATGTCGCTTGTATCTGTGCGTCAAGTCTGCGCGCGCTCTTTACACTTGTGCGACGGGGTCTTCTGATCTCCGTCGTACTTCGCCCTCCATCAGCTGTGGCACTGTTTTCTTCCATTTTCCCTCTTCTGGTTTTCGCCTGTTTTCTATGTTTCTATCTTTTGACCCCCTCCCCCTCCCTCATACACTCCCCTATCCCCCCCTCCTCCCCCCGCACGCTCATGAACTTGTACGCTGAGGCATTGCTTCCATGTCCGCCCTCTCCTTACGAGTACACCTACGTTGGCGTCCAATACCCCTCTACCCCCGTTTATCTTTCTTCGCCAGCGCCTTCTCCCATCCAGATCCGTTCCTTCCGAACACCCCCCTCTCCCCCTCCTCTCCTCCCGAAGACCCAAGGAAAAGAATGAATGAAGCGGAGCGGTGGGAGGGGTACACCCCTTATGCCTGTAACCTCCATCGTCCTGATGTGCTCTCCTTCTCTCGTGTTTCCCTTTCCTACCTTTTACTCCTCCCCTTCACCTCCCCCCACCCACCCTCGGCTATCCCTTCTTCTCCTCCACCCCTTGCACGTTTGCCTGTGTGGTGAAGTCTTTGCGGATGGCGACGGCCCCCTCCCTTTTTTTCGTTTCTCCCTGTCCTTTGCTCTGGTGTGTGTGTGTGCCTGTTGCCTCCTCCTCGTTCTTCCTTTCCCTTCTCCATGCCGAGCATGTTTTCGTGTGGTTCGTTGTTCGCTTTATTTTTTTTTATTGTTTCTATTTTTCGATGGCGCTCCCCACCGTTCCGGCCTCGCTCTCCGAATGTTCGGCGGGTACGCGGGAGGAGGCGGAGGAGGGGGAGGGGAGTGCAGCTCTGAATGTGCCACAAAGGCTGCTCACTCCTGATAAGGACAGGGCAACGGCAACACACACACACACACACACACACACGGTAAAATCGTGAAATAGGAGTGGCAATGTCGTGGGTGTCGGTGGCAGACCCGACTCGTGCCCTGTCCCTTCTACTTACGTCTCTCTCCCTACCCTATCTCTGGGTCACACCCGTCGAACCGCCCTGGGAGCGCACTCATTCCACGGCGGAGAGCGCCGCCTCCCTCCTTTCCTCGGATGAGGCTGCGCGCTTCTCGTCATGGCACTTTGCCTCAGACATCTCGCATACACACGGTTCATCGTCTTTCTTCCCTTTCGTTGAGAAGTGGAAAGCCATGCGTAAGGTATGCCGGGCGAAAAACGGACGCCGACGGATGCGCGCATGCGCGCCTGAGCCATCCACGCTTTCAGCTCCTTCAGGCTCGACGACACGCTATACGTGATGCACCTCTTCTGATTTCTCACGTCGTCTGGTTCCGCTTTTTTCTCCATCTCTGACTTTCCGCCTCTCACGCCTCCTCGCCAATCGCGTGCGGTCTCCGCAATTACGCCGGTGCTCTCTAGACTTGCAGCGTATGGCCGGTCACCCTCGCACACACGTGTGTGCGCCTTCACGAGCCCACGCACCCCTCCCTCCGTTACACGCCAAACTGCAAAACACGCACCCCTCACGGGCACGCCACGCCATCGCCTCATGACAGTACACAGACCTGCGCGCCACTGAGCTCGGCGTGGACATGGCTGTGATCAAGGGTGAGGAGCTGCGCGAGAAGGGCTACGGCGGTATCTACGCTGTGGGCAAGTGTGCGCAGTACCCGCCGCACCTGGTGACGCTGCGCTACAGGAACCCGAACGCCACTGTGGGCGCCAAGAATGTTGCGATGACTGGCAAGGGTATCGTGTACGACTGCGGCGGCCTTGCGCTGAAGCCGGCCGCGCACATGACGAACATGAAGACGGACATGGGCGGCTCCGCCGGCGTGTTCTGCGCCTTCATCGCGGTGGTGCGCAGCATGAAGATGCAGAAGGATCACTTCAGCCACATCGCCAACATCAGCGTGACGCTGTGCTTGGCGGAGAACGCGATCGGCCCCAACTCGTACCGAAACGACGACGTCGTGGTGATGAAGTCGGGCAAGTCGGTGGAGGTGATGAACACGGATGCCGAGGGCCGCATCGTGCTTGGCGACGGCGTGTTCTACGCGACGGGGGAGCAGTGCTTCATCCCGGATGTGGTGATCGACATGGCGACGCTGACGGGTGCGCAGGGTGTGGCGACGGGGTCGAGGCACGCCGGCATTTACGTCAGCGATGCCGAGGTAGAGAAGAACATGGTCACTGCGGGCCTGCAGTCCGGCGACCTGTGCTACCCAGTGCTGTACTGCCCCGAGTACCACGAGGAGGTGTACAAAAGCCCCTGCGCCGATATGCGCAACATTGCGAACTCGCCATCCAGCGCCGGCTCGAGCTGCGGCGGGTACTTTGTCGAGCAGCAACTGAGCGAGCGCTTCAAGGGCCCCTTCGTCCACGTTGATATGGCCTACCCCAAACGCAAATGACTGCGGCGGACGTGTCGACGGTGAGTCCCTGATGCTGCAGGACGTGCGCAGCACAGACGGAGGCAGCCCATTTCTGGCGGGAAGGGCATGAAGATGTGGAAGGGGGGGGGCAACGAAGATTAGTTGAGTTGGCCCATGAGATGTCCGATTTTAGGGGGAGAACTCCGGAGGGGTGCGGAGAAAGGAGGCCCGTCGCATGAAAGCAAAAGGAAAGGACCCAAGTGCGCAGGTGGCAGTCGAGTGGCAGAGGAAGTGCGAGTGAGCGCATCTTGGCTACTGATTGCACAGCGTGACGATGTGGCGTGCCATCGTGCCGCTCGATACTCCCCCATCGAAACTGGGTCTCAGAGTTTCTTCTCGCGCCTTTGTACGGTATGCTCTCACTGTGTTTATGTGGACTTGCTTTAGGTATGCCAGGCGCACCCTTTCTCTATCCTATTCGATCCCTCTAACAGCGCGCGGCGCGTGGTGCGTTGCATGTGTACGTATACGTGTGTGTGTGCATCTTTTCACTTCGTAGTCCCCGATGATGCGTTCCCTGACGGACTGGTGCCGCCCTCATTTTTGAGCCGTTGTCGCTCGATTTTCTGCCGTCCTTGCGTACTCTCTCTCTCTCCCCCTACAAACTGGTGTGAGGTCGTCGGTGTGTCCGTGCGCTTGCCGGAGTGTGCAGGCGCTGAGAATTGCTGCTCTGGCGCCGAGTTGCGGTGCGCTGATTGTAGCCCACATGGAGGTTTCCTTTGCCTTATCGTGCCCTAGTATGTCTTCTCACTTTCGCCCTCCTCACCGGGGTCTCAGGGCCGCACCGGTTTTCTGCGTCGAATCCTATGGGATAGTTTCCCTCTCCCAACGTGTGTATGTGTGCGTGTCCAGCTTAAGCGCAGACTTTGGGCGATAGCGGCGACGCGCGACAAGGATACAGAGCCAAAGGCGGTCTCGTTAAGCCACTCGGTGCGACACTGCTGAGAAGGCGGTGAATGGGAAAGTGGAGGGGTGGAAAGGGCTCATTGATGGTCGACCATGTCTCTCTGTGCGGCCGGTTGCCTTGGGTGGCTTCCTCTTCAGCGTCTCCCTGCTTCTTCTCTCTTCCAATGATGCTTACGTGCGCGTGCGTGCGCATGTGCATTGGTGGTGCGTGTGTGTGTGTGTGTGCGTGTGTGTGTCCTCGCACCCTTTTCCATTCGTTGCCCTACGCGCCTCCTCCTTTGCGCTTTGCCTCCCTCTTCTCTCCCGCGTGTTCGCTTCTGTGTTGCCTTCGCCTCCGTCTGCGTGTCGTCTCTTCCTCCTCTCCGCTGACCTCGGCGGTCTTGCGCATGTAGCCGAGAGAGAGAGAGAGAGAGAAGGGGGGAGGGAGAGGGGCGGGAAGGCATTACGGATGACGGCCCCAGGTCCTTCGCCTCCCTGGCGTTACCCCCTTTCTCTTCTCCCGACCTCCATCGTAGCTGTAAGCGGTGCCGACAGTGCACAGGAGACTGAGGGCGGGTGGGACGGGTTGGAGAGAGAGCGAACGTGCCACGCATTATCGTCCTTGACGGAAAGGAGAAAAAAAATGTCTGACAAGATCGCCTGCACGCGCACGCGATTTCATCTTGCGCTGTGGCTGCCCACCCCCTCCTCCGGTGGCGAGCAAGGATTGGTTTCACAGTCCAGGCAATGGGACGGTGGAAGGAATCGACGGTGTGCGGCTTGAGGGTGTGTGTGTATGTGTGTGTGTGTGGAGGCAAACAGGAATAGAAGAGGCGCCTCGCCTCTTCTATCCTCCCCGAGACGTGCAGGTCGTTCACCGGGATAGGCAACACCCCTCCTTCCCCCACCCCCTTCCCTCGAAACCCGCGGTCCCTCGGCTCGCGCTCTCTGGCGCTACAAAAAATATGTTGGCCACTGAGAGCCATCCTTACGGGTGTCGGACCCCATCTCCCCATCTCCTTGTTTCTCCTCTTCTGCCCCCTTTTTTGTTGCCTGCTTCCTCATCAAACGACTCTTCTACAATGTCTCCGCCTCTTGCACGAGCGCACGAACCGCGCCTGCACCCGTTCGCGATTTCGTTCCTCGGAGTTGCTCATCTCACTCCGGATCGTCGCTCCCCCTCCTCCACCCACACCTCCTCCTCTTTCTTCATCCACGCGGCTTCCTCTTCGTGACATTCGCTTATCGTTCTTACGTGTTCTCTCTCTATAAATTTATCTTCGCGTGTGTGTACGTGTGTGTGCACTACGGACTGGAAGTGCCCGCCACTTCGATTCTGTCGTTGTGTTTCTTTTTTTGCGTGAGCCACGCTTTGTCTTGCATCACCGCTGGCTTCACTCGGAGCCCCTTCCCCCACCCCCTGTGCCCCTTGTGCCCCTTGTGCCCCTTGCTTTCCCTCTGTCTTCGCATCGCTGCCCCATCCTGTTCTCTCCGTATCTTGGTCAGACACGCCCGTGATGAAGCGTCCGCGTTCCAGCTCGGCGGTGGAGGAGTCGGCGGTGTCGGCGTACGTGCAGACGTGCACGAACTTCAAGTCGAGTGTGACGTTCACAGATATCTCGAAGGTATCATGTGTTGCGCCGCGCGTGCTTCTGGTTGGCGCGCTGGAGCAGCTGCAAGACAACTCTGTGAAGTCCGTGCCGTTTTACTGCTCGGCGGTTGCGGAGGTGCTGCAGCGGGTGAAGGCTGGTGCGACGGTGAAGACGCTTGCGGAGGTTTCAGGGCGCAATGGCTTCATAGAAGTGACGGTGACCGCGCTGCCGGCAACCAGGTCGCGCACGAACTGCCCTTACCGCGCGGACAGCATATCGGAGGCCGTCACTGCTGCGTGCGGGAGCGTCGAAGAAGGCGAGGTGCTTGACGTGTACGTGCGCGTGCCTGCTGGCGCGGAGACGGCGGTCGCGAACGCTGTTGCGCGCGCTGCGCCGCACTCGTACACCGCGAAGGCTAAGCAGGCGACGAAGGCGTACATGAAACAGGAAATCACGCTGAACGTCGTGATGTCATCACGCGCTGCGTTCACGCAGGAGAAAGTGCGCGGAAAGTCCGTGTGCGTGGCGGAGCTGGAGGCGATCTGCACGTCTGTGCAGCTGTGCCAGCGCCTGGTGGACACGCCGCCGTGCATGCTGGACACTGTCGTGTACGCTGAGATCGCTTCTGCTTACGCCGCTGAGCTCGGCGTGGACATGGCTGTGATCAAGGGTGAGGAGCTGCGCGAGAAGGGCTACGGCGGTATCTACGCTGTGGGCAAGTGTGCGCAGTACCCGCCGCACCTGGTGACGCTGCGCTACAGGAACCCGAACGCCACTGTGGGCGCCAAGAATGTTGCGATGACTGGCAAGGGTATCGTGTACGACTGCGGCGGCCTTGCGCTGAAGCCGGCCGCGCACATGACGAACATGAAGACGGACATGGGCGGCTCCGCCGGCGTGTTCTGCGCCTTCATCGCGGTGGTGCGCAGCATGAAGATGCAGAAGGATCACTTCAGCCACATCGCCAACATCAGCGTGACGCTGTGCTTGGCGGAGAACGCGATCGGCCCCAACTCGTACCGAAACGACGACGTCGTGGTGATGAAGTCGGGCAAGTCGGTGGAGGTGATGAACACGGATGCCGAGGGCCGCATCGTGCTTGGCGACGGCGTGTTCTACGCGACGGGGGAGCAGTGCTTCATCCCGGATGTGGTGATCGACATGGCGACGCTGACGGGTGCGCAGGGTGTGGCGACGGGGTCGAGGCACGCCGGCATTTACGTCAGCGATGCCGAGGTAGAGAAGAACATGGTCACTGCGGGCCTGCAGTCCGGCGACCTGTGCTACCCAGTGCTGTACTGCCCCGAGTACCACGAGGAGGTGTACAAAAGCCCCTGCGCCGATATGCGCAACATTGCGAACTCGCCATCCAGCGCCGGCTCGAGCTGCGGCGGGTACTTTGTCGAGCAGCAACTGAGCGAGCGCTTCAAGGGCCCCTTCGTCCACGTTGATATGGCCTACCCCAGCTCGAACCCGGCCGGCGCCACCGGCTACGGTGTTGCTCTCGTGTTCGAGTTTCTGCGCCACTACTAGCAAGGGAGAAAAGCACAGCGTGGCGGGAGCGAAGAGGCGCAACACATACACACACAAGCAAGCAAGCAAGCAAGCAAGCAAGCAAGCTGATTTTCGTGCACAGAAGAGGTGGGCTGTAGGATGCACCCGCTGATCCAACTTGGTCTGGCGGCGCGTGCCGTACCTCGTCAGTGGTGTGGCTCTGGGCTCCCTTCTCTCACTCTTACTTTTCTTTTTTATATATTAGTGCCCGTTTTGTACGCTTCCGCATGCGTATGGCCACCCGCGCTCCAGCAGCTCACCGTCACACAGTGCTCATGCATGAGGAAGGCCGGTAGGGGTGGGGGGTGGGTGGGGTGTGGCGCTATCTGGAACGCATTTTTTCATTCGTGTGTGTGTTTTTTTGCCCTTCTGCGTTTTCGTTTTGTATGATATTTCCCGTGCCTGTTGTTTCTGAACGAAAAAAAAGGTGTCGCTCTCGGCGAATCAGGCGAGCCTTACACCCACGCCTCGGGGCATGGTGGCCGACGCACGGTGGCTGTCGCTTCTCGGTATTCCGACACCGTCATCGACGTCTTACCGTGTACGGGTATTTGCACGACTGCCTTCCTCTCTGGTCTTCACGTAGGTGTCGGGCGGGTGGCCAACGGACAAGCGACAGCGTAGGCTGCTGAGGAAGTGAGGGAGAGAGGGGGAGGGGGGCAGAGGTGTTGGAGAGCGACGCTCTTTACTTGATCCTGTGAGCTAAGCCGTGAAGAACAGCATCGTTTAGTATTCGGAACACGAGCAAAGAAAAAGCGCCAGCGAGGCGACGTGTTCTTGCCCTTCTCTTTCTGAAGGGATTCGGCTCGTGTTGCTGTCTTGCACACGCACCCACGCACGCACGCACACGCACGCAGAGGCAGACACACATAGACAAACATAGACGTATACATGTCGCTCTCCATCCACACGCGCAGGTCTTCTCTGTTTTTCTTTTTTCGCTCCGTGTGCGTGTGCGTGTGCGTCCCTTTCGTTTCGTTTTTTTTTCTGTTCTGTGGCCTCTTGAGTGATTATCGAAACAAGCAAGGCCGAAAGGGGGAGGGGGGTGGCGCGCGAGAGACGCACATGGAGAGCTCGCTAAGGAAACGGGGGCGGGGGCTGCGCCTGTTGGCGGTCAGCCCCTTACCCCTGCGCCGTTGTTCGCAGCGCAGGCCTCATTGGTGCGTACACGCACGCGCATATATACAGACGCCGATGTGCAGCCACACGCACCATTACTCTCTCGGGGCGACTTGCAGTGCGCGTCGTGTGTGTGTGTGTGTGTGCCTTTCGGGAGAGGGAGAGGAGGGCAGAACAGAGAAAGAGCGTTGCTCTGTGCCGAGTTGCACTGCGCGGAGGAAGGAAAGTGTCTTTGACGTGTGGGCATGGGTGTCTGTGAGGGAATCGGGGACAGCTGATGGAAACGATGTGGAGAGGTGCCACGGAATGGCAACGACAGTAACGGGGAGTTTCGCCTCCGTCACCGCCCTCCTCCTGCCCTGCGCCGCTCCACGCTTCTTGCGTCCTCGTTTTCTTTGTCTCTACCCTTCACCCCTCTCTCGCTCGCTCTTTCCCCTTCCATATTGCCCTGTGCCCTTTACACTGATCGTTTTCGAGGAAGCGCGCTCGCGTCCGCCCGCGCAACGAGGAGGGCCTCGACCAGAGCAAGATACTGTGACACGGGCGCGCATGATCGAAAATCGCACGCTCCTCCCTCTCTCTCTAGCCTGCGCTATTTTTTTCTTTCGTTGGCGTGTCCCTTCTCCGGCTTTGCATGCACCAATCAGGGGGAACGACGCAACGCACACACACGCATATAAAAGGAGAATAGCACGCACATATATAAAGTTAGACGGACGAGGCGCTGCGCCCATTCGGTTCCGCTCCTTTTTTCTTCGTTTCTTTCCAACAGTCTCGCTGCCTCTCGTGTGTGTGTGGGGGGGGGGGGCGGCGGGCGGGCGGGCGTGGTGTGGTGTACTACCTCGCTGCTACCGTAGACGGATAGGAAGGGCACTTGAAAAAGACCGACGCTGGACGGCAGCCGCCGCATCATCACAAGCCGAAGACACTTACGCACGCACATCGCATATTTGAATACGCCCAGCTCCGCGCGCACGAGTAGCACGACGGTAAACACAGGGGGAGGGACTGCGAGGTCTTGAGCATGGGGGTTTGCCGGGCAGCCCTCCTTTTTTTTTCGACTTGCCCCTTTACTCAGTCTGGGGTTTAGTGGGGTACCGTCCTCACCTCTACAATCACCGCGAGCTGGTCTCTCACCTTCTCACGCAGTCGCACGCCGTGTTTTCCTTCAGCAGACGGTGGTGTTCTTCTGGTGTCGGTCATGCGCACTAGATGGGCGACGAGCAGATCACGGAGAAGCAAGTGCGCTCCAGCGTAATAGATGGTGCTGTAGGGCCGCCGCAATCTCCGCCACAGCAGCAAGCGACAGGGCGGAAAACGGGTGACCACATCGCACATGTTTTTCGTGCTCTCCAGCACCTGCAACCGCGCGGGTCAGGGCCATCGGCATCCTCTTCACAGCTCACCAACTCGTCAGCGTTCGAGAATGGCGCCGCTGCGTGGATGTGCAGTCACCTGGACTTTCTGTGGGAGTCGATTGCGTCATCGGCTACCGAAACGCCATCAGCAGACGTCAACGCTGCGGCTGCTTCAATGCCCACGCACCCACGCACGCGGCTTGTTCTTCAGCTTCTCGCCTTGGAAGCTCTTCGACAAGAGCAGCGGCGCGGCGTTTTTCCGCTGAGTTCTCCGCCGCACTCCTCTGTGTCGACCGCCGCATCCCTTCTGAAGGCGCCTAGCGGGGCGGCGACCCCCGCTGCTGCTGCTGCTGCACCGATTGCTGGCAGTTCTCTACGCCTTATGTCCTTTTGTCACCATGACACCCGCTTTGAGGCGGGCGGTTTGCCTGTTGTGCATCACTGGCTCTGGCAGCGTGCTGCGGCGCTTCCGTCCGGGCTGGCCGTGGCCGAGTCTCCCTATGGCGACCTCAGTGCTCTCATGATGGAGTGGGCGACGCTGGCGCTGCCGGCGTGGCTGGAGAGCGCAGAAGAAGTGCGGTGGCGATGCGAGCGTGATGAGGCGCTGCGCCTTGTGCGTGAGAGCGCCACCGCAGCAGCGGTGTGCAGCTCTGCCAACCTGGAAAAGGAAGCGCGAGAGGCGGAAGAAACGGCTGCACGAGTGCCTGATTGCTGCACCAGACCCGGCACTCGTGCAGCTGACACTGTCGCCGCGAAGAGTGTTAGCAGCCTCAGCCGCGACCAAGCCGCATTCATGCCGCAGGTGGAGGACGCCAACGATGAAGGTGTGCCAGAGCCATCATTGACTGCCGTACCCGAACCGCTATTGACGTCCGCTGCGGATGGCGCACCTTCTTCCCCTCCTCGACGAGTGTTGCAGCTCGTCGTTGCGGCGGCAGCGAACCCAGCTACCGCGCAGAAGGCCGATCCCACCATCGCCAAAACTACTGCTGTCGCCCCGTTGCCCAGGCCAGCTGCGGAGAGCGAAGAGGTACTGGTGAAGGAAACTGGAAGGGAGCCAACGAGTGTATCGGGCACCGCTTCATCCTTTCTAATGACGCCACCGCTGCAGTCCCAGGTTAGTGACACGCCGGCGATGAGCTCAGCAAATACCGCTGGTAGCGGCGATGGCGACATGGGAGTCAAGAAGAGATTGGCCATACAACTGCTCCGCACCACCGGCAGCATAGATGTCCCTCGAGCGGCAGCTACGACTGCCACAACCATCGTCGCGGAGCCTTCGTGTAACACTGCCATCGACGACGTGGTGGCGAGAGTAGCTACGAGGCCGCCAATGCTACTCAGCGACGAGGGCGTCACAGATGACGATGACGAAGTGCGAGGGTCGATGGCCGAGACGAACGACAGCGCTCAGGATGCCAGCGCACTTGTCTCACCAGCTTCAGAGGCAACGGAGAACACCGCTGCGTGCATGTGGTCGCGCCTGCGTCGGTGGCGACGTATCGCTCCTGTTGTACTGGATGCCCCTCCAGGCAGCGAGGCAGCACAGGACGTGTGCACTGTGCTGGAGGCGCTGGGCTTTGCGACGGCTGGCGAGGTCGACTGTGTCGACAAGAGTCTGACCGAGCTGGCACCGTCTTGTTGCGCAGCGCAGGCGTCTGGAGAGCCGCTTAAGGGGCCGAAGGTGCCCGCCTCACGCTGTTTCACCGAGGGTGCAGCATGCGCGCGGATGTCTCTGTGTCCTCTCGGGCGTCTGCCTCCTCTCCTCGCCGCGCATGCGTGGCTGTCGAACACATCGCTTCGATCATCATGGCTCGCCTACATTATTGCAGTTCCGTCTCCAGAATGCTCGCTCGCTGTTGGCCACGACGGCAGGGAAGTTTGGCTAACGGACGAAGGGACGGCGCTGGTGTCTTCCAGCGACGCGCAGGCCACTCCGCTGCCCGTGCCCGTGTCGTCGCCTTCATCCTCGGCGCACTGCAGCGGGGACACGCCTCCTCGCCCGCAGATGCCCTCAGCATCTCCTGCGCTGTCCTGCATCGCGTTGGCGGACCATCGCGTGTTTGCGATGCTCGATGAGCTGCTGTGGTGCGCACATCCATCTGCAAGCGCCTTTCTGCTTAGTTTCGAGGAGAACTTGCACAGGTACTTGTGCTATCCCTTGGCTGGGGTGTGCGCTGCGGCACCTGCAGCAGCGACGGCGAGGAAGTCGGGTGTCTGCAAGTCGCTTTCTCACCTTGAACAAGGGGAACTTGTTGCTGGCAGTCATGGCACCTCTGCTCCTCGCCCTCTCACGGTGTCCGCCTGGAAGGCATACCTGGAGCTACGGTATGGAAAGACACACCTGCGGCAGCGGAAACATCTGCATTCTTCTCCCTTGAGGGCGGTGGCTTCCACTAAGGCAGCGACTTCGAACAGTGGCACCGGCCAGCACGCCGAACCCAGCGTTACTGTCGCTGCTGCTGCCGCCCCTTCAACAGCAGGCAGTCTGCACCGCACCAAAAAACGGGAGGCAAGTGGGCACACTGCAGAGTATGAGGCGGCCCCACGACCCGCGATGTCGTCCGTCGCTGCGCCTGCCGCTGTGGCGGCGCGCACACCACTCCTGCCGTTCGTTGCAGCAGCCTTTGCTGCGTCGTCCTCGGCGACGGCGAGCACCGCCACATACGCTGCAGTCATGGATGTGGCGGCGATGGTGTTCCTGGCGGAGCTGCGCCGTATTGGCGCCATCGCCATGGTGAAGAAAGCACGGGGCGCCGTGCAGGTCCTACAGGCGTGCCACTCGGGCCGCGGTGCGGCGTCACTGTGGCAGTCGACGACACAGCAACGCGGTGGAGAAAGCTGTGGCAGTGCGGAGTCAGGCGTATGCGTGCAATCGACCGCCGACGCAGAGGGCGTGCGGCAGTTTTCGTCTGCCGCTGCCGAAGCCTCTTGGTTCAAGGCCGTGCAAGACAGGTGTAGCCTATCGGTCTCCTCGCTGCAGGCCCTCTTGGAGGACGCCGTTGAGTGCGACACATCACTGCACAGGTATGCTTGCAGGTGTTTTTCGTCGCTGTCACCGCCGTCTGCCGCCACCATGGCGAGCCACGTGCAAGAATCGTCGATGGATGTAAGGGACGAAAAGCGCTCGCTGGTGACGGTGGCTGCGCATCTGTGGTTGGCGCTCGTGACGGTGCTCAGTCTTGGTGAGAGTGCAACGGCCCAGTACGTACGCGGCGTACTGATGCCGCCGGCTAGTTTTCCAGTTACGCCTTGCTCTGCCTCTCCCACATCGGCCGCAGCCGTAGGGGCAGCGGTGGAGGCGGTTGGCGTGTCCTCGTGGCCGGTGAGGACGTCGTTGGCGCCGTTCACGATGCCAACACTGTTTCGAAGCACGCTGGAGGATCTGTATCAGGAGGAGAGCGCAGCAACCGCCGCTGCTGTAGCCGTGGACGGTAACGACCACAACCCGCCATGCCGACCGTCTTCACTGCCGCTGTGCGCGCCGGGCTTTCTGCGAGATGAGGAGGACCCAGCGAGTAGGGCGGCAGCCAGCTGCCGAGCAACACCCGCTTCTGTGGCAACCGCAACGCTACGAGGGTATGCGTCTTTGACCCCAGCGACTCAGGACACACTTGTGCTGAGCGCGGCAGTGGCGCTGCGGCACCCTCGCGTGATACTCCGGCAACTTCGCTTTCTGTGGCAGCTGAGCAACTGTGAGAACCGCGACGGGTATACGACTAAGGCCGACGACAGCTCGCACCGCTCAGCGGCGCTCAGCTCCCCGTCACCTGCCCCGCCCGATGCCGGAAGGACAGCAGCAAGCACCCAGCGAGCCGCCGGGGCAGCGGACTACCGCGCTACTGCGACGAGCACCAGCGACCGTGCAGCGCTCTCTTTCAAGCAGGAGTTCGCCACTCGAGTCGCCAGTCTCGTGGAGTGCGTGCAGATGGCCTCTCTTGCTGGGCTGCCGCCACCACTCGCCGCATCACTGACGCCGTTCAGACCATCGCCTAGCGCAGCTCCGGCGGAGGCTGCCTGCGGTGAGCTGAGTGGAGGTGCGCCTCCCTCTTCGATGCGGCAATGCTCGACAGGGCCAAGCACTTCGGCGGCAGATGCGTCAGCTGCCGTCGCACCGTTACAGCAGCGGTGCGGCGCAGCAGCTTTACCACTTCCTGTGCCTCCCCCAAACGCCGAATCTGCCAGGGCTGTCGCCGCTCATGCGACATCGATTCGCCTGCGCCTGCAACTCGCGTCCAAGACGTCGCCCTCCAGCTCCGTCACAGCTGGCGTAGGGGCATCCACGACTTCAACCACCGATGGTGTGAAACGGTCGCGCGAGCTACGCGAGAAGGACGAGATGGATGTGGGCGTCACGGAGGCTGGTGCGCTGTCGAGCTCGAAAGACGTCGCGGCGAGGAACTCGCGGCCGGGGAAACTGTATCGCATGGAGGGCGTAGCGACGCCTTCTCTGCAACTCGAATCGCATCGCTGGGCACGAGCACCACCGCCGCCGCCGCCGCCACTAGAGAGCCTGGCGGAGTTGCAGGTTCGCTGGGCGGATGAGGTACCGGAAAAGAGCGGTTCCGTGCGGCTTTTGCTCACACCTTTGGCCGCCACTTCTTCTGGGGTGAGGAGCGACGTTGAGGTCACGACGTCTAGGTCGGTGCTTCTGCTCACTGTGGTGGCTGATACCCTCTGGGATGCACTTCAGCACATACACGCACAGGCACTTGGAGTGGCAGTGGGCAGCGCTCATGTGCCTCGTGGCGATGGCCCGACTTCGATCGATCCTTCAGCGGCGACATCTGCTTCGTCTTCAGTTCTCCCAAGGGGTGCCGAGGCGACGCTAGGAGGTGTACCTGTGCGTCGTACGCTGCTGCGGCTGAGCGTGAGCCCCGCCTACCGCGCCCTGCAGCGCCTGTGGCAGGCCATCAACCCCCCAACCGTCTCTGAGCGTAGCGTGGTCGTCTCCTCGGAAGCTGGTATCCTCCCTCCTACTGGTGGTCCCGCAGCGCGCCACCCAAGGCTGGACGTGGTTCTCCCCGCCACTGCCTCTCGGCTGGCACCAGTGGTCGACCTGCGCGCCTACACCTCCCTGACAGCATCGCTGCGTGGGGTTGTGTGCGTTGTGCTCGGATACGCGGTGCATGAGTGCCTGCAGGCCATCTGGTGCAACTGGTGTGCGCTTTGTAACGTGCACGAAGACTCCGCGACGACGGCGAGCTGCGGTGCGGCGTCATCTGGTTCAGCGCAACAGCCTTCGCGCACGCCTTTTTCACCTTCGCATCGGTCGTACGCGTGGCTTACGGGGCAGCTCCGCGCACTACTCGATGAGGTCCTTCAACCTCTAAACCGTATTCTAAAGGTGTCTCTGTCTGGAGTGGACGACATCGAGCCTGTCGGCGGCCGAGGTGCGTCCGAAGTCATGAGGGGCGACGGACACGTTCTGGCAGAGCCACTTTCCTCACCGCTCAGACAGCCTGGCGCTACGCACGCGGAGATACTCGCGACGGCAGGTTGGCTGGCCTACAATCCCCTTGGGCTCGTTCTTTTGCCGGCTCACATCCGCCAGCTTGACGCCGCCATGCCTCGGTGCCTGTGCGGCGACTGCGCAGCGATGAGTGGAGGCCTTCACCGCCTAGATGCATGTGAGGCGTGGACACAAGTGAAAGCCGCGCTTCAGCAAGCCGGCGTGCAGGCATGAACCGCGCCCCCTCCACCCCAGTGCCAACGTTGTTTTTCTTACTTTCGCTGGATACCCCTGCGGTGTTGAAGACGCGTGCAGGCGGCAACAAGGCGAGGAGAGACGGTGAGCTGCTGCGGAGGAGACGCAGACAGACAGGCAGACAAGGCGTACGCCCAGTGCCCCGAGGCGCGGCGGATGCAGCCGCGCACGTGACACAGACCTGTGGAGGAGTCGCGGAGGAGATGCGCGGGGATGCAGCAGTCGATCGAGGAAAGCGGTTATGGCGTGAATGTTATATATTTTCTGCCGCGGTTCAAAGCGGAGTGGAAGCGGTGTGTGTGTGCTTTCCTCCCCGGCTCTCCCTCTTCCCTGTCCTTTCTCTGTGACCTCTGCCACCGAGCTCATGCATGGCCACTGGGATAGCAGCAGCTCCCACCAACAAGCGCGCGTGCGCGTGAGAGAGAGCCGGAAAACTAAAAAAAAAACGAAACGCTCGCACAACTCTAGCTGTTTTCTCGCAGTGTGTGTGTGTGTGTGTGTGTGCAGCAGATGGTCTCGCACCGTGCCGACACCGCTGACTTGCTTACTAGGCATTTTCTTTTTTTTGTGCTTTACAGCGAAGCGTGCCGTCGCGCGTCTCGGTGCCGTTGGACAAGGTCCGCGCGTGTTGGTGGGTGGGGAGGATGGTGCCGCCAACGAAGATGGCTCTCTTGCCGATGTCTCGTCCCTCTCTGCCCCTTTGCCACCCTTCTCTCGCTCCCTCCCTCTCTCTGCTTCGTTCTGCGCTTCCCGATGGTTCGCTACCCCTGCACCACAACGTCCACATCGGTATATATATATATATGTACATGTATGGCGCAGGCGTTGAAGAAGGAGAGAGATGGGCGGATAGCGGGAGTGTGTCGTGTGCCTGGCCTCGGCTGCCGCTCTTCTGCAAGTGTGGTGTTCGTGGTTCGTGTTCCTCCTGTTATTCCTCTCTCCTCTTCACAGCTACAGCACACGCTGAAGACGCCGCAGCATCATCGCAGACGTGCGCCTAATGGCGAGAGGTCGAGAGAGTGTGTGAGAGCTGTAGGAGTTTGTTGTCTTCGTATCGATTCCCGCTCTCTTATCATATATATATATGTTCTCGGCTCCAGCGGTCGTTGAGGGTGCCGACGCCTGCCCGAGGGATGTGCGGGGGGGTACTCATGGCATGCATCGCTGTCTGGGTAGCTGGTATGTGCCTACTCCGTGGTGGGCAGTGTAGGTGTTGCCCACTCGTCTCATCGGCTGATCTCTCTTTTTTTTCTTGCGCGTCTTCGTTGTGTCCATGGGCGTTGCGCTCGTCTTCGTCTGTCCTCTCTCTCCCCCCGGCCCATTCCCTCGCTGCATCTCTCTCCCCACATATCGCGCGCTCCACCCCCCTCTCTCCTCTCCCAAACGGAAAAAAAAACGTACAGCACAGACAGACAAAGACACGGAAGAAGAGGTGAAGTGCGCGTGTGTCCGTCACGTTCTAGAATGCCGCGTCGCTGCCAAGTAGGGGGCGAGCGCATCCGCACGTGCGTATCTCTCCGACACTCACTCACTCTCTCTCCCCCCTCACTTGCGTTTCGCGTCGTGACGGCAGCTCACGTGTGCGAGCGCCTCTTCCCTTGTTTCGTTTTTCTCGTTTTCCTCTTTGGGCCCACCCCCCTCTCCCTCTCACCTGCGCACACTCAGCTAACACACCCACACACCCACACACACGTAAAACGTACAACGCACGCAAGACTCTCTCTGCCCCCCCCCCCCCCCACCGCGCAACCCCCTCCTCCTAAGCTCTTTTTTTTTCTCTAAACGATAGGGACAAACTCTCTCGCGATCTCTCCCCCGTTCCTCCAGGCCCCTCTGCCGAAGGCTTCCGCCACCAGCGCCATAGCGGGCGATCACGGCACAAGGGGACCAAAGGCATACCTCTCACGCCGCCAGCACAGCGGGCTGTCTCGTTAACAACACGTCGACTAACATATACATTGAACAAGCAGCGCCTCTACGCGTGCGAGACGACCACACCCCTTCTTCCACCTCACACAGCATCCTCGCCTCTGCTCCCCTTATATCTCTCCGCTTTGCACCGACACGGTTGCCCACGGATGAAAATGGCTGATAGTCCGAGTAAGGGGCAGCATCTGCAGGTGCTGGCGCGTGGCCCCCAGAAGCACATCAGCGACCTGCACCGCTTCGCCCTGCTTCTCGTCGGCTCCTTCGGCACTATCTGCGGCTCCTTCGGCTACGCCTTCACCCTGGTTCTGCCAAGGATGCAGGAGCGCTACAACCTCTCGCAGCGCGACTTGGCCTCCGTGACGACTGTCGGCCTCGTGTTCGGATTCTTCATGCTCCCCTTTGGCACTCTGTACGACTACCTTGGACCGCTGCCGGTAGCGATCTTGTCCATGATTTCCTACCCGCTCGGTGCCATCCTGACGGCGCTGTGCTTTGAGGGCGTGATAGAGGGCAACACACTGCGGCTTTGCGTCTTCAATTCTTTCCAGAGCGTGGGCATGTCCTTGACCGACATTGTGTGCTGCATGACGGTGCTGTCGTACTTCCCGTCGAACCGTGGCTCCGTGATTGCGCTGCTCAAGACGTTCCCCGGCCTGGGCTCTGCAATCGTCGGCTCCTTCTTCGCCGGATTCTTTAACGAGCAGGTCTCGCAGTACTTGTACTTCCTGGCTGTCTTCGCCTTTCTCACGAACACAACCTGCGCCCTCGTGATGCGGCTGCCCCCCTACCACCTGACCGGGTACCAGGAAAGCCATCTGAGCGAGGAGGAGAAGGAGCGCCGCCTGGCGACGAAGACACAGTACCTGAAGCAGATGCCGCCGATGCGGCGCTTCATCTTCGGCCTTGTCATACTCGTCATCTTCATCATCTACCTGCCGACGACGTCCGCGCTCGTGGCGTACTTAAATTTGGGCAGGCCTCACAAGCTTGGGTTCGCGATTGGAACGACTGTGCTGACGGTGCTGTACATGCTGATCGCCGTTCCGCTGCCCGCATGCCTGACGCGGCAGTTCGCGCGCCGTAAGAGTGAGAACGTGAGCAACGACGACATGAGGTACGACCGCCGGACGAACGGTCACCGCTCGTTGGACAAGGAGCCGTTCCGCGCTGATGCGGACGTTTTCGCAGAGAAGAGTACCGTGGCTATGCTCGAGGAGCCCGTCGAGAGCGATGGGCAGCAGGCAGTTTGTGTGCCCGTGGAGACGGATGTGGACTACGTTGCACCACAGTACCAGGGCACGTTCCTGCAGAACCTGTGCACGCTGGAGTTGTGGGCTCTGTGGTGGACTATGCTTACCGTGGTCGGCGCTGAGTTCGTGATTATCTACAACGCGACGTTCATCTTGGGTGCGCTGCAGGGCAGCATGCCGGCGCCATCTCTCACTGCTCTGCTGACGGTACTCAATGGCGTGGGCAGCGCTGTGGGCCGGCTGCTGATGTCCTACTTCGAGGTCTGGTCGCAGAAGCGCAAGGCTGAGGACCGCGTGCCGATCACGATTGCGCTGTTCTTCCCGACTTCCACCATCATCATTAGCATCGTGCTATTCCTTTCGCTGCCTGCTGCTGCGCTCCCGCTGCCGTACGTGATTGCCGCGCTCGGTAACGGCTTCTGCGCCGCCTCCCAGATTCTGGTGTCCCGCACGATCTTCGCGAAGGACCCCGCGAAGCATTACCACTTCTGCTTCAGTGCGACGATGGCTGCTAGCGTCGTGCTGAACCGTTTCCTGTACGGCGAGTGGTACACGGTGCAGGCGGAAAAGCAGGGCAGCAAGCGCTGCTTCGGCAGGCACTGCGTAATGATGCCGCTGTTAGTGATGCTCGGGCTCGCGACCAGCGCCTTCATCACGGACGTGATAGTGCACTTCCGCTACCGCTCATTCAGCCGGCGTGTCCTGATGGAGCGGGCGCGTCTGCGCGGCGAGGTTGCCGACACCGAGAAGGAGAGGCCCGCGGGGGCTGAGGTGGTGGCGGATGATCTGGATGTGATCCGTGGTTCCAAGAACCGTCCCCGCGGCGTGTAGAGGATAGGGGCATTAAGGAGGCTTTGCAGGACACTACGTCGCAGGGGCCTCCTCACACGCGTATGCGTACGCACAGGCGCGTGCCTCTCGCGTCTCCAAGACGCTTGCCCGGCACACTCTCCCCTCGCCCTTTGCCCTTGTGTGTCCCTCAACGCTGCTGCGCGTCTGTTCACCGGGCATACGATCGGCAAAGGCCCCCTCTCCACCCCGTCTTCTCCGTTTTACTGTTTTTATTTTTTTATTGGGTGTGGTTCTTCATGTTTGTGTGCCTTTTTTCTCATGCCTGTGTACACGGTGACGTGGCGCCTTGTCTTTGGTGTTTTGTGTTCCCGCTTCTCTCTCTCGTGCTCACGCTCTGCTGCGTGCGTGGGGTGGGGGGAGCTCCCCTCTTTCGTTTCGTGACCGGAATTGCTATATATATATATACATCCGTTGTCGCTTGTCCCGCACGACTGTTTCATGGCCTTTCCTCGCCTTTTTTCGCATGTGTGTGTGTGTGTGTGTGTGTGTGTGTGCAGGTGGGCGTGGGTGTGCCACCGCGTTTCTCTGGCGGTCGTGCGTGCATGCTTTTCTTCGTTTTTTTTTTTTCGGATGGCGCAGTGACATCATCTGCAGGCGCACGCCAGCAGCGGCGATATGGACGTGAGTGGGATGAGCGCTCGCTCGTTTCCCAGTATTGTGGCATAGGGCCTCCCCTCCCTCCCGCCCTCGTTGCCGTGGGGACGCGCTCCATTTTCTACTTTTTGTTTTCTTTGGTTTGGCATGCGCTCTTTTCCTTTTTTTGATGTGTGCAGCCGTCAACGCGTGCCTGTGACCCGATTCTTTCAGGAACTTGAACCATGGAAGACATGCAGAGACGCAGGCATACACATGTACGTATACATGTTATGCTTGTACATCTATCTATGTATATGTACGTGCGTGTGTGTGTGTGCCTGCGTGTGTACGTAAGGAAAACAGCCACCAGCATCACTCCACCACATCAGAATAGGGAGATACGACCCAGAAGATGCGTGACGCTGCGTTGGCTCGATTATTATTATTTTTTTTTACCTGTTAATTAACATATATATACATACATGTTGTGTATTGCCTTTACGGGTGTTGTTTTTATTTTTTTCTTCATACCGCTCAGCATCCCTCCCGGCACGAACAGGCTTGCACACGTGTGCCGGTATTCTTTTTCGTTTGTTCCATGATTTTTATGTGAAGGCGGCAGCGCTGGCCTCTCTTCGCCCTGTTGGAGCGCTAAGTAATATTTTTATTACCGGCCTCCTTGTCTTTTCTCTGCGTGGTGTTTCGCGTCGCGACCTTTCTCCTGCTTTATTATTATTATTAAGCTGTGCGTACGTTTTCGTGCTCTCTTTCTCTGCCTTGCTTTAGTACGCGTGAGCCGCGCATGACGTCGCTGATGTGCCCGCTTTTATTTTCTATGTACGATAATGGTATATGTGTGTGTGTGTGGACGTGCGCGCGCGCACTCCGTACGCGTGTGGCGCTGTACGCTCTGTGGTGCCAGCGCGCAGGCGCACAGACTTGGATGCTCCTGCCCTGCTAAGTCCTTGACTTATTTTCCTTTTTACCTTCTTTCTATCGTTGTTCTTTCATCTGCATGCGCTACGTAGGCCTTGACATGCCCAACGTAGCGCGCATGCAGAGGAAATTGACGAGTAAAACCTGGGTCAGGCGCAGGAATACGTACGCCTCGCACTGTTGAACGCAGGCAAGTACACGCACTTTACTAGGAATAATACCAAAACACGTCGTATGCTCAGGAGGACATGCAGGCATATGTTGACAAATACGGACTTCGTCTACGAACTCCCTCCTCAGCGCAGTGCTCCAGCCCCCACCCCCACCACCCCTCCCTCCACCACACACCGCGGCCGCGCGCCACCCTCGGCGCTGCACCCATCCAGACAACGGCAATCAATTTCTTTTTGTTGATTCGTTTCCATTTGTTTGTGTGCACTCGTGCACTTTCCACCGCGCGGTCGCTTTGATTTTTTTATTTTCCGTTTTTTTTTTGTGCTCAGACTCGTGCATATGACACTGCTGTCGGACATCACTCACGCTGATGATTGTGGAGACGTGAACGCGGGGAGAAGGATGGGCGAGAGCTCTTTGCTGGCAGGCAGATGGAAGAGACACGTGGAAGCGCCGACACAGAAGTAGTGTGTCCTGACGTGGTGCTCGTGGTCTCCGCGTTACTTCTGTCCTTCTCCTTTGTCTCTCCTCTACCGCCTGTGAGGCCGCCTTTCACGTTCCTCTCGATTAACAGGTAACGCCAAGCTGGCCAACTTTCTCCCTGAGCTCACCCGGCATGCGTGTGTGGGTCACCCCCTGCCACCCGCACGGAAGGCGCCACCGCTTGCTGCCCTCCAGCGGGTGGACCCTGGGCGCGGCCCGCGTGGGTCAAGGGGTGCGGCACCCCCGAGGCCGGTGGGCGCAGACGACGCGGAGCGTATCCGAGGAAGGGGGCGGGAGGGGCCCGTTAGGCGCATGGGCGGACTCGGCGGCAGGGCGGTTTGGCCCAGACGACCAGGATGGAACCGTGGCGCGGCAGCGGCAGATGCGCTGCGGCTGTGTGTGCGTGTACTTGCTGGCTTGCTCGTTGTGGAGGCGGCACGTGATGGAGCGCTGTGCCTCGTGCGGGCGGAGTCACTGGATCTCACCTCAGCACTTGGCGGCGCGGCCGGTGAGCTCACCTGCTGCAAGGAAGACGAGGACGACTACTTTCCTGTGTGTATTCGCGTTGGCGCTGGGGTTCGTGACGGCCATCATATGCACTCCACGCGGCGCGCCTGCGCACGTGCCCTCATGATGCCTGGGGCCCGTATGAGCGCATCATGTGCGTTCGCCCCTTCCCTGGCGCCTCCACGCACCGCTCTCTCGCCGTGGCGAAGGCGTCACTGCGGTGAGCGCAACGATAAGCACGGCTCGATGGAAGGCGAAACAGCGGCCACCACAGACAATGGACGAGCGGGCGCGAGGAGCGCGTGCCGACATGGTGCGACGGCTGCCGTCTCATGCCCACGTGCCTTGCTCCGCTTCCCTCTCTAGCGTCTGGTGGTGCCAGCACGCCCCCGCTCGCACGCTCGCCTGCGACCAGAGGGTGCACAGCGACGGCGCCGCCGCGTAGGCCTCAGATGTGTTGCGGTGCGTGCACGGCGATGCCACGTGTAAGCGCCTCTCCCTCTCCTTGCACGCACACTGGGCGTGGGCTCTTGCTCTCTTCTCTATCCTCTATGCCTTTCACCTCGCCGTCCTCCGCGCGTGTGCGTGTTTCTGTGCGCCGCCACCCCCTCCCTCCACCGGTACCGGCGCACTGGCACTTTCCACAACGCCGCCTCGTCCGCAGAGCAACCACAGCATCGCGACTCACAAGCCGACCTCCTTGCTGGCTCGATTCCTGCGCGTCGACAGCCGTTATCCCCCCCACAAACCCCCTTCACCTCATCCTTATTGCTTTTGCTTTCACCTTTGCTGCTGGCCTCTCGGCCCTTCTCTCCCTCTCCGAGTGTTGCGCCACAACACCGCATTCGAGGCCCCCACCCACCCCCACCCCGCCGTTTACGAGCGCTGCATAGCGGGAGTAGCTCCGTGTGTCGCCCCCGTATCACGCACGCACGCGCACGCAGGCATTCAGGTGCTCCGCTGCCATGCAGACCAACGAGGAGGTTGTGCTTTACCGTCTCGCGACGGGGCCGCAGAAGCCCGTCAGCGAGCACAAGCGGTTTTCGATCCTGGTGCTCGGCTCCTTCGGCTGCATCGTGTGCTCCTTCAGCTATGCGTGGAATCTCATCTCCGGCACGATGCAGCAGCGGTACGACCTCTCGCAGCGTGACCTGAGCACGATTGCGACGGTGGGCCTCGTGGTCCAGTACTGCGTGCTCCCCTACGCCTTCCTGTACGACTTCCTGGGGCCCGTTCCAATCAGCATCATCGGCACTGTGTACTTCCCGCTGGGCACTCTGCTGCTTGCGCTGTGCTTTATGGGCAAGATCGAGGGCAGCGTGGCACGCCTCTCCGTGTTCAACGCCATGATGGCTTGCGGCTGCGGCATGTTTGATCTTGTGAGCTGCATCACCGTCCTGTCTCACTTCCCGACAAACCGTGGCCCCGTGACGGCGCTGCTCAAGACGTTCACCGGCCTGGGCTCTGCAATTGTCGCGTGCCTGTACGCCGGCTACTTCGACTCCAACGCCGAGAAGCACTTCTTCTTCCTGTTTTCTCTGGGTATTCTTGTGGGCGCCCTGTGCATTGTGTTCATGCGGCTGCCCCCCTACCACCTGACGCAGTACGAGGAGCGGAAGTTGTCTGATGAGGTGAAGGAGCGCCGCCTGGTGACGAAGGCGCAGTACCTGCGTCAGGAGGCACCGCTGCGCCGCTTCGTGTTGGGCCTGTTCATCCTGGTTGTGCTCATTGTCTTCGTGACGACGCAGAGTGCGCTGGTGAGCTACCTGAAGCTGGGGAAAGCCCCGAGGCTTGCCTTTGCGATCGTGTCCACAATCCTGGTGTTCTTGTATTTCCTTGTGATGGCCCCGCTCCCGTTTCTGAACAGCAGCCACATCCCGTTCTTCCATCCGGTGCACTCGAAGCGCGACGCGCGCGACGACGCTGACAGCGGACACACTACTGAACCCCCGGAGTTGCTGGTGAGCGGTATGAGCAGGTGCAACTCACCGGATGATGAGCAGGTGGGCGACAAGAAAGTGAAGAGTCTTGTGGACGACGCTGGTGTTGTGGCGGAGAAACGGATTGCTGAGACTGGTACAGGGGCTTCGGCCGAAGTCGAGACGGAGATCGACTACGTTGCACCGCAGTACCAGGGTACCTTCATCCACAACCTGGGCACGCTGGAGCTGTGGGCTCTGTGGTGGACGTCGTTCGTTACGACAGGTGTGACGTTCGTGATTATTTTTAATTCTTCATTTCTCTTTGTTGCTCTGCAGAGTGCGCCGGTCAGCAATTCGCTGCGGACGATGTTGACGGTACTCAATGGCGTGGGCAGCGCTGTGGGCCGGCTGCTGATGTCCTACTTCGAGGTCTGGTCGCAGAAGCGCAAGGCCGAGGACCGCGTGCCGATCACCATGGCAGTATTTTTTTCCACCGGCTGTATCATCATTAGCATCGTGCTATTCCTTTCGCTGCCTGCTGCCGCGCTCCCGCTGCCTCAGGTGCTAGCCGCGCTCGGTAACGGCTTCTACAACGGTATCGTGATTCTGGTGTCCCGCACGATCTTCGCGAAGGACCCCGCGAAGCACTACAACTTCTGCTTCACTGCACCTATGCTAGCATCGCTGGTATTCAACCGTTTCCTGTACGGCGAGTGGTACACGGTGCAGGCGGAGAAGCAGGCACGCCCGGATAAGATGTGCTACGGAAAGACGTGCGTGCTGATGCCGCTGGTGGTACTGCTCGGGCTTGGGTGCAGCGCCTTCATCACGGACGTGGTGCTGAATCTTCGCTACCGCTCGTACTCCCAGAGGGTATTGGCGGAGCGCGCGCGTCTGCGTGAGCAGGATGAGCTAGCTCAAAAGGCGGGTGCTATGGTTCTCAGCGACGCAAGGGACGGTGTGGGCACCGACAAGGCTGGGGACCTGGAGATGAAGGAGCTCTGACAGGCGCAGTGCGGAGAGGTAAACGAGAAACATCCTACGGGGAAGTACGCATCGCTGCCCTGTCGTCTGGAAGGCTCAGATCGATCTTTGCCTTTCCGCCAACCCACAGTCAGGGGGCTGGGGACTGGAAAGGTGTGTGCGTTGCGGCGGCCAGGCGCGCGCACTCACTATATGATGGTGGCGAGAGCGTATTAGCGCGAGGGAGAGTTCTGTTCTGAGCCGCCCTCCTTGCGCACCCCCGCTGACAGGGCGGAGGGGCACCCCTCTCCATGCATGGTATCCCGGGGCCCAGCACCCTCCCCTCTCTGTGGGAGCGCAAAACAGCCCCTCCCTTTTATCCCTGCTTTTACCCACCCACCTCTCGTGTTGGCAGGGCCAGGTGCCCGCGATGTGAGGAGGTAACAGGTATGTATCGCTTCTGATGTCGGCGGCCAGATCCTGGATGGCGTGGCGTCGGAGCGACCTGCTGCAGTGCACGCGCCTGACCCATCCACATGATGGGGCGGCGTGTCAGCGCGACTCGAGCGTATCCGACCCCCGGCCCTTGCACCGCCTACTGGTGGATGGGGAGCCTGAGCGCCACCGCGAGGGATGCAGCACGCGGCGGCCAGCGTGATGGGAGGAGCTGCTGTGAGGCGACCTGCGTGGCGGGGAGGGGGGTGGCCCGTGCTCGAGGCGGAAGCCGTGCTTGAATGACTGAGTCGGTATATTGCTGCAACGCGTGTCTAGGGCTGCCATCGCACGACGCGATGGGGGAGGAGGGCCTGTGACCGGCCGTGTGGTGGCGGAGTGGTGGTGGAGGGGGTTTGAGCTCACGCGCCCTGCGGCGGCGAAACGGACACGCCAATCAATAAAGTGAAGCATTTTGTCTTTGATGCTGGCCACACTCGCGCACCTGGGCAAGGTACCACAGGGTGGCGGTGTTCAAGAAGAAGAAGTGTCTACGAGGGCAGCTTAGGACGCTGCAGAGTGCCGCTGCTGGTGAGAGCGAGGCCGGGTTGGCGGGGAAGGGTGGCAGGAAGAGTGACAATGGCTCGTGGGAGGGCAACACGCTGGCTGTTGGTGTACCAGGGTCTTGTGAGCCTTAGCGCATGCCGCATCCTCGCCCCAACCTTCCTCCCTCCTCCATCTTCCCACGTTTGCTGGCATTTCAAGAGCGGTTGGAGGGAGGGGGGACTCTACCGCTGCTGCCGAGAGAAAACTGTACGCGAAATAGGAGTGCGTCTTGTGCGCTCCTTTGGTTCGCGTCTCCAGCTCCTCGAAAGACCCCCGAAAGTTGCGAGAGGAGAAGGGAGTGGGTGGGAGAGGGGGTGGGAGGCTCGAAATCGCCGCGCTGTCCATGTCCGACTTGCGTGCTCTCTCACAAATCGCTCCCTCTGCCTTTATGTCTCTGGCGTTCCACACCTTTCCATTCGCCGGCTCCCTACAAACACACACCCACACACACGCACACACACGCGCGGTCGCTGAAACAACACTAACAAACAGCAAACGGGTGTACCGACATCACCGTCTCTTCCCCCTAACCCACCCCCCTGGCGGCCCTGTCACGGCCACGCTCGACCCACACAGGACGCTGACAAACACCCAGCGGCTAACATTGTGTAGAAACACTGCACCTCCTACCCCATCTTGTCGGCTTTTTCTTTCGTGTCCGTGCATTTCCGTCTCTCCCCCTCCCTCCGTCTCTTCCCGCATTGCCCCACCTCTCTTTTACTCCTCCCTCCGCATAAAGTCATCGGCGCCAACCTCACCCGATCCACCGCCCGCACACCGTTCGCCCCGTTCTCCATCCGCGGGTACGCCCGTCTTCTGCCGCTGTTCTTTGCTCGCACCGGCCCTGTCTCTCTCCTTCTCTCTGTCGGCATTTTCCCCACGACCCACGGACAGTGGTGCGCACACTGACTTTGCGACGGACCCACTCTTACGTCACTTAATCTTGCCTTCACGTCTTCCCCACGTTGTTTCGTCAAGTTTGGTGGTGGTGGAGGAACTCCGTTGTCGTTCGTGCTGCAGCCCCCTCCCACCTGCTGAGCAGCAGCAGTGGTATCAGCGACTGAGTTCACAGGATTCCCACGCACGCATACCCGGCCCACAAGAAGCGCCCCGAAAAATCAGCTATGCCTCTCCGTGACGAGTCCGATGGCCTCGAACGCTCCGTCGAGGACGATTCGAGCACGGAGTGTAATGTGCTGAAGCTGGACCTGACCAACCAGCGTCCGATTAGCGAGGCGCGCCGCTACGGCCTACTGACGCTTGCCTCCTTTGCCATGATCTGCGCCTCGACATCGTACGCCTTCAACCTGTTCAGCGGCAGCCTTCGCGACAAGTACAACTTCGACTCCCGCCAGATGTCCACCATCAACACGGTGGGCATGGTGTTCGCCTACTTTCTGCTGCCGTACGGCACGATATACGACTACCTCGGCCCGCTGCCGGTGTACATCCTTGCGTGCGTGCTGGCGTCGCTGGGGCTGCTGCTGATGGGCCTCACGTTCCACGACGTGATTGGCGGCTCTGTCGTGCGGTTCTGCGTGTTCAACGCACTGCTGAGCCTTGGCAGTCAGCTGTTCGATCTTGCAACGGTGGTGACGATGCTGAGCATCTTCCCAACGCGTCGCGGGTGGGTCGTGGCGCTGCTGAAGACGCTGATGGGCCTGGGCACTGCGATCATCGGGTCGATGCGCACGGGCTTTTTCCTGAACACGCCGGCAAACTACTTCTACTTCCTGGTGGGGATGGTGCTTGTGACCGGGCTGTGCTGCATTGCGGTGATGCGACTGCCGTCATACCACCTGACGGGCTACCAGGAGAGCCGCCTGAGCGATGAGCAGAAGATTGCGCGCGGTGCACGAGTCGCAGCGTACTTGACGCAGGAGCCGCCGATGTGGCGCTTCTACTTGAGCATTGCGGTGGTGCTTGTGCTTGTGGTGTATCTGCCGATGACGAGCGCGCTGGCAGCGTTCACGAAGGTTGCGAAGACACAGCACGGCCTGCTCGCCTTCGCGATCGTAGCCGTGATCATCACGAGCTGCTTTCTGCTGATGCTGGTGCCGTGCCCGTGGCTGGATCGTCTGACGACGAAGGGGTCGAAGACTGATGAATTGGCGGAGAGCGGCGAGGTGCTGACGGACATCGACTACATTGCCCCGCAGTACCAGACGACCTTCTTGCAGAGCTGCTGCACGGCGAGCCTGTGGTGCATCCTCTGGACGATGTTCTGCGGCGTTGGTGCCGAGTTCGTAATCATCTTCAACGCGTCGCCCATCTTCTCTGCGCTGACGGAGACACCGAAGCTGGACACGACGGTGGCTGCGCTGCTGACGGTGCTGAACGGTGCTGGCAGTGCGCTGGGTCGCCTGGCCATGTCCGTGTTCGAGCACTATACGCAGAAGCGCAAAGCCGAGGAACGCATGCCTATCACCGTCGCCTTTTTTGTGCCGACGACGCTGATCATTGTTTCGATGGCGCTGTTCCTGGTGCTGCCAGGCCGCTCGCTGCTGATTGCATTCGCGCTGGCGTCTCTTGGTAACGGCTTCTGCGCCAGCGTCACCATTCTCGTCTTGCGTACCATGTATGCCAAGGACCCCGCGAAGCACTACAACTTTGGCTTCAACGCGCTGTGGATCGCGGCAGTCCTGCTGAACCGCCTGCTGTACGGTGAGTGGATTGCGTCTCGGGCCGACAGGCAGGGCCAGAAGGTGTGCGTTGGCCGCGAGTGCGTGATGATGCCGCTGCTCGTCATGATCGGCATGAACCTGACGGCGCTTCTCTCGGATGTGTACCTGCACATCAGCTACTCACGCTTCTCGCGCAAGGTGCTGGCCGAGCGCCGCCGCCTGCGGGAGCGGGTCATCGCCGCGGGCAGCTCGGGGCCGATCTGCCCGGAAAAGGAGGTAGTCCCTGGTGAAAGAGTCTACGTACAGGATTCGAGTAACAGCCTTGTCGATTCCCTTGAGGACGCGCAGCAGCAGCGAAATCTTCGCGACTAAAGTGGTGGCTCTGCGGATAGAGGCGACTGCACCTGCGGCGGCACATGCAGTCTCATGTGGCGCACGAAGTGGTGTCTGCCTTCCACACACTTCCAGAAGTGTTCTCGTTTTCCGTCGATCGCCACGTCGTGTCTTTTTTTTTTACGTTCGATCCTTTTTTTTTTTCTGCTGCGTCGCAGCCCTTTCCGCCCCTTCCCGCCCCGCCCCTCTCCCTCGGCCCACCCCCCTTGCTTCGCGCCTGTGTCCGTCAGTTGACAGTCTCTTGGCGAGCGCACCGCGGCCCCGTAAGACTTCAACCGCCGCTCTCGTTGTCTCCGCGTGTACGCGGTTATGCGTGCTTGCCTCCGTCTCTCTGCCTGTGTGTGTGTGTGTTGGCTTGTGGAGTGCTCTTGTGCCTAGAGGCCCGCTTGAGCGGGCGGCGTGCGATGCTGTCTACACCAATACTCACAATACATGCAGACGTCGATGCACGCCCTTGACAAGTGCGCGATGGCCACCTCGACGCTTCGAGGGCGGAGAAGTGCTGGTGGAACACGACTTGAGCGCGTGCCGAAGGGGGATGAGTGGTGCGAGGCTGGCGGATGCAGAGGCGGCGAGGAGCGCGCACATATAAGCTGAGCAGACATGGCGCAACACTTTCGCGTATCACGCGGAAGACGTGTGAGGAAGCGATGAAGTGAGGAACCCCCCCCCCCCAAAAAAAAAGGAGGGAGCAAGAGCGCGTGAGAGCAAGGGGCAGTGACGCAAAAAAAAAAACACGTGCAGAGGCCGTGAAGACACAAGAATGGCGGCAAGGCGAGCGGCGAACCAGCCTGGGTCTCCGAGCCTTTTTTCATCGGCTGGTAGTTCAGTCGCACTCCTTGCTCTCTCCCCTTCCTTCCCTGTTGTGTGGTCCCGCCCTGCGCGCGCGCCTCTCTCTCCGCCTGCTAGGTTTGCTGTGTGCTTCTTCGTATGGGCGTCCCTTTCTGCGTCTGCCTGTGCTTTCTCCGCCTCCGCTCAGATTTATGCGCATCGAGTGTGATGCAGCACTTCATTCGTGTAAGCGCGTGTCTGAGTGAGTGTGTGTGTGGGTGGATGTGAGTCTCTCTTTTGTGTTGGGCGTGGCTTGGGCAAGCGGAGCACTTGCTTCCTCGGCAAACCGGCCACGTACCTGCACACCCATCCACCCACCCACTCACACCCACACACACCACACACACGCATGACGAGGTGAGACACCCACGCATACACAGGTACGAAAGGAAACGCATTCCCTTCTTTGATGTTTTTTTTTGTCTGTTTAAATTATATACTGCCGTTCTCCGAGTTAGCCAGTCAGCCAACCAACCGAAAAAAACATTAAGCATCTCGCTTCGATTCGATTCGTCATGTGCCCCACCCCCCTCCCTCCCCTTCCCTTACGTGGATTCCCTAACGTTTTGCCTTCTCTTTGCTTTTTTTTCCTCTTTCTCCCCCTCCCCCTCCCTGTTGGCGTCTGGCCTCAGCGTGTGTGTGTGTGTTGTGTGTTGTGTGTTGTGTGTTGTGTGTGTGTGTTGTGTGTTGTGTGTTGTGTGTTGTGTGTGTGTGTGCACACTGGCTCTCTCTCTCCCCCCGCATATAGTGCGGGAGCATTCGGCAAACACTTAGGCTGGCACGCGTTTCCATGTATACATAAATAAATATATATATATATATATATATATATTCTTGGTAGCGTTGAGCATGACGAAGGAATGACACGCACGCACGCGCCATCACAGACAGGAGGGGAACGTGTCTCTGCGGTGTTGTCCTTTCTTTTGTTTCCGCATTTTCTTTTATTATTATTATTTATTATTTACGTTTTGGACTCCATTTGCTTCGTGTTTGTTGACTTTATATATATATTTATTTATATATTTATATTTATTATTCTTTTCTCTGCGACGACTTCTCCTCCCCCCTTTCTCCCCCTCTTTGTCTTGCTTCCCCTCCTTTTTTTTCGTTTGACAAGTCGCGCCTCCCACCCACTCGTCCATCCGTCCATCCCTTCTCCCCAGTCACCCACAGACACACGCCATCTTCCGTTCTCCATCCGTTGCTTCATCAACTGCCCTTTCCCTTCTTTTGCATCTCCATCGCCTCTTTCTTCTTCCCGTCCCTCCGCCCCCTTCCCCTCCCCTCCCCTCCCCACATGCCACCAGGGTGTGTTTCGTCTCCGTACGGTCTTTGGCGGTGGCTCGACAGAGAGAACGCCGAGGTGAGAGGGGGATCACAGCGAAAGGGAACGGTACCTTTATATCGCACGCGTATATCATTATCAGCATCATCGAATTTCCCCCCTTCCCTCCCCTCAACAACAACGAACAAAACACACACACACACAGGAGCGAAGCTTGAGTGCAACGAGAGAGAGACACGCACACGCGCTGATGCGGTGATGCGCGCTTACTCGGGTTGCACAAGAAGTGGAGAGGGGGACCCCTCCCCGATCACTTTTCCTTCAAAAAAACGAGAAGCGATGCCCCCACTAAGATCCTGGTTGCAAAAGCGCGCTCATCCTGTTCTGTAATAACGCATGTATGCTTTCCCTGTGGCGCGTGCGTGTGCACGCATCGTCCTTTCCATCTTTTTTTTTCGCTGCGGTCTTTCATGACTTCCTGCCCACGCCCGCGCTCACACACACACACACACACACACACACACACTCTTGGGCTCCGTCAATCGAAAAGGGCGAGTGAGACACGCACGGAGAGAGGAAAAGTACGAGTTAGGCGGAGGCGGAGGCGGGGGGGACGGAGGTGATCAGGCGGACGCGCACATGTACGGAACATGGCGGGGGGGGGGAAAGCGCATCACGAAATTGTGGGATGTGGCGAGAGGGTGTGGCGGGTGGTGCTGCGTGATGGTGTCGTTTGTAAAGTTATACATGTGATGGCCCGCAGAAGCGATAAAAAAACGGAGCGCTTCGAGCAACCCGATCTCTGTAAGAGGCAAGGACTTTTTCTTGTATTTGATCTGTGTGTACCTGGCCATGCCCTCTCCTCGCATAAGGGGTGTGATCGTTTATTTATATATTTTCATCTTTCCCTTTCACGTCTCTCTGTGCGGCAGTCTGCATCCTCTGCGTGCGCGTGCCTCACTGAGCCTGTGCGGTGCCTGATTGGAAGCCCGTTCATGTGTCTGTGTCTTGTTTGATACTATATATATATATGTTTCGTTGATCCTTCAGCCGCTGTGCTCGCATAGGGCGCCTTGGGCCCCCCTCCCCCTCCTCCCCCTTTCTCTTCCTGTTGTCCTGCACACAGGGCGGGAGGGATGTTTTAGAACGAAACAAAAGAAATATAAGAGGAAAAACAGTGGTGGAAAAAAAGAAAGGGAGAGGATCAGTCATGCACACAGGCAGAGCTGTAAAACACGTGGCGCATGAGCGGCGACAAGGCATTGTGTAGGCGTATGGACAACGATGCATGCTTCATGCACATGACGCACACGCACCCCTCGAAAAAAAAACCGACGACGACGAGCACCTCAACGCCGACACTGAGGAAGACAGCAGCCCAACTGCCTCCTCGTTCAAACTTTGACAGCGGTGGCCCATGCAGCAAAGTGAGAGGCGGAGAGGGCATACCCAGGGCTTTGCCTCGATTCACCTGCGATAAATGTGTGCTTGTGCTGACGTTATAATGTGACGGCGACAACGGATGCAATCCGGCGAAGGGGAAGGCGATCAAAGCCGCTCGCAACGGGGTGTCTTTTTTTTGTTTTTGTTTTCGACCCTTTCCCCTCTCCCCCCCTCTGCATCTTCTTTCCCTCTCCCCCCTCTCTCTATGCATCATGGCCCAGCCTCGCCTCCCATTCGTTTCGCGCGCGAACACACTGTGTCTCTTCCTCGCAGTGCGTTTCACCGTCTGTCCTTTGGTCTCCCGTGTGCGCCTTGCTTCTCCTGGCCTTGCCTGCCTGCATGTCTCTCTCTCTCTGTGTGTGTGTGTGTGCGCTTGTGCGTGTGGTTCATCGTTGCCTTCAGCATATATATATATATATAAATAAATATATATAAATATATGTATAATTTCCGACTTTCGCTGCCTTCTCTCTGTCGATCTTCGCCCCGGTCCTCTTCTATCACCGACTTTGGACGTTGTTGTTTCCTCTCGTGCCGGTCACGTGGCCATCTCCCCCCCTCCTCTGCCCCCCCCCCCCTCCCTCCCTCATCACCATATGCAGGCTCCGACCACGAGGGCATCTCTTTTCGCATATTCTTTGTTGTGCTTTAGCGAGTATGTTATACATGTGCATGTATACATACCTCTACACACACGTATATATATATATATATGCATACGTGGGCGGTCATGGAGGCATGTGTGCTTGCTTCTCCACGTCTGCGTACGTGCGCACGGGTGAGTGTACCCAGCAAACGAACAAGGGAGCTGGTGATACGTTTCTTTGTTTGCTCCCGTTCGTTTCCTTTTTTTAATGATACCGTGGTCATCCTTATCTCCACTTCCATCCGAAAAGAAATCATCATCGTCATCATCGTCGTCACTCTCTCTGTGCGTACGTCTGTGTTCTGCGCATCTGCCCATTTCTCCCCACCTCGCGTACTCTACGAGATGCTGACGGCAGCACAAGGAAACCGCGAGTCCGCCAAGTAAACCAAAAAAAAACGAAAACAAAAAAGAAAACATGGAAAAGAAAATGGAGGCGGCCATCAGGAGCGTGCCCTCTTGTCTCCTCTACTTACTATCTCGCGCGCGCGCGTCTGTCTCGCGCTCCTCCTCCTCCTCCCCGTCTCCACTTCAGAGCCAGTGCCGCAAGCTCTATGCCTGCCTCGTCGACATCTCTGCTCTCTCCTCTGGGGAGGACGGGATGCCGGCTCTTTTTCCCCGCTATCACTTCTCCATCTCGCGCGATGGAAAGAGTACCGCAGATTTTTGCGCCGCTTGATGTAAGCGACACTTGCTACGCCTCGCTACAGCGGCTGCCGTGGTGCGAAAAAGAAAGAAGGAGTAGCATTGCTTTCTCACGAGCATGCGACTTCACTCGACTTCGTCCTCATCTCACCGCTCTCTGTCCGCACGTTTCCCGTTTGCCGTCCGTCTCGCTTCAAATACCAACATGCATGCGTTCTCGCAGTCGATGGCTTTCAAGAGGGCGTAGCACCTCCACCCCCGGCGAAAAGGTAAAAGAGTGTACGTCATCCGCATCTTTTCCGTTGTCTGCTTCTCTCTTCCTCGCCGCTGCTGCGCAGCAGCGGCAGCGTCGTCGCAGAGACACCTATTCCGGAAGAACAGACAAGCCAAAAAACAGAAAGAGCGCAGCCTCCGCAGCGAGTGCACTCAAACACGTCCACACAAGCCGCAGGACCGCCTCCTGTACCTTACACTACAACCACACACACACATACCCGCTCCTCCGCACTCATCGAGCACGCTATGCAAAGGATGACCGAACAGCATTCGAACCCGCCCCCTCCCTCTCCACTCAGACAGAGCGGCGGAGGCTTCGGCGGCCGCGGATCCATGATGGCTTTCCGAGGATGGGACTCACTCCTGCGATGATCGCCTCGACTTAGAGGCGAAGAACGCCGCGCATCAGCAAGATACCCGTTACGTCAAGGGCGTGAACTAGAAGAGGCACTTCGTCTGCTTCACCGCCGCCTCCTTTGCCATGATCTGCGCCTCGACATCGTACGCCTTCAACCTGTTCAGCGGCAGCCTTCGCGACAAGTACAACTTCGACTCCCGCCAGATGTCCACCATCAACACGGTGGGCATGGTGTTCGCCTACTTTCTGCTGCCGTACGGCACGATATACGACTACCTCGGCCCGCTGCCGGTGTACATCCTTGCGTGCGTGCTGGCGTCGCTGGGGCTGCTGCTGATGGGCCTCACGTTCCACGACGTGATTGGCGGCTCTGTCGTGCGTCGTTGCGCTGGTCTCCTCATCTACAGTCGCAAGCGAAGCCCCCCTTCACCACCTCTGCCGCTGTCCTTCTCTCGTTGATGTGAACCTCCTCTTTTTCTCACCTTTACTGCGGCATCACTTGTCATCGGTGCCACCCACAGATGCTCACAACTGCACGCTTGCGTCGGTCTCTGACATCTTTCTTTTTCCTCGCTGCTACTGCCGTTGCAACGCCGTATTTGCCGAAGAGTCACACGCGCGACTTCACGGCTGAAGTATTCGCCGTGTTGTGCATGTGTGATGGACGGGGGCTGCTCAAAAACAGGACACACACACAAAAAAGAACACCGTAGGCGAGCATCATCTCTCTTGGTTAGAGTGTCGACTTAGATCATAGAACCTCACCGACCCTTTCTCTTTCGCTGCCGCCTCGCTGATCTCGCTCGACAGCCGCAACGACAACAGACCGCTCTGCCCGTACGCGCGTGGGTGTGCCGCGTCATCCTCGCCGAGCTGGTTCGCGTCTCGCGCATTTTTGTTTTCTCTCTCTTGTTACTCCCCCTCCTCCCACCGAATCATGTCTTCCACCACCACCCTCACGGGTGTTTCTCTCGCGTCTTCCGTTTTTCACCGATCCGCGTTGTTGAGCGTCTGTCGCCCTTATCAGCCTTCTCATCATCTATCGTCATTTGCCAGCTCGGCACCCCGTCTCCCTATTCTTCGGCTTGTCTGCCGCCCTCTTCACCTCCCTCTGTTTACATTGATCTCGCGGCCGTTGTCCTCGACCCCCTTTTTTTCTTGGTGTTGGTGGCGTGGGTGCTCGGCATCACCTCGAGGCGCTCCCTCGGTGCATACCGGTGACCTTCCCACGCGTGCAAGCGAATGGGCGGCACAGGTGCTCCGGTGCCTCTTCACACTTTTATCGTTCTTACCGGTACGTCTTGCCTTCTCCCGCCATGTCCAGCGCCACGAACGGCTCGGAGACGACGTACTTCACTGCCATCGCCAACCGCGACGTTGAGGCGCTGAAGGCCCTCATCGCGCAGAACCGCAACGTGAACGAGGTGGCGCAGGACCCGGCGCTGTATCACCGTACACCGCTGCACGTATGCGTGTGGGACAACTTCGTGGAGGGCGCGAAGCTGCTACTGGACGCGGGTGCGGATGTGAACGCTCTTGACGACCTGCACGACTCCCCGTACCTGCTTTCCGGCGCTGAGGGGCGGCAGGAGATAATGGAGCACATCTACAAGAACGCCGAGCGAACAATGCGGTACGGAAGCCAGACGAGCCTCCGCATGAAGACGAGCGTGCCGGACCACTCTATCGTGAACCGGTTTGGAGGATCTGCCCTGATCCCCGCCTGCGAGCGCGGTCACGTGGAGATGGTGCGCCTGCTTCTGCAGAAGGGTGCCGATGTGAACCACTACAACTACCACCACTGGACTGCTCTGCTGGAGGCTATCGAGCTCGGTGGTGACGATCGTGAGCACGTCGATATTGTGCGGATACTCATCGAGAACGGTGCTGATGTTAACCAGGTGGATGGTGCCGGCAGGACGCCACTGTATCTCGCACGCAAGCACAAGTACAAGCGGATTGCCGCGCTGCTGGAGGCCGCCGGCGGTCACGAGTGAAACATAAGAAGGGACGGGGAGGATGCATCCAGGGAGAGGTGAACATGGGACCGACCTGCCAGCGGTGACAGGCGCTCATCATTCATCGAAGCGAGCACACAACCACACCGGCGCATACACGCGCACCATTCGGGTAGACAGTGATGATGCAGTGCAGCCCCTCCCTTTTATCCCTGCTTTTACCCACCCACCTCTCGTGTTGGCAGGGCCAGGTGCCCGCGATGTGGGGAGGTAACAGGTATGTATCGCTTCTGATGTCGGCGGCCAGATCCTGGATGGCGTGGCGTCGGAGCGACCTGCTGCAGTGCACGCGCCTGACCCATCCACATGATGGGGCGGCGTGTCAGCGCGACTCGAGCGTATCCGACCCCCGGCCCTTGCACCGCCTACTGGTGGATGGGGAGCCTGAGCGCCACCGCGAGGGATGCAGCACGCGGCGGCCAGCGTGATGGGAGGAGCTGCTGTGAGGCGACCTGCGTGGCGGGGAGGGGGGTGGCCCGTGCTCGAGGCGGAAGCCGTGCTTGAATGACTGAGTCGGTATATTGCTGCAACGCGTGTCTAGGGCTGCCATCGCACGACGCGATGGGGGAGGAGGGCCTGTGACCGGCCGTGTGGTGGCGGAGTGGTGGTGGAGGGGGTTTGAGCTCACGCGCCCTGCGGCGGAGAAAGAGTGGCCCCGCGCACATCTCGGTGCGCTTTTCTCTCCCCTTGCGGGGGTGTGCACAGGTGCGCTTGGACGTCACGTTGTTGGTGTAACATATTTGACTGTTTGCCTTCGTGGACATCGTGCACTCGTTCGCATTTTTGTTTTACGGCGGATGGTTGTGCGTGTGCGTGAGCGTGTGTGTGCGCTTCACTCGATGGCAGCTCTCTCGCCCGCTTTCTTTTCGTGGTTTTGTATTTCTCCCCCTCCTGCGGCAGCGGCCGAGCAGCTCGAAGCGTGAAAGGAATCGAGGAGAGCGAGAGAGCGAGTGGGCAGGGCTCAAAGAAAAGGCAGAGCACGGTGACGTGTGCGCACCTTCCTGAGGCAGGGACGGGTCTGTGGCGAGCGCTGCAATGAAAGACGTGTACGCGTGTATGTATGTGTGTGGGCAAGCCCACTCGCACGCTGTCTGCGCCAAGCACATAGGGATGCACTGCAGTCGGCTCCACGAAGAGGCCACGTCTGCTCTGCGCACGAGAGGCGCTTGCGGCAGTGCCGAGAAGAAAAACGGGCTCGTCCTTGCTTTGCTGCGCAGGTGTCTCCTGTCGTTTCGATCATCCGGTCCTTCTCCTTCTTGGGCTCGTCTTTCCTTCACCGTCGCCAGCAACACACCTTCGCAGAAAGCTTCTCTCCCTTGATCTCTCCCCACGAGCAGTCGCGTGGATCGCTAGACGAACCATAATAAGGCAAGGCACCATATACAGAGAACAGCGCAGCGGGTGAGATGATGGACCCGACTCTGACGGATCTGCTGCACGCCAATCTGGAGTGGATCTTTGTCGGCGGCAAGGGCGGCGTGGGGAAAACGACCACGTCTTGTGCGTTGGCTACCTTGTTTGCCACGACGCCAATCAGCGATGCCGCGTCGCCAGGAGGCACGCGCCCGCGACGGGTGCTGCTGATCTCGACGGATCCTGCGCACAACCTCAGTGACGCCTTCAACCAGCGCTTCGGCCCACATCCGACACCGGTGAACGGGCTGGAGGAATCCTTGGCTGCCATGGAGGTGGATCCGAAGAACTTCACCCACGGTGCATTGATGAGCTCCCTGACAGGAACGAAGAGCGACGGCAGTGCTTCGTCCTTGACCGAGGAAGCGGAGGCAGACGCCGCCCAGGACACCACAAGCTTTGCTCGTATCGGTACAGTTCTCAAGGAAGCGGCGCGCACCATGCCCGGCATCGACGAGATCTCTGTGTTTGCAGAAATTCTGCACTACGTCCGCACGCTGTCCTACGACCTGCTCATCTTCGACACCGCGCCGACGGGCCACACGCTGCGCCTGCTTGCATTGCCGCAGACGCTGAACAGTACCTTCGACAAGCTGATGAGCCTGGAGGGCTTGGCGCCGATGATAGAGGCTGCCTCGCACCTTATCGGCTCCAACCTCGGCGCTCTTGGTGGTGCTTGTGGTGACACCGCGGGCTCCTGCGAGCAAGCAACAGCTGCGCCTTCGCTGTCGAGCGCAGCTCCCGGCGCCGGCTCGGCGGCTGCGGCTTCGTCACAGAGCAGCTGGTGCATCACCGCAGACGAGGTCCGCTCGACAGCGCTTCATTGGCGTCAGACGATGGAGGAGGTGCAGACCCGCTTCAATGACCCGAACCGCACCAGCTTCGTCTGTGTCTGCATTGCCGAGTTTTTGAGCGTTTACGAGACAGAGCGGCTTGTGCAGGAGCTCATGAAGTACAACATCGGCTGCGACAGCATTGTGGTGAACCAGCTCGTGCTGAAGCCGTCGTCAGAGCCACCGTGTCGCATGTGCTCGGCTCGACAGAAGATCCAGGCGAAGTACCTTGAGCAGATTGGCCTCCTGTACGAGGACTTCCACGTCGTGAGGATGCCCCTGCTCAGCGACGAGGTGCGCGGCGTCCCGGCGCTGAAGAAGTTTGCGCGCTTCTTGCAGGAGCCGTACGATCCGGACAAGCATGGGTACATCGATGTGCAGGAGCCTTGCTAATGAGCTGGCCTGTGTCGATGCTGATGCTGGCGAAAAGGCGCCCGCGCTGCACTGATGGCAGGACCGTGTGCTCGTGCAAGCGCTCTCGACAGGGCCAGGGAAGGGACGCGAGTGCCTGGGAGATGGGAGGGTTGGATGCACGCGCCTTCCAACTGCTCTGAAGCCATTTTTCTTTGTCCCTCTGATGCTCGTCTGCCGGGCCCTTGTGTGCAGCGCCGTGCTACGGCGGGAAAGAGAGGCACACACGAGTCGCAGTTCTCCCTCGGACACCACACACGTTAGCACACCCGATGACGCAGAAAACCGGCGGACACACGCACACATACACCCATGGACACACGCACGCACGCACATTAGGTGAGCGCGCACAAAGCGACTCTCACGTCTGCGTGCGCTTCTAGGCGTCGTCTTTTTGGGGCATTTTTTTGTTGTCCAACTGCCTGTCGCCGGCGCCTCCCTTGCGACGCCCAGGTCACGCGGCGTCCTTCAACTATCTCTGGGTGCTGCAGCCATTCTTGCTAGTGGATACCATCGAGCAAGCTGCACACTCTCTTCGTTCATCGCACTACTCGACTACTCTTCATCACGGTCATGCAGCGCGGCAAAGGAATAGAGGCCCGACTCTCGTGGAGAGGACGGCACTCATGTGTTTGCTCGTGGTTGAACCCACTGCTCACCGCCTGTGCGTCGACTAGGTGACCATGCTATTCCTCTGTGATGGCTGTCTGTTGCTTTGCCTGCACCCCGTGCTCGCCAACGAGTGCGTAGGCAACGGCGGACCCGTGCAGAGGAATGATGGTGGTGGTGGTGCAAGCGTGAACCCCCCCTCCCCACCACCACCACATACACATACAGAGGTACAGGAGGAGGGGCACACGCGTAGGTGAGGCGCTCTACCGCACTGCTTCGGCGCGGTGCGGTGCTCATCGGCTCTGGACTTGCGCGCTCTGCTTTCTATGTTTGAATTTTGCGTTACCTCCCACTTGTACCTTTCTGCGCCGCTTTTCTCCTACTCGCGTCTTCTCATCCCTCTTTTGCCCCCTCCCGCCCCCATCCGTCGCCCCGCCCCATCTGCCTCCCATGTCTCACTCCTCAGCTGCTTGCTAAATCGGTACCTGCACAGCGGCAGACCAGCACGCACACACGCACACACGCACATGGTCAGCTCAAGCAGTCACAGTCCACCAAGAGCGAACACGTAGAACACAGGTTTACACCGTTGCCTCAGTGCAGGTCACCATCGCACGAAGGGGGAGGGTGGGGAGAAGGCAAAAGTTGGCGGGGAGTTTTTATGGCCTTTTTTCTCTCTCCTCGACAGCGACGCGCCCATTAGAGATCCTCCAAAATACGAAAGCGAGAAAAAAAAACGCAACGAGGAGGAGGAGGCGACGGTGACACGACTTAGCGACAGTGCGGTGACGGGTGCTTGGTGTTCCTATCGTGCACGCCTCTCGCCTTCTTTGTTGTCGTTCTCGTTGAGTGTGCGAGGGCGAGGCAGGTGTGGGCAAAGAGCGGCTGTGGCACTTCGCTCGCTCTTCTTCTTTTAACCTCCTTCGGCCTGCATCACCTCTGCCCCGTCTCCTCTGCACGTCCCCACCCTCACGAGCACAGACGTCAGGGGACGCAGGTGTGTGGGGAAGAGGGAGGGGTAGGCAAAACAAGGCTCTCCTCCGATCCTCCCGCCCTTCCCTTCCATCCCCATCGTTCTCGCATCCACGCACCACCGTCGCGTAGACCCATCGCCTTTCCCCGCAGACACTCGCCCGGCCCGCCATTTTCTTTTCCAAGGACGTCTCAGTCCGCCTAGCGGCATGCGCGGATGTCATGTACCTCCGGCACGGCCGACGCCGCGTGTCGGCGCCCGCTCCTTTGAGGAGAGCTCGCTGATCTCCTCCACATCTCCGCCGGCAAGCACCATACCGGACGCTACCTGCAAGCGTGCATCAAGTCTCAGTAGAGTGCAACTAGAGCAGCGCCGAGAGGAGCAGCTGCGCCATGCCCTAGAGCACACAAGCCCGTCCCAGGCGGAGGTATCTGCCGTAGCCAGCGCTGCCTACGTACAGGCGCTGATGGCGCTCATTGACCAGCATGAGACGAGTGTGCAGCAGGTGATGGGGAAGATTGACGCTCTGCGCGGGGAGCGGGAGGCTCGATACACTGAATTCAAGCAGGAAGCACAGCAGCGAGAGGTTGAGCTGCAGCACCTGCGTAACGAGCGCTCCGATCTCACTCTGCAGGTGCAGGAGGAGCGTGAGCGGTCGACGCGGCTGCTGCACGAGAACACGGCACTGTACGCGCATCAGGCTGAGCAGCGGGAGGAACTTGGGAAACTTGTGGAGTTGTGCCGCGTACGCGGGCAGCGACTGCGCGCTCTCAGCAACCAAAAACCCAGAGTAGCGGGGAGTACCCCGCACCGGCGGAGGCCGATAGAGGCCGATGTCGGTGCATCAACAGGGGCCTCGTGTGACGACGCGAGAGCCGCCGATGTCGGGGATGAGGAGAGCGCTCTAGAGCTGAGCAGGACGGGGATGGGCGCAAAGGGCGCTGGAGGCTCCGCAACGGCGGCCGCCTGCTCGCCTTCGCCCGCGCTCGCGTCTCCGCCAGCGTCGATGAGCATACACAAGGCTGTCGGCGCCACCACCGCTGCTCGGCGGCCAGCACTGTCGCCGTCGCCGGCTGCGCTGGGCGGTCTCGCTGAAGATGCCGAAATGGCAGCGTTGCTCAACGTGCCGTACAAGTTGCAGGTGCCCAGCACTCCGTTTGGTCCGTCGGCGCACACCATCACGGCGAACACGGCAGCCACAACGCACCTGCTGGCCCTCAACGAAGAAGCAAACATGCTTCGCCAGCAACTGGAGGAGCAGCGCGTCACATACGAGCAGGAGCGTGGCGTGAGGACGAGTGAGACCGACGCGCTACACCGTCGGCACATCGAGAAAGAGGCCAAATACCTCGCAACGATCGATCAACTCGAAGTACTGCACGAGGAGAGCCTGCGCGACTTGGTACAGTATCGCCACAACACAGAAAAGCAGCTTCGCGATGTTCGCGGGCAGGTGGATTGGCTGCGCGCAGCACTGCAGGAGGCGCTCGATCTGGCGGAGAAGGAGCGTCGCCGGCAGCACAACGAGGTTTACACAACGGAGCAGCGCATGTCACGCCAGTATTACCCCAAACTGCAGTCCTTGCATGCAGAGCTGGAGGAATGCCGCCGCGGTGCCCTCGCACAGGCGCAGGAAAACGCCAAAGTCATCGCTCAAAAGGATGCGCTCGTGGCCGAGCTGCGGCAGAAGCTCAAGGCTGAGGTGAGCCATCGAAGGCGCATTGAGGAGCGGTACAAGCTGGAGATGAAGGGTGTGCACAGCGAGCTGGACCTGATGCGGCAGTCACTGCGGCAGATGGAGCGGCGGGTGTACTACCGCGATGTGCGCGATCAGGCCTCCGAGGAGGCACAGCACGAGCTTGAGCGGTACTATGACTAGAAACGCCGAAGAGCCGCTTCTGGATCGTTGGCGGGGAGGGGAAAAAAGAGGGTTGGGTGGGTGGTGGTGGCAGAGGATCGGCAAAGACCGGAGCGTGTATACTTGAAGGGAGAAGCGGAGCAACAGTGACGCAGGAGCAGCTCACACCATGTCGAGCGGCTCGTCGTTTCGAATATGGGACCTGTGCGTCTGTGCTGAACTATCCACCCTCGCCTGTTACGCGATCGTCTCCCATTCTCTTTTCGGGCTTGGCGATGCGTCCTGCTCTTACTCGCCGATCGTCAAGTATTTTCACTCTCGCTGCCTGGCGGGGGAGAGGAGGGGCGATCCGTCTTTTCATGCCCACTTTTCATGACTTGGCGCGCATACCTCTGCGCCGTGCGCCGTAGCTCCCTCGGCTGCAGTGAAGGGGAACTGGTAATCGAGCCTGCTTGCGTGGTCGCTTCTCGCTTGTGTTCGTTGCCTTTTCTGTTCTGGTGTACTTTCTCTCTGCTATCGGCGTGTATGCTTGTGTGTGTGTGTATGCGCCGTTGCTTTTCCGTTGTGCGCGCGTGTAGACCTTAGATCTGTGTCAAGGAAAGGGAGGCGTCAAGCGGCCTTCCCTGCTGATGTGCGAAGTGAGACAGCCACATGTGCTGGAAAGAATAGACACAACAGCCAAGCAAAACAAGAAAACCAACGAGCATACGGAGCGTGGCCCCTCCTTCCCTCCCTCTCGCCTCCGGTGCCCTACTTCACGGTCACGGAGTGCCATCTTCGTTTTACTGCTTCCCCACCCCCTTTCTATCCTCCACCCATGCAGGGGTGCATCCTGTGGCTGAGCGTTGGCGGCTGCGCCGCCCTTGCTTTTAAAAAAAACCCCTTCTTCTCGCATGACTATAGGCGAGGCGAAACAACGCGGAGGCAGGTCAACGACAAGGATGCGGTTTGCAGCCCTTGCACCACGAGCGGTGTGACCGAATGTCTGTGTGTGTGGGGGGAGGGAGGGTGGCCGCCCGCCCCATCTCTGGATGTCTTCCGACCTCGTGTTTTCATGTATTGATAACCCGCCCTCCACTCCTTCCTCATCTCTCTTATTCTCTGCGCGCACCACGATGGATGGCGCCATCCTTCTTCCCTGCCGACCACACACACGCACACACACAGCAGCAGCAGCTGTAAAGGAAACGGAAAAGGAGAAGCCACAAGAGAAAAAAAGAAACACATAAAGGCCGGAAGAGAGGGAGAGGCACCTGCGCGTCCACTCGCGCACCTTCACCCCCCCTCCTCCCCTCGCGAGGCATACAACCACGGGTGTGCGCGTGTCTGTGCACGGCGCCTGCACCTCCCACTCCCCTCCCCTCCGTCACAGAGATTCTACAGTTGTTTTTCGTGTTTCTCCTCAACTTCCTTTATCCCGCTTGCTTTTCTTTGTTCTTTTGTCTTCTCCCCGCTTTTTTCAGAGCAACTTCTTCCACTTCGCTCCCGTTCTGCCAACCGACTCGCGCGCCGCTGTGCTGTGCTGTGCCGTGCTGTGCTGTGCTGTGCCCCCCTCCCCCTCTTCCCCCATCCCCTCCTGACACCGTTTTCGAGTCGTCTTTTCACGGGAGTGGAGAGCGGAGAGCGAGGCGTTCGACGGGACGCGGTGGAGTGGGTCGACGGCTGAAGGGAACACAGGCAAAACAACAACACAGAGTAAGACGTACGAGAGCGTACAGGCACACCCGGTGACGAGGACCGAAGGGGAGCACGTCTATCTATATTGCGCTGCTCTGCTCTTGCGTGAAGGCGCGCACGCGGTCGCGCACGCAGACACGTGCACACGCGACAGTAGCAGATAATTTCGCAGCAGCGGCGGAGGAAAGGACGGAGGGGGTCATCGCGTGGTGTGGCCAAGGGAGGTTTATAAGGTATTCTTGTCCGCCTTCCCTGACCGCCGGCTCTCTGTCTCCCTTTCTGTCCATTCACGTCCTCGGAAAAACGGAGTCTCGCTGGACCCTTCTCTCCGCCCCCCGTCCCTGGTAACCACCTTCCTCCCCTCTCCCTTGCGCATCAAGTCTTCGTTCAGTTTATGAGTAGATATAAATATATATATATACGAATGATAAACACCGGCCAAATTTTCTTTATTGGTTGTCGTTTCGCGCCCTCTCTCACACTTCTACGCCGCGCCGCTTCCCTCCTTCCGGATTGTCTCTGAGCTGTCTGTCTCTGCCTCACCGCTCTCTCTCTATCGGCTCCCGCCCTCTCCTGCTCCCGTGGGTGGGTTTTTTTGGACTACGGCTGTCGCGGTGCGCATTACTAGCTTCGTCGCGGTCTTGACCTCCGCCCGCCGTCTCTCTCTTGCTGCCTCGCCCAACCCGTTTTGACCCCTCTTGTTGTGTCACCGCCGGGCTTGTTCTTCGGTGCGCGTGCGTGCGTGTGTGTGGGAGCTGTTGGCCAATCTTTTGCCAACGCGGGTCCGTGGCGCGTTTCCCCTCAGCCACTCTTTTTCGTTTGCGCTCCTCGTCTGTTCGCACCGTTTTTATTTTATTTCGAGAAGGTCGCGTTACCCTTCTCACCACTCTGTACAGTACTCCCTCCGTCACTCCTTCTTTCACGTAACACACGCACACACACACACACACACACAGCCTGTGCGCGCGTGCGTGTGCGTGTGTGTGCCGTTTGGGTTAGAATAGGATCGCGTTCCCTCTCACTCGCCGAATCGCAGACGAGGTTTGTGGTGGTAGTGGTGGTGGTGGTGGTGGGATCACCGGCAACGTCGTGCGAGTTTGTGGCCGTTTTACGCGAGCCTTCTCCTACTTGTACCCTTTTGTGTGTGTGTGTGTTTTCTTCTTCAACGGCCTAATCTATTTTTCCTGTTCGCTACACTCGTGCTTGTCTCGACGGGGACGTGTGGTGGTGGTGTGTGCGTGCTACACAGATCTGTGTTTCCCTCCTGTGTAAGGCGCACGCAGCAGAAAAAAAAACGGTGTACCAGAAAAGGCTGACAGAGGCACCTCACGCAGGCAGGAACCCCAGCTCAGAGGTGGACACGTTTCTCGATCGTGGCACGATGCCGCCAAGGCGCTGCCCAAACCGCCTCCTGGTGCTGTGCGCCTCCATCAATGATGTCACGGCGTGGCCGTTTTGGAAGTTCTTGCAGATGAAGAAGATTCGCGGCGTGACGGACATGGCGCTGCTCGCCTTCAACAGCGACGGCGGCAGCTTCGAGGCCCGCATCGATGGGGACAAATACCAGCTCAAGAACTATGCCAAGGTTCGCGGCTACCAGCATGACATGTTTGAGAGCTTTGTGCATCGCTGGCACGATCCGGGCCGAAGCTATTTTGTGTATGGCGGGCATGGTATGGGGGACTATGTGGAGCTAGAACAGAACCGTGTTTCGCTGCAGGTGCACGAGCTCGCCGACGTCTTCGGCACGCGTATCTTCGAAGCGGTGCTCTTTGACGCCTGCTTCATGGCGAACCTCGACTGCGCCTATCATCTGCGCCACAACACGCGGTACATCGGTGCCTGCGAGGGGTACATGTGGGAGCCTGACACGGCCCTCGACTACCATGTCTTCAACACCCACAACGCGAGCGCCATGAGCCGCTTCAAAGACCCGCTGCACATCCTCCGCGTTATTCAGGCGGACTACTGCAGCAAGGCGCCGCGTGGCGACTTCACCATCATCGACACCACGCACATCGCGGAGCTGCGGCAGTACGTGCAGGAGCATGTCATGCAGCGCGTGTATGACCGGGCGACCTTCTACAGCCTACCGCAGCGAGAGCGACTGCAGCAAATCGCCGAGGCGGCGATTCAGGCGTCCATATCCCAGTTTGGCCACCCCGGCGGTGACACCAACGTGATGAACGGCGTTGGCAGTGGCACTGGCCGCCCGCGCACCGCCTCATTGTCACCCGAGATGCTTGCACTTTCCGCCGCCGGCAGACCGACGCGGCGGCAGAGAATGCTGCAGGCGATTCAGTTCGAGCATTCGCTTTACCCGTCTGAGGTAGACGACAAGCAGCTGCTCGACCTCAAGTCGTATCTCACGGACATGCTGCGGGAGGAGCAGCAGCAAAAGGCGTGGGAGGCAGCGGCGCTGGGGCCGCACCGCCGCATTGCAGCGGGTCGCCGCCGCGTGCGAAGTGATGCACTGGAGCATGGTGGCAGCTCCGGAATTGCCGCCGCCTCCTGTGCCTCGTCCTCCTTCGCCGTCTGGAAGGCGCCACCGTCGCGGGCGCTGTTCGTTGATGAGCACGGGCGACTGCCCGCTGCCAGTTCTGCAGGGTGTGCACTGTCCACCAACGGTGGCCCAGTCGCAGCAACCGACACGCAGGAGGAGGCGACAGCGCTCTGTCCTGCAGCCCTTGCGAGCACTCCAGCGATGGCAGCAGCGCCGCCTCCGTCTCTCTCCACCTCTTACAAGGGCAGCGCGCAGGAGGGGCTAAATCTTTTTCACCAGGTTGTCGTGAGCCAGATCCCACCCAAGGCCGCTTCCATCTACGCGTCCCAGCTCGGCGGGTTATCCTTCACGGTGCACGAGTACAGTGCCATGTCTCGGCCGGCAGAGCCGTGGTTGGTGGGCTCCAAGAGGTTGCTGAAGCGTCGGGCAAAGCAATTCCTGAAGAGCGGCGAACTCTCGGAGGTGGTGATGGAGTCCCCGAAGGCGAGCGTGCCCGTCACAGGCGCTGCCCTCGTGGCAGCCGTGGAGAAGGCGACAGCAACGGCGGCGGCGGTGACGGGCGCCTCTGCAGGAAAACCCCAGCATGCGACCTCCGTCCCCGCGCTGCCGCTGTCACCCAGAACACGAATGCTCTCCACGGACCAGCGTCTAGGTTTCGCGAGCAGCAGTAATGGCACAGACAGCGACAGCTCCTTGTCGCTCAGCTTGTCCGCACCGCTCTTCACCTCCTCCACGGATGCGTGCAACAGCAACATGAAGGCAGTAATTCTCGACTCGCCACAGCGGCCTGGCTCCTATACATCATTACCCGACTCCAAACAGCGTACAAGCGCTTGCTGAGGGCAAGAGATTTCTCCTGTTCTGAGCCGCCCTCCTTGCGCATCCCCGCTGCCAGGGCGGAGGGGCACCCCTCTCCATGCATGGTATCCCGGGGTCCAGCACCCTCCCCTCTCTGTGGGAGCGCAAAACAGCCCCTCCCTTTTATCCCTGCTTTTACCCACCCACCTCTCGTGTTGGCAGGGCCAGGTGCCCGCGATGTGAGGAGGTAACAGGTATGTATCGCTTCTGATGTCGGCGGCCAGATCCTGGATGGCGTGGCGTCGGAGCGACCTGCTGCAGTGCACGCGCCTGACCCATCCACATGATGGGGCGGCGTGTCAGCGCGACTCGAGCGTATCCGACCCCCGGCCCTTGCACCGCCTACTGGTGGATGGGGAGCCTGAGCGCCACCGCGAGGGATGCAGCACGCGGCGGCCAGCGTGATGGGAGGAGCTGCTGTGAGGCGACCTGCGTGGCGGGGAGGGGGGTGGCCCGTGCTCGAGGCGGAAGCCGTGCTTGAATGACTGAGTCGGTATATTGCTGCAACGCGTGTCTAGGGCTGCCATCGCACGACGCGATGGGGGAGGAGGGCCTGTGACCGGCCGTGTGGTGGCGGAGTGGTGGTGGAGGGGGTTTGAGCTCACGCGCCCTGCGGCGGAGAAACGGACATGCTAAAGCACACACACACAAAAGTGACGGTGGTGCCCATGCTCGTTTGTGTGATCCGGTGCCCATGCTTCCCCCCTTCTCATCCGCCTCACGCCATCCGCGCGCGCTTGGGCGTGTGCTGGTGAGGGCGTAGGGCAGAGGCGTGTGGTGCTTGTACTGTCGTTTGCGGGTTGCCCACTCGGTGAGGCCTGTACGTGTGACCGCAGTGGCGCCCTGGCTCGTCCGCTGCTCTGGTGTACGTGTCTCTTCTGGCTGTACGTGGTGTCTGATCTTTTAGTTACGATGTGTCCGTGTCGGCGTCGCCCTGCGCGGGTTTCCATGCATCTGTTGCACCGGACTTTCTTTTCACTGTACTACACGATCCTCCGCATAAGGCACGCAAACGTGGCGTGGGAGCCTTTGTACATGTTCCGTAACCAACGAACCCCCGTTGTTTTCTGCGCCTCACTGGATTCTCTTCCGATTCTCCTGACCCCTTCCCCTCGTGACGGCGCAAGCGCCGGTTTCTTGTTTTGTGTACTCTTCGCCCCTGCAAAGGGTTATGGATGCGCCTCAGTGCACTCGGGGTTCGGCCGCGCCCCACCTCCAACGGCATTGATGTTCCTTGTTCGAGGCCCCTGCCCCTTCCTTCTGCTCCTGCTCCAACTCATCATCGCAAACGGCGTGTGTCTGCAATGGACGGCGGAGGGGTGGCGTGGTTGTTATTCGTGCCTTCCCCTCCCCCTCTTGGTCTCTGACTTCCATCGGTCGTGCACGCTCACACTCGACTCCCCGTACAACAGACGCGCGCGTACACGGCTTTCGTGTGCCTCGTAGAGCTCTAGAACGAATAGGGGAGCCGATGGCGGTGCGTTGCTACGCCACGACATTGCGGAGGGTCATTGTTGTCTTTGCGGCACTGTCGCTGCCATGGGGGAGGAGGAGGGCAAGGTGCGACACGAAGGGAGAATTAGAAGGAAAGCAAAAGGTGACCCCCTGTGGGGGGGGTAACTCTTAGAAAATGATGAGAAACAAGAAGGTGACGCACACATGCACGCCCACGCCGCATGCCTCTTCTGCATGGGTGTGGGGCGGTGCGCACGGTAGGCGATGGCGCGTCTGTGCCCATCGATCTGCGCGTCTGCGTGCGTGGCTGGCGTGTGCGACACTGGGTCATCCAGTCCTCAAAGCGATAACGAAAGCCTAAGGGCAAACTATGTGGACGAGGGTGTCACGCTACGGGGGCGCGCACAATGCACAGTGCAGCATTGCGCGACTTCGCGTGGCTTGTCTCCTCGTCTCGCTTGAAACTTTTACTTGTGCCTTTCTCGGTGTCCCCCCCCCCTCAACACCACCACGGATCTGACTGATGTCCTCCCCTCTCTCGTCCATTTCTCGGCCCTGATGGCGTAATCTCATGTGTGCGCGCGCGTCTGCCGCTCTTTACATGTGTCGGTGTGCTCACCAACCATGATGTGTGTAACGCTCATCCACGATTGCGTGTGTGCCAGCACTGACCACCACCACCGCGCACTCGGAAAACAAAAAGAAAATAAACGAACGACAAGAAAAAAGAGTGTGCTACACAGCGTCACCAAAACGAGAGGTAAGGGAGTCGGGGGGTGGGTGGGAGTGATACGCTGATCATAGTTTGCTTGGGAAGGGAGAGAAGGTAGAGGCGCGCACCTCTCATCACATCACCACACACCCTCGGTCCTCCTCTCTCTCTCCCTCCTCACCAGCGCACGCATACGCCCGCCGACGCTCACCCGAAGGCGACCTCCACCATCCCAGTCGATCTCCTCCAGTGCATGTGAGGGTGCGCTTCAGTTCTTGTTCAGCCTACTGCCGCTGCCCTTCGTTTCCTCCCATAGGTACGGCCCTCGCGACACACGCATGTACACGTCACGTTATCATTGCTGCCCCCGCTAGCATATCCTCATCCTCCCTCCACCACCGCCACGCACTTCTTCTAGTCTGCCATGCCCAGCGCAGTGCCACCAAAGGCTGCCGTTGCAACCATGCGACTGGAGCCGCTCATCTTTGGGGGCTACGAGCACCTCGACAGCGGCAGCGGCAGCTTTGTGCACCTCATCACCCCGCGAGGTGGACGTGTGCGACTGCACCTGTCGCAGCCCTCTTCCCTAGGTGCTTCACCCCCGCTGGTGCAGAAACCACAGGTGTCGCTACGTCTTGAACATCTACCCACACCCCCTCCATCCCGGCCCCTTGGTTGTAAGCCCACACAGGAGGTTGCAGCACCCGCAGCTGTCCTGGCAGATGCCCGGCGGCCCCTGGAGGATGCAGGAGGGCCGCAGACGTCGGCTACTCCTGCTGCGATGCCATCGGCACCCCCAGAGGGGTTCGAAGTGGAATTCTTGTCGTCGTCTGTCGAGTCTTCGGCGGCACCATCGCGCTCTACGTCGCGAGGGGCGTCCCCGTCGCCAGAGGCTGCTGCTACCGAGGACATGGATGCGGAACACGCGCCAGCAGACGCTTCTGACGCTGGCGACGGCAAGCCCACTGTGTCGAGCGACGCTGCAGGTGAACTTGAAGGGACGAGTCCGGAGGAGAAACTCGTGCCGCTTACGTTTGCTCACGGCACGGAGCTGACGGTGTCCGCGGCGTCGATGGCAGAGCTTGATGATGAGCTGACCAACTGCGCTTTGGTTCTATTCGGCGGCAGGCTCCGTCAGCAGCCCCCGCCGCCGGGGCAGGGGGAGGCGCCTCAGCAGTGGTCGGAAGCGGTCAACTACCACCGTGCAGTCTTGCTGGGCTACGACGACGCCGGATTTGCGTACATGCACGCGCAGGCGTTTGCGCAGCGGGTGCCGCCGCCGCAGGGATGGCGACTATGCCCCCTTCCGCTACTGGTGTGTGCGGTGGCAAAGTTGGTTCACTTTTATCGGGATGCGGAGCCGGACGACACAACGAGCGAACATAGCACCGCTGCCAGCGCCTCTGGCGCTGCACTGCGCTACCCGGTGCTGCCGAGTCCCGCAGGGACTGGTGCTGCTGGAGGCAGCAGTGGACTTGGGGGCGCCCAGTCGAGCCGCGATGGCCGTACTGACGCAATCTTAAGCTCACCTTCTTACCCGGCCTCCACGTCTGGCGAGCTGTCGCCGTCCGCGTCATCACTCGCCTACCTGAGCCCGCCCCTGCGCTGGCGTCTGCCGATGTGCGGCCACGCACCCTCGCTGAACTTGCAACAAGTATTCCAAGTGCAGCCGAACCGCGTGTATCAGCTGGCACGGCCGCCCGAGGAGGTGGTGTTTCTCGGCTTCGCATTTGGAATTCCGTGGATTCGGCCGGTTGTGGTGGCTACCGCAACGACCCCTGATGCAGCGTCGTTGCAGGTGGGGACGCGTCGCGGTGTCGTACTTCACGCAACGGACCCCTCAACTTCATCGCCGGCATCGCAACCGCCGGTCGGGTATCGCTGGAAGGACACGCATACGTGGGCGGTACCGCTCATTGGGTGCCACGACGCATGCGACATACGAGGTCGTCACGGTCTGATAGACCCGACGCCAGGTGCGACGGGGGTGCCTCCTGCTCCTTCCGTCGCCGATGCCGAAGGATCTGCACCTCCCTCAGCGCTGTCATCAGTAGTTGGTGGAGCGCCGCCCGAGGAGTCGGGGCAGGAAATGTCGCTGCGGCCCAGTGAGGCCGACGAGAAGAACAGCGGCACGTCCGCTGCTCTCTCACTGCCACCTCCGTCGCCCTCGCCGAAACCGCTCACCGCCGCTGCGCCGCTGTTTGTAAAAGAAGGCGCCCGTGTCTTCGTACCTGGCCGCTTCGGTGTAATGCTAGAGTGCAACACCAACTCGGCGCTGATGGAGGCGAATTTCGGTGTCTTGCACGGCGATCAGCTTGTACCACGCGCCCTGTCGGCTCACGCTGCCGCTGCGCAGCTCTCCGGTACACCAAAGCCAGGCAAGGCGACGACTCCTCCACTGCCGCCTGGGCCCTTCATTGTCATGGGGCTGTACGGCCGCAACGTGCTCGTGCTAATAGCCGATGGCGAGAGCCAGACTGCAGTGCAGATTCACGTCACGCGCGGCGTCGAAGAGGTCGCGGAGGCGTTTCGAAAAGTTGCAGGGACGACACTGCCGCCGCCTGCGCTGCCGCTGGAACCACTCAGCGTGCCTGCATCACCACCGGAGTCGACAATGGTCGCCGAGGCTGCTGCTGCTGCTGCTGCTGCTTCTCGCTTGGTGGCCAAAGACGAAGTCTCGCAGGAGCGGCCGCAGGCACCGGAGACAGCGCGACGGGAGGACCAGGCAGGACCCGCGCCCAGTGCAGTGACTTGCATTGCGGCCGAGGAGACTGACGCCGTCGTCGTCTCTGCAGCAGATACTGCTGCTGCTGCTGCCGAAGCGCAGCTAGGCAAGGATGAGGCCGTGGGCATGCTGGGTGTGGAGGGGATGCGTGAAGAAGTTGGCAGCGCTACACCGGTGGCCGATGGGGATCGCAGTGGAGGGCCGCCACCGGTCAACGAAGTGATTCTAACGGACCTTCGCAAAGCGGATGAGAACGCTGCACAAGCCTCCTCGAGTGTCGTCGTGGAAATATCGGAAGGGGCCTCGATATCGGCCGCTTCTGCACCGCGCGCAGGGCGATGGTCGGAAACGGCAGCGTCCTCGGCGTCTTCGAGTTCTTTCGACTCCCAGGCTTCGCAGCAACTCCGGCAGCAGCGGCAGAGTCAGTGTGAGCAGATCGGAGAGGGACCGGAACACCATTCAGGTCCTTCCACAGCGAGAGCCGGCACACCAAGCACTCCCACCGATAAAGTTGTGGTGGAGGCGGCTGAGGCGTGGCCAGCTTCTGCGGCACAGCTGCTTGAGTCTGCGGAGGAGGTGCTGGCTGTGCCCACCGTGACACTGGTCACAGACGATGCGCCGCCGCTGATGACCATATCGGCGGCCGAACATGTCATGACCTCCCAGAGCGGAGAGGGAGTCTTTCAGGCGGAGGCTACTGGCGTTGTCGTCGAAGCCGCAAACACCAAGACACCTGGAGAGAAAGGCGCGCCCTATCACGACGGAGTGGTCTCTGCTGATGCTTCGCCACACAGGCGCTCCCTGCTGCAGCTGCCTGAGAAGGACCTCAGCGCGCCAGAAGGTGGAATGGACAAGCACCCGCAGCCGGGCAGCAGCTTTGCGGCTCAGTTTTTCTCCGATCACACACCTAACTTGCTCCCGACCTCGTCATCGATGCCGCAACCATCGCAACGGCAGCACACAGACGAGGCGCAGGAGGCGTCGCTAGGCACGGAGGTGAGCTTCAATGAAGGTGGGGCCGACGTGCACCGTCTTCATGCAACACAGGGGAGCGATTGCGCAGAGCGAGTGCAGCACGTGAGAGGCGCAGACACCGACGATATTGCCGGGTCAGTTATTGCGGTCCGCGCATCATCCCTGTTGGGGTCGATGGAACAGCAGGGATGGGTCAACGAGGCACCTCCCTTTCTCCACATTGCCGTTCCAGTCAGTGAGGAGGTGGCGGTGACGACAGCGACGGCACGCTCAGCAACGGTCTTCACACCCTCCTACTCGCCGCCACCAGCGAGCCCTGCAGAGCTCCGCGCAGCACCTCGAGTTGAGGACGCACAGGCGACGTCTTACTCCACTTCAGGCCCCTCATCATGCGCGGCGGCTGCCGGGCTGCAGCACTACTCCACGGCGACGCCGTTTACCAACTTCCTGAAGGCGTACGCAATCTACGTGCTCGGCACACATGGAGTAGCAAGCGGAGGCGAGAGCAAGCAGCTGCGCAATGACACAGCGCCGCACATGAACGAGTGTGGGGCGAGGGCAGGGGGAGCTTCGCGGGGCGTAGTGGAGCTCGCTCCGATACTTGACTTCTACCGTGAGCAACCGCTGGCGCGCATCATGGAGGCCACAGCTATTCAGCGGCGCTGTCGTGCGGCGTGGAATGCGATCATCGCATCGACACCCGCCTCTGCTGCAGCGCAAACTGTGAGCGACGTGCAGGTGTGCAAGCTGAGGGCATCTGCATCGACGACTGTTTTTAAAGAACTCTGCGTTGATGAGCTCGTGTCGCTGCTGGCTATCGTGCATCATCCGTCACCGAGACAGGATGGATGATGCACCGTGGTGACCACATGCATGGGTGATGGCGGCTCGCCATCACTCTCTTTCTCCTTTTGTGAGTGCCCCCTCCTTACACACACACGCGTGCAGGAGGATGGATGGATGGGTGAGGCTGCCCACCCCATCCCTTTGGAAACACAACCGAGGTGTCTGTATCTGCGTGTGTGGCCGCCGCGCGCATATATCGCACTTCTTCTTCCCATGGTGCGGCTGGCACATCCGTGGTGTGTTTCGTCAAACAACAACAGCGGTATAAAGGCAAAGTGCATGTGCTCGCATGGGCTACTACTGCTTTCGCGCCTTTTCTCGAAGTCCTCGGTCGTGCTTGCTTCGCTGATGCTCATCACAGGCTGGGAAAGAGTATGGGGTAATGACGCCGATGGATGCGCCGCCACGCATCCTGATCTATGGCGCGCTTGAGGACACAGACCCCTCTCGCACCGTCGTGTACGCACGATGCTTCTCTTCCTCTGCCCGGTGGGACTTTTCTATAGTGCCGCCATTCTTGTTGTTGCTGCCTCCGCTTACCCTCTCGCCCGCGATACACCGCTGCCACGAAAGGTGTTGTGCTGGTGCGAGATCCTGTGCGTGACTCAGCAACAGCGCTGCATTCTACTTCTCTTGCTCTTCTCAAACGGTTCCTCCAGTGCTCTTGCAGCCCACGCACCCACACTCCGGGACACGTGACCGCCACCTCCGCCCCTTCTATCCTCCGTGCCACCGCCACCCAGCGTCACCGTAGCTCCGGCACCTGTCTCTGCTAGCCAAGCGGTTTATTGGTGCACCATGAGTACGCCCAGGGATGATGCGGCGGGTGTGGCGTGCGTGCTGCCCCCGCACGGGCCAGCCAACATGATGTCAACCTACATGACTCGCTACGACTACGACTACAACCGTGATCCCCGTCTGACAGGCGGCGATGGCGGGAGCGGCTTCGAGCAGGAGATAAGCGGTGAAGTGCGCAACCGCCCCGTCTTTGCCTACGGCGTTGACACAGGCGACCGCGACGACCGCACTATCTACCAAGTAGACTACACGAACAAGGACCGCTCCGTGAAGAATATGGCCGGGCTTGCCGCCATGCTGACAGGCTCGGCCACTTCTGCAGCTGCGGGAAAGATTAGAGGCCCGGACAACGGCACGGCATACCAGCACAACTGGTATCTCCCCGCAGTCTCCGCTCACATTGTCTTGGCGGACGGCAGTCATCCGCATACAGTGTACCAGGATGACTACCAGGCACCCCGGCACGTCGCTGGTGGCGCCGTGCATGATCCGGTGTGCTACGCGGGAGCCGCCGCTGCCGCCTACAATGCGGATCTGCTCAAGCCGCACGGCTTGATCGAGGACGACGGCGCCGACCTTGCGCCGAAGATCACATCAATGGAGTCGCTGCTGCCACGGAAACACGCGAGCCTCAACGCTACGTGGACGCCAGCCTTCGAGAACACCGCTGACCACCGCCACACGTGGAATGATTGCGTGCCTGGGGACGGTGTGGTAGGGACATACACGTGTACCTCCTGGGATTACGGCGACACGAGCCAGGCCCACCCTTCACAGCTGCCGCTGAGCCTCGCGCGCAGCCTTGCAGCCCACAACCTGGACCCCACCGCGAACCCGGACAAGGCGGCGTTGCTGCGCCATCTCGCCGGGAAGCACTACTTCTCTAGGACGCTGCGCGGATCATCGAGCGGTACTCCGCTGGACACGAACGACCGCACGAACCCGCAGTTTCTGTCAACGATGGAGCAGAAGCGGTGTGCGGTGAGCCGGCGCCTGGAGAAGGAGCACTACGTCACCATGTCCATCTACAAGAGCGACTTCATTGATCAGGGGCTGCTGCCAGAGCTCCCCGGCAACCACGGCGGTCCGGCGGACGTTCACGACACCCACACCAGCCCTGCGGCCACAGCGGGGGAGATGATGGCCGGCCAGCTCACGAACGTGACGCGCGAGCTGGGCTTGCTGCGCAACGCGCACGGCACCCTCAAGTCCGGCGAGGCGCATGCTGCGTCGCGGGTGAGCACAGGCGTTTTATCAGCGATGCGCACAATGGAGAAGGCGATCTCGATCGACAAGGCCGACCCGCACCGCCACAAGCTCCGTGAGTAGTTGCAGCCTTTCTTCCCTTCCACCTTCGCCCTCTCTATCTCGTACCGCCACCCGTGGTCCGTCTATCTCTGCCGTGGCGATGCGCACACCGGACGCTCGCGCGTGTAGGCGCGTGGGACAGGCAATGTGGCTGCCGCTGTTGCCGTCTGCTCAGCGGCTTTTCTCTGTCCGCTCTGGTTGTATGTACACTCTCGCTTCTCCTCCTCGTGTGTGTGTGTGTGCTATCTCGCTGTTTGTTTCTTTTATTTATTTTATTCACCCGTTTCCATGTACACTACACGCAAGCAAAGGCGCGCTGGCGCACCAGCTCACGGCAAGAGGAGCGAAAGACAACACACGCGCAGACCGATCGGGGCCTCCTCGATATCGTGTGTGTGTGTGTGTGTTTTGGGGGGGGGTGGAGGCCGTCGTGTAGATGGCTGTTGCCGCGTCCGTCTTGTTTTTTTTTTATTATTTATTTTTATTTGGTGTGGCCTGCGGTTGTACGGCATCGACATTTTTGGTTTCTTGCTGCGCGTAATGTGTGCCTTCTTGTCAGTGCTCACGTGTGCGTGCCTCAGGGAGCTCTCTGCCCCGCCTCTTTTTTTTCCTGACAAGAGCCACGTGGATGTTCAAGACGGCGGAGGCGGCACTCAGTTGATGGCTTCCCTTTATCTCGTGGTGTTCATGTGGTGTGTGGCGGCACGATGCATGCGGAGGCGGTGGGACGGCAGACGATGCGCGCAACCATGTGCGTGCGTGCGACACAGAGCGGGAGCATGCGGAGAAGAGGGAGCGGGTCCAACTCGCACGTGCAGAGGCGCACACGGGCGCTCTTCACGCTTCATGCGAACATATATATTGTTGGTTGGCGTTTTTTTTCCCCCGATTCACTGCGTTGATCGCCGCCGGAAGCTTCGCTTTTCTTGTTCTTCTTCCCTCTGTCATGAGTCCATTGCTCCCCCCAACCCCCGCAGGCGGGACGGGCGGGGGTGCACGGTTGACAACCAAAGAAGGAAATAATACAAAGATATGGCTGGGAGCTGCTGAAGGGCGCGCGCGCAATGCCGCGTTTTCCACCTCCTTGCGCTTGCGCAGGCCGCGCTCGCGCCTCCGGTGCTGTACACAACAGCTTACATGCTTGCTCTCGCACTCCCAACCCCCGCCCACACCGCGCCTCCCTATTTTATCGAGACATCCGCACCGCGCACACATCATCCACCTCTCCCGCTCTCTCACTCTGTGTGTGTATCCCTCCTCCTCCTCCCACCCTCATCTCCTCATCACACCATCTGCCGCGCAGTCAAACGCCCCCAATTTTTTTCGAGTTTTGTGTCGTTGCTCCGTCTGTGCTGTACCTCCTCTTGCCGTCTGTTTTCTTCAACTGCCACATCAAGTCACGCCGCCTCCCCGCCGCCTCCACCTATCACGCACATCGCTCTGTTCTTGGATCGCTGTGCTGCTCCCTGCCGTGGGCGCGCTCTTCACTACTCCGACGGCGAAGGCGACGGTAAGCTGGTACCATCCCTCACACACACACGCACGATTCCCTTCCTCATCACCACCGTTTTTAGTCATGGCCGCCACTGATCAACTCCGGTACGCGGCTCAGATGATCGAGCTGGCGCGCAGCGAAGAGAGGGAGGACGGAAACCCGCTCACGGCCGTGCGCTGCTACATAACGGCGATGGAGGTTATCGCGTCAGAGGCGTCGAAGCGCGCGGCGGCGATCGAGAGCAACGAGGCGCGTCGTTTCTTTCTCTTTCAAGTTCGATCGAAGCTGGAGATGTACCACGAACGTGCGGAGCTGCTCCTGCAAGTCGCGAACGGGTCGGGGCTGCTCGACAAGCCCAGCCTCAGCAGCGGCGACGCCCCGACGTTTCAATCTACCTACCCACCTGGGCTCTTCGCGTCGGGGGCGACGAATGAGAAGAGCGACAGCAGCAATGGCGGCGTCGCGTTCTGCAGCACGGGCGGTGGCGGCAGTGTCCTTGGCATTCCGCTGCAGCCCCAACAGTTGGCTCCCCCGGCTCTTCCCACACAAACTCCATCCAGCTATGACAACCCCAAGGAACCACCGATGAGCTTCTACCTGAAGCCCGACGACGACGGAACGGCGGAACCGCCGCCGGTGACACCAGAGCTGGATCTTGACGAGCTCATGAAGAATCTCGGCGCACCACCAGAGTTGTAGAGGCGAGAAGGGTGATGGGGACGAAGTAACCGAGAGGCGTGCGTGCATGGGTGGGTGGGTGTGCGTCGGCGTGCGCACCAAAAGGTCTAAATCGAATGGCGTTTTTTTTTCCGTTGCTGATGTCTCTCTCTCTCTCCCCTCCCTCCCTCCCTCCCTCTCTCTCTCTCGTTTTATTATCATTATTCTGCTGTGGCTTCGGTGGGTGTGGGCAATGTAGACATGTGGGGCGATGCGCGCGGGGGGGGGTGGGCAGGCGGGGGCCGCCATGGGGCCCACGTGTATGTCTCGTTGTTGGTTTTCTGCATCCCTTGCGCTTGCCATCGTCTCGTTTCCTGCGTCGTCGTTTGTTTGTGTGAGCGCCTGCGCTGAGGTCTCTTCTCGTTCTTGGCGTCTCGGCCCTCCCATCGGGCGCCCCTCCTCCGTGCCTTTCGCTATGCGGTTTCTCGTTTTGTGCGTGAGGCTTGTGTAGAGGGTCGCTCAGCCTCCCTCTGCGCACGCCGCCCTTACGTTCTGCCTTTGTGTGAGCTCCATGCCGTGCCCCACCACACACCCGCCTCCCCCTCCTCTTCCGTTTTCGCCAGCACTCACCCACCCGAACTCTGTCGACTTTTTCTCCGTGTGCGCATCTCTGGTGCTTCCTCGCAGACGAGTGCGCGACTCCCTCACCCCCCCTCTTCTCTCCCTTCGCTCCTTCACTCACCGATGCCCCGCACGAGAAAACGAGCACCGCTGCTCTGTAAGTTGTTTCGCCGAAAACATTCTCCTGGTGTGTCGCTCATGTCCGCCTTTCTTCTTGGCTTTTGCCCCTCGTCTTCCCCCGACACACACACACACACACACACACACAGTAAGATGGACAAGGCAAACACCTTTAACGTTGAGCACATCGGCATGCGAGTCCGCTGGGAGGCTCAGAGAAGCAAGACGTCAGCGTATCGTCGACGTTGCCTTATCGGGCTTGCTAAGGTACGCGGTTGGATAATGAAAGTCGTTACGCGAGCGACCTCTCCGGCAGCGTATCGGCGCGTGTGTTGGGTGCACCGCCGCCAGCACATGCTGGGTATTGCTCTCGGGTGATGCTCGCCTGGAACGCCAACACTCCACGGTGTGTGCGATGGGCTTACCGGTGCGGGTGGCGGCGCCACCGCGCCACTTCCGCGGGCCCAACTCTGCTCTCCATATTTTTTTTTTGCCGTGACCTATCATGGGAAGCGGCTAAAAGGGAAGTAGGCACGCGTTGGCGGTGCACTCTCTTCCCACCTGCCCAACACGCGCGATGCGAAAGAGAACAAAATAACCGCTCGAAACAACGCTTCCTCTGCTTCCTCTACTCGCTCGCGCTCTCTCCTGGCTGCCCCATCATCCATTACTCATCCCCCCTTCATCCCACCACTCTCTACTCGTTACCTTGCGAACACTCGCCGGCTGTCTTTTCACCCTTGCTCCCTCCCTTTCGAACGCGCGCAGTTTTGCATCTCCCGCCGCACGCAACGATGGCCACCATTGGTATGTTCAACGAGGAGGGCGAGAATGTCGACCTCTACATCCCGCGCAAGTGCCACGCGACCAACACGCTGATTGAGGCGCACGACCACGCCGCCGTGCAGATCTCGATCGCGAACGTTGGCCCGAACGGCGTGATCAACGGCACGACGACGACGCTGTGCATTGCCGGCTACCTGCGCTCGCAGGGCGAGTCGGACCACGCGATCAACCACATCACGATCGACCGCGGCATCATGCGCATCAAGACCGGCAAGCCGAAGCGCGTGTCCAAGTCGAAGTCGAAGAAGCCTACCGCTGGTGCTGCTGGCCAGAAGGGTGCGCGCCCGCCTGCCCAGAAGGGTGCCCGCCCGTCTGGCCAGAAGGGTGCCCGCCCGCCTGCCCAGAAGGGTGCTCGCCCGCCTGCCCAGAAGGGTGCTCGCCCGCCTGCCCAGAAGGGTGCTCGCCCGCCTTCGCAGAAGGGTGCCGCTCCGGCTCGCAAGAACCGTGCTTAAGACAGTTCAAAGGGAGGAGGGCGCGCTATAAAGAAGGCAACGGCAAGCAGGGGTGCATGCGCCTCGGTGCGCACCTGCGCATGTGTTTGTGTAGAGGTTGGTCTAGACCTACCGCGAGGGAACGGGGGGGGCAGGTGTGTGTGTGTGCGATGTGAGGGCGCAGAGTCAAAGGAAAGTGTGGTGACGTCGGGTGTCTGCCTTCGCGGTCCCCCGTTTTTCTCTCTGTGCGCCTCCTAAGTGTCTCCCGCCCCCACCCCCTTCCTCCTCCTCCCTGCTGGGCCGCGTTGCGCATGGGCCGTGGCCTTTGTGCGATTTCTTTGCGCAGCGCATCGGCGGCAGCTTCGTCTCCTCTTTGGCTGCACGGCAGTGCAGGACGACCCGGCAGCCGACGCGGTGTTACGTCACACACACACACGCACGCACGCGAGTACGGAGCACCTTTGATGCGGTGCTGTAATTTGTCTATGATTTTTCCTTTCTCTCCTCGCGCCCTTCTCTCTCTCTTCGGCTCTCGCAAAGTCGTGCTTGCCCCGCTTGCTCGGTCCTCTTCACCTCTCTCTCTCATGTCCCCTCCCCCTCCCGCTCACTCGACGAGGTGACGGTGAGTGGTAGGCCAGGTGGGGGGTGGGGGCCGAGGCGAGGACGACATCAACAGAGGGACGTGGCGAACGACAGAGGGCGTGAGGGCGAGTGTGTGCGAGAGAGGCTCATTTTCTTCGAAGAAAAAACATGAAAAAGAGCGACACCACGCAGCTCCAAAGGTTGGCAGGCGTGATGGTAGCTCGGCGGTGTCGATGCTTGCCGAGCCACCCATGCGAACCGCAACAAAACGCGCGCGAGGCCAGCTGTGAAGGCACGTAGCAGCGCGTTTCGCATGCACAAGTGAGTGTCTCTGCTCCAGGCATCTCCTCGCCAGACGCAGTCGTATGGGGACTCCGTGCGAAAATGCCGCCTACCACGAAGCAGAGCAGAGGACGTACAGCGCACACCCGACTCGACTTACTCCGCTGCTTCCTTCTCTCCCAACCGCCTGTTTTTTTTTTCGCGTCTCTACCTTGCACTGGTCGACTCGGAACGCCGCCAACAACACATGCCACAATGCTCATGATCACTACGCGACCACCACGTCACCGTCCACCTCCTACCTATCCCTCAACTGTGTGCCCACACCACACCTTTGCTCAGCCTCGAGTCTATTCCTCTCTCCGCTCCATTTCCCGTCGCACGCAACGATGGCCACCATTGGTATGTTCAACGAGGAGGGCGAGAATGTCGACCTCTACATCCCGCGCAAGTGCCACGCGACCAACACGCTGATTGAGGCGCACGACCACGCCGCCGTGCAGATCTCGATCGCGAACGTTGGCCCGAACGGCGTGATCAACGGCACGACGACGACGCTGTGCATTGCCGGCTACCTGCGCTCGCAGGGCGAGTCGGACCACGCGATCAACCACATCACGATCGACCGCGGCATCATGCGCATCAAGACCGGCAAGCCGAAGCGCGTGTCCAAGTCGAAGTCGAAGAAGCCTACCGCTGGTGCTGCTGGCCAGAAGGGTGCGCGCCCGCCTGCCCAGAAGGGTGCCCGCCCGTCTGGCCAGAAGGGTGCCCGCCCGCCTGCCCAGAAGGGTGCCCGCCCGCCTGCCCAGAAGGGTGCTCGCCCGCCTGCCCAGAAGGGTGCCGCTCCGGCTCGCAAGAACCGCGCGTAAACGAATAATGGAGAGTGGAAGGGTGAAGACTTGGCGACGGCGAAGCAACGGACGCAAGCGACGGGAGCGCGCGTGAAACGTGCAGCGCGAGAGTGCGCGCGGACAGGCCCACGCAGCCTCTCTGTCACTCGCCTCGTTCGTCTTTGTGCCGCTGTTCCGTGTCCGCCTCTTGTCCCCACCCTCTCTCGGCTCTCTTGTGCGCGCGCCGTTTGTGTTCCCCATCACGGCGACGTCGGGAGGGGGATGAAGCGGTTGTTCTTGGAGGCCACGTGATCGCCTCTAGCACCCGTGTGCTTGTCGACACATGCGGCCATCTACTTCCTTGGTCAAGTCCTTCTTCTATTCAGCTTTCCTCACCGAGGTCGGCGCATCGCAGCGCAGGGGCTCACCCAACGAGCACACGCCTACACGCACGCGCGGTAGTGTGGACGAGAAGCTCATTCAAGTTGTGTATTGTCTCTCTCTCCGTCCAGGTCCGTGTGTGGGCAGCTTCTAAAGATGTGATGGGCACGTCTAGTGTGTGTGGGGGGGGAGCAGGGATTGGTGCGAGGACCACTAACCTCGTGTAGGTGACGGCGACGAGGGGGCACGTGAGGCGCAACACCATCGGTGATACCCCCCGCATCTCTTTGCTAGGTGCACTGCACCTCCCTGCTTCGGCATTTTGTTTCTTGCTATCGTGTGCCGCGCACGGACTCGCTTACACCGCCTGTTCTTCTGACCCTACCGCTGTCCTTGTTGGACTCGGTTTGGATGGGGAGTGGCAGGGGTGGCGCGCTGGTAGCGCCGGGGCCGGTGGCAGGCGACACACACGTAGGCGGAGAAGGGAGGTGCGAGGGACTGGCAATGACAAGGTAGTTCTGGTGTACTTTATAATCGACCTTGACTGGGGCGCTTCTGCATTCTCTCCAGCTCGCACGAGGAGGATAAGAAGACTTGCAGAGCTGCGAAAAGTGTGGTGAAGGGTGGGGGTGGCAGAGAAGGCAACGGCGAGTAGGGGGTCGCAGAAGAGGGCATAGGTGGTCTTCATGCATAGACCCGCACAAGCGGGCCGCAGAGAGCACGCCTCCTATCTCCATTCCCCTATCCCTGCTCTGCGGGGTCGTTCCTCTCCGACCCTCTCCTCCCCACGCGCGGCTTCTCTTCGGTTTTCTTTTCACTCTCCCCCCTGTGCAGCTCGGAGCTGCCTCACAGCGGCAAGCTAGCAGCGTCGGTTGGCCCTTCTCTCTGTTATCTTTCCGATATGTCACTACTTTCCGCTTGCTGTGCCGCCGCTTGCTCACATGTAGCTCTCGCCTTCTCCCGCTTCGTGTCGCTTCTTGTGATGGACGATCAGGTACAGCTGGAGCGAAGCCACGGCCCAGTGAACGGGGTGGGAGGCTACCGTCACCCATCAGGAGGACGGTCAGTCGCACTGCACCGAAGTCTGGGGTGTGATGGCGGGTGGGTGGCTTAGGGTCAGGCGATATCGTGTAGCGTTTCTTTGGCTCCTTCAGCATGCGAGAGGGCAGAGCGACGGCGTGATGAGAGGGCGCAAGCGATGGAAAGGTGATTGGACACACGTAATTTGGATTCGAAGGGGAGGGTCTCTGCCAGATAGGGGGGAGGGAGGAGGAGGAGGAGGTGAGTAAGCACGCACACGTTGGCACGTGTATGCACATCACCTCTTACTCGTGGTGGTGGTTTCTTTTCATTTTTCTGTCTTTTTTGCGCTGAGCGATTGCGGGTTTTGGGGCGCAGCGGGAGCGGAAGAGGGAGGGGGAGGGGGGTTAACGCACGGCGACAGCGCAGACTCTTGCGTCCCCCCCTTCCCTCCCTCCCTCTCTCTCGCTTGCTGCGCTGCTCCCCTCCCTCTCCATGACTCACGCCTCATTTTCAGCATGAAAAGCAACGAACAAAACAGACAGACAGGCACAGCAACCAGCTCAGAGTAAAAACCGATGTGGTGGTGATTGGCGCCTTTGGCGCCATGCCGCCGACAGCGATGGAGGGCTCTCTGTGTGTGACGGTGACTCAGAGAGAAAGCGGGCAGGTCGGGATAGGGCGGAGGAAAGACCAGCAAGGTGTACGTAGTTGTTCACGTCGTTGTTAAGGAGCATCAACGCACCACTTTTTCCTCCCCCTCCCTCTCTTTCTCTCTGGGGGCTTTCGATCTCTAATACGCACACATGCAACACCTGCTGCACTGTCGCACCGAGGTGCCAGCCGAGTTGTGCTTCCCGATGTTCCTGCTTGCACCTTCATCGCAGTGCCTATGCTGCACCCCCTCCGATCGTCACACATCGCTGTGCTTTCTCATCTCTCTATCTCATCCATCCTCCTCCTCGGCCGTCGCCTTTTTCTTGTATTTTTTTTTCGATGCCGACCTCCTTGCATCGTTGATCGGTGTGGGATGTGCCACTGGACGGACAAGTCTCGGCGAAATGGGGGAGGGTGTGGGGCATCTCGTGTGTGGTTTTCTGAAGCGCACGCGCGCCCACCGATCTTCTTTTTCCGCTGTGCACCAGGACGTGCGGTAAGAGAGCGAGCCGTCGCCATGTCCGGCGTTAACGCGTGGGGGCACATGCACACCCCCGCGAAGCAGTCACAGTTCACGCTGGATATGTTTGAGGAGTGGAAGGCGAAGCAGAACGAAGACATCGCCCAACGCGGCGCCGACCGCGATCCGGCAGTGGAGGAGGAGCACAACCGCTACATGCTGCGGCAGAACCTGAACGCCTACGTGTGCTACAAGGAACTGGACAGCTACACGACATGCCTCGAGGACAAGAAGCTGATCCGTCGTCGCGACGACGACGGTGCGAGTGGCGGCGGGAGCGGTTTCTCCATTGCGTCGTCCTTTGAAATCAACACCCGGAACAAGGTGAATGAGAAGCTGTGTCGGACACCACACAACGCGTACGTCTCGTGCATGAGCTCGCAGAAAAACCAAGAGCTAGTGCTGCAATCGGCAACTCTTGAGCCGCACTGCACAGAGCGCCGCGCCAAATTGTTTCACTGCCTACGCGAGAACCAGGTGCCAGAGGCGCAGATGAACACGCCGCAGTGCACGGACACCTACCGGAGTCTTCTCCGTTGTGGGCTGAACCACCTGTGGAACCACTACTGGCGCGAGATAACGAAATTTAGCGACACGGACGAGTTCCACCTCTACGAACTCTCACGCGACGACAACAAGAAGCAGGCCTATCTGCGCGCCCTCACCACGTCGGAGGCGCAGCGGCAAGTGCATCTGCGCGAGGAGCGAGATATGATGCTCGGCTACTACCTGGACCCTAATGATGCGCAGAAGGGCGACTCGTGAGGACCAGAGGGTGGAGAGGGGGAGGGGGGAGGAGGCGGCTTAGGGGCGAGATAGAGGAGTTTGCTCTTGCGTGCGGGGCACCGATTGCTCGGCACCGTGTGTGCGCCTGACCGTTCTGTGTGCCTTCTTCCCTCCTTCGCTCTCTGCACTCGTAAGCCGCGGGTGAGGCTGTGGCACTTCTTGGCATGGAAAGTGTTTTTGCCGCGTACACGCTTGCCCGTGTGCACACACTGTGGGGGCGGGGGAGGGGGGCGAATGGCATCGCCGTGCTGTGCTGAACGGACACCACTGCGGTCGGCTCAACCGCAGCGCTGGCGGTAAGGGAGCTGCCCGAACCCGTGTGCTCTGGAGCGGAGTAGGGACCTTTCGTCGCGAACATTACAGTGATGCGCGTATCGCGTACCTCAGCGAAAGTCAGTGAGCGCGACAGCAGGGCCCAAGGAGCAGGCGCGAGAGAAGCACTCTTTTCTTTTCAGAGGCCACACTGCGAAGCACCGCATCGGGGCGATTGTGCAACTCACACCCTCGCAGCTGTGCGCCAGAACATCTAGGGTGGACTGACGGGGAGATGAAAGGGCATCAGCAACAAGGCGAGACGCGGCGTGGGGAGAGGAGGGCGGTGGTGGCCGTGCGACTGTGCTTGTGCGTGTGTGCCACTGCGCTTCAAGCGATCCCTACTCGATGGTGCTCAACCGCACCATTGCAGCTCATCATTGCCCCTGCGGATTGTTGCTCGTAGAGTCTTCCTGCCATATGAGTGACTCTTAGCGCCTGCACACCGATGCCCCTCTCGCTCGTTTCCATCCACCTGTGACCCCCCTCCTCCTCCTCCTCCTCCTCCAACACACACATAGACACACCGTCGCTCATCGACATGTATACAGGTGTGTGTATTCTTGCTACCCGAAATCGGTGTGTGCTCGGACGGTGGGGATGAGAGGAGAGGAGGAAGCGCGCCCGAGAACTGAAGCGGCCTCTCACGAGCCTCATCAATGGAATCCGTAGCACCTTGTGTTCACCTTTCGACACACACTCCCTCGACTGCTGCTGTCCCCTCGATAGTCACAAGGCTCGCCTTTCTGGCCTACGTGAAGCTCCTCTGGGACCCCCTTCCCCGCCTACTATGCCCGCACTCGCCCCACGTTGGAGGCGGCACCTCCAGCTAGGGTGTTGTGCGTAGAGCTACCAAATCCAGAGGCCCCCCTGAAAAAAAATGCAACTCGCCAAATGTCTAGAGTTTCCCCCCGGGAGATTCACGCTCCTGCGCGCTCAGCTGTCCCACGGTGACCATGGTTGGAGGGGGAGGGGGCGGTGAGACGCCGAGCACTCTTTTATACTCTCTACTCCCCCCCTCTCTGCATGGAGGGGCAGGCGGGCGGGGCGGGGAGGGGAACGCATCTGCGCGCATGTGTCTGGCCTCTCTCACCACCCACTACCCACCCCACCTCTTCCGCCTTTGGTTCCGCGGAGAAACCGCAGGCACACATAATTCCCTGCACTTTACATCATTGTTCACCTCTGCTTCGCTTCTCTCCCTCTCCTTCATCCACTTTTAGCCATGCCGGACTCACAGACGGTGCGGACGCTTGTCCTTTGGAACGGCGAGTGGCCGTACGTGAAGCGTGGTGTGTCGGAGGTGCGTGCCGTTGCGGCAGGTGTCATTGCTTCCGCCAATGCTCTTGTTGACGTGCCGGCCTACTTGGCGCGAGCGCGCAAGTACACGGCAGTGGCCGATGACTTTGTTACGGCGCAGTCGGCGAGGGCGAGCTCCACATTAGAGTCGCATCAGTGGGTAGTGCCGGCGGCCGGGATCGCGCTGGCGAGCGTGTACGTTGTCGTGCGAAGCGCGTCGTGGGGCGGCGCCATAATGATGCGCAACGGTCTGGTCACAGCAGGGGCGCTGACGGCGTTCATGTTCCCACGCGAAATTGTGCATCACGTCGACAGCGCGATGCCGTTTCAAGCCCCGTGGTCGATCAGCGAGCAGAAGAGCGAGAGCTAGTGAAAGCACTCGCCACTCGTGCGTGTATGTGCTCCTGTGCGCCTGCGCTTGACAAACTGCCGCGAGGGAGTGCGGCGCGGGGGGGGGGCTGTGATCACACGTTGGCGAGTGTCAGGCAAGCGGAGTTTAGGAGATAGAACAGCCCTCGGCGTGTGCTCGAGGTGTCTCGCACAAACGAATCGCCATACCTCACTGTGTGCCTCGACTGAGGCACAGGCGGTGTTTGCACGTGTGTCTCTAGGTGCGTGTGTGAAGAAGAGTGACGCACCTCCTCGCCATCCCGCAGCTCGGGAGGCGAGGTTGGGTGTGTTACTGCCTGCAACCACCTTCTTTGCGGGGAGGGGGGGCCTGGCTAGCTGGCTGGACCAAGCAAGAGGCTGCTGGGCAGGCGTCCCACAAGAAGAGAGTGGGCTCCATTGGAGCTCTCCTTGATGACTCAAATCACCACTTGCCTTCCTACTGCCTCTCCGCGCGCCTCTCGATTTCGTAAAGATCGACGTTGATAAGAATACGTGTGTGTGTGTGCGACACAGGCTCGCATCCTCCCGTAGACATACATACTCGCCCTACACCGTCCCCCCCGACGCAGGAGATTGGTTGCCGCCGCATTCGCATAGCTCTTTCTTCACCAGGCCTACTGCGACACATTGACGCTGTTTGCACGTGTGCAGACACACGCGCCTAGCCGAGGTGCTGCTTCGTGACACGCATCTTGTCTCTCTCTCATGACTTCCACGGTATCGTCGTTCGACACGGTGATGCGCAAGGCCCGCGCACAGGTGGGGAAGCGGCGCATCTTTCTGAAATCCTTCTTCGCCGACTTCGACCGACTGCACTGCGGCCGTATCACAGCCGCGCAGTTTGCCCGTGTCCTGATGAACAACGATGTGCACCTCTCTCCAGACGAGATGCGTGTGCTGTCGCGCAGCTTCGCACCTGCCGCTGCGGCTGAAACTGCGGCAGCTGCCGCCAGAGCTGCCGCGGATGCGTCGGGCAGCGACAACACAGAGGTGCTCTATGAGAACTTCCTCGCCGCTCTGGAGGCGGGACCCGGCAGCAGCGCTTCTGTTCGCCGCTCCACTCCAAGTACCCCCCTCACACCGGCTGAGGAGGCCCGTCTGAGCCCGTTCAGAACGATGCTGCAGCAGGCTATTCGGGCACATGGCACCTCGCTGACGGCCCCGCTCCGCGACTTGGACCCTCGTCACACTGGCCGCGTCACTGTCGCGCAGTTCCGTCGCTGTCTCCCATTCTCCACCTCCCTCACGGAGGAGGCGATGGACCTGCTCGCGAAGCAGTACAGCGACGGCCACGGGGGGGTGTACTACATGGCGTGGTGCCGCGCCATGGATCCGTCCCTCAACGGACAGGCGAACGGCGAGAGCACGCTCACGGCAGCCGGCTCCGGACGGCTGTGCGCCATTGACAAGGATCAGTCGAGCCAGTGGAAGACGGGCTCCGTTTCGTCGCTCGTGTGCCCCGACTCCTTCACCAACCCACGACTCTCGGCTGAGGAGTTGGTTGCCGTGTTTCGCCAACAGTGTGCTCTGTACCGGCTGCGCTACGAGGACGCCTTCGCCGACTACGACAAGATGAAGACGGGCAAGGTTACAGCGGCGCAGTTCGAGTCCGTGCTGGGCCGCATGCCTCTCGTGCACTTTGCGCTGCGGCCGGAGAACATCGACACCCTTGCCCGCGCGTACATCAGCGGCGACAACAGCGTGTCTGTGAACGGCACGCCGAGCGGACCGGTGGTGGAGTATCGTGCGTTTCTCCGTGATATTCATCCCTCGCAGGCGCTGGAGACGGCGGCGGATGGCAGCGCGGTCCCGACCAACTTCTTCGCCACCGCCCACGCCGCTGACACCTACTTGACGAGCACCGACGACCAACGGAAGGCCGAAGTGCTTCTCTCGCAGCTGCGTGCTCTCGTGCAGTCCAACCGGATTTGCCTGAGCCCCGTGCTCCGCGACTTCGACCGGGTGCGGAAGGGCATCTACGAGCATCGCACCTGCACCCGCACCCGCTTCGCGCGCGGTCTTGCGACGCAGAACATCATGCTGCCGCCTGAGCAGCTTCAGCTTCTGATCCGCAAGTACACAGTGCCAAACCCGGACGGGTCACCGAGCAGCGAGGTGAACTACTACCTGTTCGTCCAGGACGTCGATCCGTCGCAGGCGAGCGGCGGCAAAAGCGCCGGTAGTGATGGCGTGCGTAGCACCACTGGCCTCGTTGGGCCCTCGTCTACCAGCGCCGCATCTACCACAGTCGCAGCCGTCGCACCGTTGACGTCGCTCACGAAGGAGAGCGTGCTGGCAAGCGTGGCGCTGCAGGTTGTGGAGCGCCGCCTGCACGTGTCTGCCTTCTTTGCAGATGCCGACCCTCTTCACAGCGGCACCGTACCGAAGGATCGTCTAGGCATCGCGCTGGGGCAGGCCGGTATGCAGCTGCTACCGGAGGCGCTGGCAGCACTGCAGAGCGCGTTTGCGTCGACGCACATCCGCGATAGCGTGGATACACAGAAGCTGGTGACGGAAGTCGAGGCAGCCGTCGCGGCACTGCGTGCCAGCCGCGCGGCGGAGAAGACCGGTGGCGCAGGTGGCGAAGGCACTGCCCAGGATGCTGAGCGCGCGGCGCAGGTGGCAGCTATGCTGAGCCGCGTGCGTCACAACGTCCGCGTGCACAACGCGCTACTGATGCCCTTCTTCGCAGACTTTGATCGCCACCACCGCGGCGTCATCACCCCGATCCAGTTCGCGCAGGCCTGTGTGCGGCACCACTTGCCCTTGACCCAAACGGAGATCGACACACTGGCATCGTGGTACAGCGCTGGCGACGCGGTGTCGCCTGGCACGGGCGGTGTGCGCTACCTCACCTTTGTGCGAGACGTCGGCTGCGAGGAGGAGTCGGTGCAGTACGCGTTGGCGCAGAAGGCCAGCGCGGCAGGCAGCACGGTGAGCACGGACTTGTCGGCGTCTGCCCGCAAGGCTGTCGAGGCGGCGGCTGACGTGGATGAGGTGCTGACCGGCATTTGTGTTTTTCTACAGGAGCGGCGGCCGTGCCTGTCCGAGTTCTTTCCTGACGGCGATGAGCTTCGACACCACCACGTGACGCCGTCGCGGTTCCGCCACTGCATAACGATGCTGGGACTTACCGACATGACGGAGGCGCAGCTTAGAGCGCTGGAGGGCGCCTTTGCATCAGCCAAGTGTCCTGGCGACATCGACTACCCGGCCTTTGTTTGCACAGTACGGGCCATGCTAGCCGACGGCGCAGGCGCGGCCGCCGTGTCGCAGCGTCGGCTGCAGGGGCCTGCATCTTCTGGCCGCAGCAACGGTGATGTGACGGGAGACGCCGCCACACAGATGACCGCCGCGCAGGCCTTTGCGGCCGCCACGCTCAAGCACATTCAGCGCACCCTCAAGGCACGCCGCACGGCCACCATCGCTGCCTTCCGCGAGTACGACCGTGCGCGCAAGGGCTACGTTACCGAGGGCCAGTTCTTTGCCTGCTTGCAGGCGCTCGGCGTGCCGCTGAAGCCGGACGAGGCGGCAGCGCTGCTGCAGCTTTACGCGGTAGGCAATGGGCAGGTGCACTACCTGGCCTTTGCGCACGAGGTGGACGATGAGTCACTCATCGCCGTGAGCTAGCGCAGTCGGGCACGGAAAGGCGCGCGCGTATCACCCACACCGCCGACGCAGGAACACGGGGGGATCCTCTGGTAACGTAAAGTCCCGCTGCTGCTGCTACTGCAACCGAGACAGACGGTGATCAAGTAATACACACACACCCACGCTGTAGCCTACGGAAGTTTATGTACATTATGCCTTTCGGTAACGGGCAGAAGGGCGGAGGCTCCCGAAGTAAAAAAGGAAAACAAAGGGGGGAGCGAAAAGGGGGGGAGGCACTGTTGACGGATGCAGGCGCGTGATGTTCCCTGCCGTTTGCGCGATACAGGGGGAGTGTGCGCGCTGCGTGCACCACACCGGAGAGGACCGTGGTGCACCGTCACCCCTTCTCTTTCCTTTGTTCGTGTGTGTGTGTGCGAAGGTTGATGTATAGATGTCGATGTTCTGTTCTTCTGTTTCACTGTAGATCTCTTTTTATTTTTGTGTGTGTGGGTGTGTGGGTGGGGGTCTCGTGTGCTCATGAGTGCGTTCGAGGTGGCCTGCCTGCCTGCCTGCCTGCCTGCCGGGGCGGATGGGAGGAGGGGCGGATGAGTGGCACCCATCTTGACTTCCTTGCCTCGCTTTTTCACACCGTTGCGCGAGGGGTGACACGCGGGCATGGGAACGGTGTTGCATGCGTGTATATTTTTCTGTGTCTTTCCGTCTGTCCGTACAAAGGTGTCTGTACATGCCTCTATCGGTTCATCTGTATCGATCTACTATACGCCGAGCTGTGGTTGCCCAGTCTCTTGCCGTTGTTCTCTGTCCTCGTGCCGATTCTCCTCCTTGTCCCTCTCCTTCCGTGCCTTCGCGCCTTCTTTGTCGCGGATCATGTCCCATATCCCCCCCTCCCTCCCTCCCCCCTCTTTCCCCTCTCGGTTGGGATGACCCACTTGCAGGTGCTCAGCTGCGGGGGTACGCATCTGGCCGTCTCCGCAGCCGCTCAACCGAGATGCACAGGAAGAAGAACAGGACGCACCACACCCAAACACAGACGGCACCGTGATGGGAGAGTTTCTTTTTCTTTTGGAAGAGGAGAGGGGGACGGGAAGGGAGGAGGGAGGAGGGAGGGACATGAACGTGTGATATGTCTTCTCTCACGTTCCCGTTCAAAACGATGCCCCTCCCCCTCGCACGGAGTCGTACGCGCTGAGCGCCGGCAACGGGACGAACAAGAAACAGAACATGTCTTCCTTCTCCCTAACCTCCGTCCCCACCCCACCCCCTTGTCGCCTTCGGCACTTCACTCGTGCGCCGGTGATGTATCCGCTGCTGCTGCTGTGATTTTTCGGTGCCCTCTGACTCGCCAATCTCCAGCATGCTTGCGTCTATGCATGTGTATGCGTGTCTCTCTTGGACAAGCCGCTCCTCCTCTCATCTCATCTCCGGCGCCTCACACCTTTTACCTCTTCCGTACCCCCCCCCCACACCCACCCACACACATGTATGTGTGCGCCTGACCTTGCATACTCTTTTTCGCTCGCTCAGTTGAAAAAGCAATTTCATTTCAGCCTTTAGTTGTTTTCTGTTGCTCTCGGCCTTCCTCCTCTCCTCCCTGGTCAGCCGTCCCGCCCCCTGCTCTCACCTGGCCTCTTGTGTGGTTCGCTGTGTGTGGTGCTCTCTCCATAAACCTTAAGCAGTCGCACACACGCACGTACAAATACGCGAGCAGCGAAACGCAGTCAAGACACCCCCACGCTGCACCGTCGTCTCTCCTTGTCGATTATTATCTTGCCTTCTCCCCTTTCTCTGCCTCTGTCTGTCCAGTCCCTCTCCTACTCGTTGTTGCTGTCCCTTGGGTGGGTCACTCAGGCTCGTTGTTTGTGTTCCTCTCCCCGTCACGGTCTTGCTGTCTCCGCGTGTGGAGCCCATCTTCGCTTTCCCCTTCGTCCTATCTTCGTGTTCCTGGTTAGTAACGGCCGTAGCAGCCTATAAAGAAACCTTCGAGAACACCACAACGAAAGCCTCTCTCCCCTCCCCTTTCCCACCCCCGCCCAAGCGTTGTCGGGACCTTTCTCTCTCTGTGTGTGTGCGCGCGTGCATGTGTGTGTGTCGTGTGTGTCGTGTGTTCGTCTCCGTCGTTGATCGCGTCCTCTTCTTCCCCCGCCCCCCTCACGCACCAAGAAAATAAAAGAAAAGATAAGAACACGAAGTATGCCGCCCAAGACTGCTGCCGCAGTTGTGCGTAACGGTGCGCTCAAGCCGCACCCAAAGAACGGTGAGCGTCACACCCCGGCCAAGGAGGAGGCGTCGGTGAGCACGGGCCCGCAGGTGAAGTCGCAAATTTCGAACTCGGCCCCGGCGCCGGCTGGCAAGTCGTTCCTCGATGCCCTGCGCTCTGGCAAGAAGCCGGCCGCTCCGATCGCCGCTGCCCGTGTGACAGTGCCGGCTGCCGCCCCGGCTGAGGACACTCAGGCTGCTGCTGCTGCTGCCCCGCCTGCGCCGGCCGCCGTCGTGACCCCGGCCAAGGAGTCCCCGGCGCCCGAACCGCCCAAGGAGGAGCGTATTGCCACACCAGAGCCGGCGCCAGCGCCAGCGCCGGTCCCGGCTCCGGTGGAGGAGCCCCCCATGGAGGAGGGCACCCCCACGCCTGCTGCGCCTGTAGGGGAGGAGCAGGAGGTAGCTGCCGCCTCCGCGACGGAGGAGCCGGCGCCGATCATGCAGGTGGAAAACACGAACTTCAACTGGGCCGACGACGACATCCAGTTTCAGATTCGCCAGCCGCAGTACGCAGCGGAGTACCCGGTCTCCGTGCTGGAGAACCTGGCCCGCAATGTCACATTCAAGGTGCCGGCGGATCAGAACACCATGACGTCCGCCATCGAGGCGCTCGCCCGCGAGCGCCAGGCCTTTGAGCAGATGAAGCGCAACCACGAAGACGCCATGAAGAGCCGCGAGGTAGAGCTGAACGCGCAGGAGGCAACCCTTCAAGCCCGCGAGCGCCAGCTGCACGCCAACACGGAGACGCTGGCCGCCGAGCGCCAGCAGCTGATTCTCCAGCAGTCGCAGTTCCGTGCCCAGCAGGCTCAGGCCCAGGCCCAGGCCCAGACCCAGACCCAGAGCCAGAGCCAGCCACGCACCTCGCAGACTCAGTCCCCGGCGGCCCAGGTGTCCCCGAGCCCCGCACAGGCCGTGCAGCCGGCGCATGCACCGCAGTTGCAGCACCAGATGCCGCCTCCGCATCAGCAGCCACAGCCCCGTAGCGGCAACGTGTACATGGGCGGCGGGTACGGCGCGCAAGAGTGGCAGCCGGACCAGCGCACGTGGGGCAGCGAGGGTGCGATGGGTGCCCCTGGTTTCGACATGTACCAAGGTGCCTACCCCGGCTCCTACGCTCAGCGCAACTACCACATGGCTGGCGGTCACCGTGGCCAGATGCGCAGCGGCAACCTGCAGCAGCAGCAGTTCCCTGGCAACCGCATGCAGCCAATGATGCCACCGCCACAGCAGTACAGCCGCTCGATGGCCCCACTCGGTGCCGCCCGCCAGCAGCAGATGGACATGAACTTTGGCGGCCGCTCGCAGCAGAGCTACAACCCGGCGCCCAACACCGGGTACCCGCAGCGTAGCGCTCAGTGGTAAGCTCATGCATGACGCAAGAGGCGGGAGGAGGGACGCGAGCAGGTGTGGTGAAGACCGCCATTAGCCACCCTATGTGCGTTTGCGCATGCCTCGCGATACTCTCCGCCCTCCCTCCTTGCCGCAACTGCATGCCGGCGGAGAGTGTGGAAGCGAAAGGCGTGCGTCAGTTTTCTTCCTCTTCTCAGACGAGCAACCCAGTGAAGGGAACTGTCTCGGCATTCTCGCGCGCATGACGCTGTGGCGGCTGTCCTCTTGCCCTCATACACGCGCGTACAGGTATGCGAGCCTTCTCTGAGGGTTTTTTCCTTTTCCATCTTCTTTGCCTCTGACCCACCGCGCGCTTGCCTTTTCGCCGGCGACGGAGAAGTGGGTTCCCTTTACGCAGTGGCGGGAAGGGGGAGAGGAGATGCAGGCGTGGCGAAAGCTTGAGCGCCGAAGCGGGTGATGGTGGTGGTGGTGGCGGCGGCGCTCTTGTGAGGCGGCAGCAATGAGGAACACCGCCGAGAACCGCGCGCGTCGAGCGCGCCGCCCTTTTCTTTTCCTTGTCTTCGTAGTTGTGCGTACGCCAGCTCAGGTGTGTGCGTGCAGTGTTGCAATACATTGAAGAGGGAGGACGACGCTCCCCCTCCTTTTCCTCCCCTCCTGGTGCGCGTAAAGAGCGGGGGCGAACGAACATCCTCGTCTGCGCACATCCTCCCCTCCCCCCTCCCCACCTCCGCTGTGAGGTGGGTGTCGTCGCCACGATGGTGATGCTGATGACGGATATCGGTCGCGTGACGTGTGAGGGGTGCGTGCACGGTGCGAAATAGCGGCGCGAGCAAGAAAAGACGCAACACACACACACACACACACACAACCTGCACACGCACGCGTACACGCATGCAATAACAGCAAGGGAGTAAAAAGGTTTATATATTTATTATCTAAGGTTGGTTCACGACGATGCGGAGAGAAAGCGTGCGTGCCCGCGTACGTACATACACACAAGCGGAGAAAAAAAAATAAAAGCAGCAACTCCCCCCTCCCCCACCACACACCCACCCACCCACACACACACACACACACCCACACACACACACACACACACACACACACACACACACACACACAAAAATAACAAGAAGAAAAAGAAGGAGCGAACGCCTCCCTTCCCCTTTCCCCTTTCCTCCACCCACGAGAGAAAAAAAAAGATGATGATGATGGCGATGATGACGACGTGCCCCTGCCACGCATGCACGCGTACTGTTTCGCAGAGATACGGATAGAGGACGATAGAGAGATCGGGCGAGCGAGAAGAGAGGTGCGTCACACACACACACACACACACGCACATATACACATACAGACACACACCGAGGGGAAAAAAAGCTAACATCGTAACAGGGAGCGTCAGAGCGAGGGGTGCGCGTATGTGCATGTAATCGTGCAAAGGGAGGAAACACCGATGTTTCGCTCCTCTTTTTCTTTTTCTTTGTTTTGCTCTGAAAGGGCATTCCCCCTCCCCTCCCCCAATGCCATGTGAGCGCGAGGCTTCAAGGACCAAGTCCCCCCCTCCCCCACCCCACCTTCCTCCCAACAACAACGAAGGTGAAGGAAAGGCAAAAAAACAAGAAAAAACACAGCAGAAGACGCGAGCTACCGGGACGGCACACCTCTTCAGCTCTGACGTTTGAATCAATGGGACTGTATCTCTCCACCATCCCCATCGTTCGCTCTTGCTCCCCTCCCCCTCCACCTTTCCACGGCCACTGCGTGCAGTGCGCTCGTGAGCATGTCTGCGTGTGGTCGCACGCCTCTCCGTCCTCGACGTTATTCGAACATGATTTGGATCTGCCAAAGCGGGTGAGCAGAACGAGAGCGGCGGATGAGAAAGGCGCGGGACGAGGCGCAGCGTTAAAGGAGTTTTGGTCGACGAGGGAGGCGGAGGAGGCGGAGGACATGTCTCGTGAGACCACGCAAAAGAAAAAGAGAGAGAAAGGCGCCTCAGTAGTGAGCAGAGAAGCGGGCGGCGGGGCCTGCTTGTGAGAGTGTGTATGCGCGGCAGACGAGTGGGGGCGAAGGATGAACACATGCGTTAACACTGTGCTCCGTCTTCTCCCTCACGAGTACCACACCGTGCCTGCACACGTGCACTCCTCTCTTCCTCTCGCCTCTTTTGTCCCCGGAGGGCTGGGTGCACGATGGAATGACGAGAGAGAGGGAGGGAAGCGCGAGACACCGAGGAGCCCCCAATGGATTCGTAGCAGCCGACTTGATTCTTTAGAAAAAGTTGTGTCTCTCTGCTGATGGCCGTGTCTTGGCGTTTTTGTTGTTGCGCGATTTCGTTATTCGTTTTTTTTTTGCTGCTTTCTTGTCGGTCTTGTTGTGTCGGTGTAGCTCTCTCTACGATCCCCCTTTAGCCAATGGAATCTGGCCGCACACATGCACGCAGTGGAGGAGACGATTGTTTCTCAGCCTGAGCGAGAGAGCCGGAAGGGGGAGAAGTGCAGGCTTGCGCACACATGCAGGTGAGAGGGCACACCACCCTCCCAGCAGAAGTAGGGGGATGCAGTCGATGGCATGGGCGACAGTCAGGTGCTGCAGGCTTGCGTAATTATAATACCAAAAAACAAACAAACGTGCTTTTGCTGCGTTATCGCCCCTCCCCTCCCTACTTCTCGTGAAGCACTACTCTTACCGTTACCCCCCCCCCCCCGTGCGTCCCACCTTCCTTTTGGCACATCCGTCTCCTCGCGCTCGCTCTCTCTGTGTGTTTGGCGCCCTTCTTCACTGTGGCGCAGAAACCCCGAGGACAGTGGTGTGTGGTGATTACGCGCACACAATGCTGTTTGTGGCTGGTGACCGCCTCCGCTCACGTCATGTCACGTCTGCCAGCTTTTCTTGGTACTGTTTCCGTAGTTTCATGCTGATGGTTTCTTTTTTTTTTTAATTTTCATCATCTAAATTTTGCGTTAACCTCTTCGCTCTGCCTCTCTTGTTATCGATGTTTTCCTTTGCCCCCCCCCCACTCGTGTTCGTGTGCATGCGTTGTTGACTGATCGCCCGCTCTATCTCTATAGACCTATCGCGCACTGGACACGCCCTCCTCCGTATCCTCCACCCCAGCGCCGGCACGTGTCACACCAACCTTGGAAGCGTACCTTCTCCCTTCTGTTTCTTATCTTTTTTTTTTCCCTCTCCCTCTCCCTCTCCCTCTCTCTCTCTCTCTCTCCCCTTTCCTTTTCATTGCCGTGTCTGTTCGTTTTTTTTTTCTTCCTCTGTTAGGTTTTTGTGTTGAGTCACAAGCGCGCGGGTGTGCCGTTGTATCTTGGAAGCGATGTTGCTGATGTGGATGTCGTTGTCTCTCTGCCCCCCCCCCCCTCCCCCCCTCCCCCCCATGGGACGTGCGTGGGGTGGGGTGGGGGGGGGGTCTCGTAACTGTTTCTAAGTAAACGGGCGAACAAGAACGCAAGAAAACCATCGAACAACAACAACAGCAACAGGAAGTGCCTCTCATAGCAGCACGATCCCCCAACACCCGGCCAACTCGACCGGAAAGCAAGCGGGGCGAGGCGACAGAGATGCAAGGGCTTGCGTGCAGTGCATCCGACGTTTTCGCTGCGCTCCACCACCCCACCCTTTACTCTTATCCATACCGTCTTTCTCATAGCCTTTGCGGTGCTTTGTACACCGAGTGAGAAGAAGCGGGACGAGCGGGTTGGTGGGGCTCAGGAGAGCACGAGGCTGTTCTGGCGGACACGGCTGTGCGCGTGCCATGAGGGGCTTGTAGCCAGGTGTCAGAGTCCGAAATGCAGACATGGGCGTGAGTGGGGAGGAGGAGGAGGAGGAGAGAGAGAATGCGAAGAAGGAGATGAGGTGAAGGTCAGGGGGTGTGGACGGTGACGTGTTAGGGGAGATACGCGGGTGTGCGTGCCTGTATCCAGAGGCTCTCGCATGTAGCAGAGATGGGGCGACTTGCCACTCTCTCCGCGTTTCTCCACCGACGGCGTCTGCTCGCGACCTCTGCCGGTGTTCTATTCGCTTCTCGCAACCCCTCATCCTTTGCGCCGTGGCGCCTGCGTGCACTGCCCTCTTATGGCTGTTCACGGGAGGCGCTACCAACGGTGCCCGCGCACACGCGAATGTCTGGTGACGATGTGCAGACCTAACTGCACATCATGTACCGGATTCGCCGATGCGACGAAAAAAACAAGGCCTGAAAAAAGGGAAGGAGGCGTGCATCGAGCCCTGTACCCAGCGTGGGGAGCGATGCGAGCCATCTGCCTTCGCTTTTCCCTCTTCCTCCCCTTGCTCCATTCTGCCCCCTTTTTTCTTTGTCAATGTGCACGCCACCCTCGTCCCTGTCTCTCCCTCTGTCTCTCGATCTTTGTTTTTTACCGCTGGCTGATTTCACTCGCGCTTTCGTCAGGGCCCATCCACCTCCCCCGCTCACCGCCTACATCCCCCAACACGCGTATACACACGCACGCACGCACGCGCACACATACACACATGCATGCATGTATGTATGTGGATAACGTGGATCGCACAACCGAGGAAAGGGAAGGAACACGCACAAACACGCGCGCGCACACACACGCGCGTCGACGAGTATAAACAAAGAGCGAGTGCCCCGCCGGAGCTCTTCTCGTTTTTTCCCCCTTTTTTTTAGTTCGTTGATTTCTTGCTTCATCGATTTGCCCTTCTTTTTCTTGCTTTGCTTTTCCTTTTCGTTGTGGCTTGTTTTCGTGTGTCTGTGTGCGTCTCTCTCTCTCTGTGTGTGTGTGTGTGTGCTCATCCACATCCCACTCGCCCCCCCTCCCCCCACATCGCCTTCTCCTCCTCCTAACATTAGCGAGGGAGACGGACAAACGGAAAAAAAAACGAAACAAAAAAGAAAAGCAAAGCACGCACACGCGTTGTTCTCTGCGTCCATTGTCTGCCTGCCTGCCTGTCTGCAGACGCCCGTCGTCTGCCGCGCAGTGAAGAAGTACGCACGCACACGCACACAACGCGAGAGGGGGAGGATACCTTTATCAGGGGTGAAGGGGGGGGGAAGAAGAACGGGCGGTTCCGTCGCATCTCGCTCTCGCTCTCGCTCTTTTTTTTGGTGCGTGCGTGTGTATAAGGAGAGGGAGGAGGAGGAGGAGGAGGGGGAGGGTACAGACTTGTATCACCGTCGCTCGCGCTTTCCCATCCCAAACGCCTTGTTCTCGCCTTCCATCTCTGCCACTGTCTCTTACGCTCTCGCTCACCATCAATCACATTCTGTGACGCGACTCGCCGCGCATTTCGTTTCCTGGCTGTTCCTTTTTCTTTTTTTTTGTTGCTGTTTGTTCTCGTCGTGTTGCTTGTCTATGCTGCGTGCGCGCGCGCGCGTGCGTGCTCGTGTGTTGGTTATGTTTCTAGGTTGCTTTTCCGACGCCGTCTTCCCGCTCTGCGTGTGATTTGATTTATTTATTTATTTTTCCGCGGCTTCGCTTGTGCACCGGACTCTCCAGGTCTTTGCTTGTCTTCCACCACCATCACCATCACCATCTCCCTTTGCCTTTTAAACAGCAGCAACGCCCAGAAAAAAAAGGAGGTGCGGATCTCCCTCACCCTCTCACTATACATATATATATATATATATTGTCTAGTGCTGCGTGCACCTTTTAAAAAAAATTTGCTGTGTGTGTGTGTTCGATAACGTCTTGTGCGCGCTGAACTTCTCTCGCACCATCTTTCCTTGCCACGCCCCCCCCCCCATCCCTCCACCTTTCCCTCCTCGCCTACGACGCCGTACTTGATCAACTCACGGACGGCGCTCGTAGCACAGAAGAAGAAGCCGAAGAAGGGGCGCAGGAGGAACAAAAAAAAACGAGAAGAAAACACAGAAGACACGATAGCGCCTCCTCCCCCCAAAAAAACAAAAGAAAGCAAAGGAACAACTTCAGCTGCACGGCTTCTCTTCATACCCATACTGACTGACCGACCGACCGGACCCGCCCACGCACGCACGCTCGCACTCACAGATACCCATAGACGAGAACGGGAGGACGACCAACAACCAGCACAGTACGAGCAGCAGCAGCAACCAAAAAAAGGAAGAGGAGGAACAAAAAAGACTTGGCGTCGCGGAAGCAGGCGAGCCGAACAGGGGAACAAAAAGCGCTGCAGAGACCGGAAAAAACGGAAGAAAGTACGTTGACCTTTTCTGCACGCTCGCACACACGCACACAAGTCGTGCCCGCTCCTGTGCCCAAGGGGGTTTGGCGGCTCTTCTTCCTCTTTGGAGTGTGGTGCACGCTGGCTGTATCTCTCTCTCCCTCTCCCTCTCCCTCTCCCTCTCCGTGTTCTCTGTAATACTGTCTCTACATCGTAGCCACATCACAACTTTGCTTTGTTTCTTCCTGTCTTTTGCGTCCGTTTTTCTCGTTTCGCGCAGCAGCCACATTTAGTGTGGCTTCACCGAATCCTTCTCCTGTTGCTTCCGCTTGCTCGGCTGATTATTCCCCACCCTCCCCCTCGAGGCCCTTCTTTCTCTGTCTTGCGGTGGTAGCTTGCGTCGACGTCTTAAGTAAGCAACAGCGTCGCACAAGCGTGGAGAGCAGTGTGGGTGACAACGCAGTCAGGACGAGATCTGAGAAGCGACTGAAGCGGCGGCAGAGAGCGGCAAGGGGCGGTGCGCATCATTGCCCACATCTTACCCTGCTGCTGCTGCTGTGTCTGCATCCATTTCTGTGATCGAAATCGAAGTTCGATCGTTTCCTTGTGTTGTTTCTCTCGCGTCCGTGTCGGCTCACCGTCTTCCCTGTCTTTTCCTTCTCACTACTGCCCAGCGTAACCATGCCAAGCAAGCAGCAGCAGCAGCAGTTCAAGACACTCAACGGCAATAGCGGCGGCGCTGGAAAGTCGTTGGCGGCAGCAGCCAAGAGCACGGCAGCCACCTCCGCTTCACCCGCGCCGACGCCGTCGACACCACCACTGCCCTTCAACTCAATACCGCACGCCACCTCGGGTGACCGCCTCATCGGCGTTGAGGTCAGCTCGAGCATTCCGGCGCTGATGAGCGAGCTCGGCGAGCTGCTGCAGCAGACGCCTGGCAGCGGCAGTGGCAGTGGCAGTGGTGGCGTAGCAGGCGGACTGTGGCGCGGCCAGAATGGTGGTCTTCTCTTTGAGCATCTCGAAGGTACTGCAGCGTCGCAAAGAGAGGCTACGGCAGCGCGCTTTGGTGGCATCGACGCGAACCGTCGCATCGAGCAAATTTCTCCCGGCGCACTCGAGCGTCTCTCGCAGGTGTTCAATATGCAACAGCGTCAGTCCGGCTTTGCGTCTGCGGCGGCCGGCCTAGTAGCGGCAGCGGGTGCCTCCGCCGCCTTGAAATGCAGCTCCAGCAGCCGCGGTGGCGTTGCTCCTTCCCCGGTCGAGGTGCTGGACGACGACGAGGATGGCGACATGGACTCGGCGAGTGGCAGCAGCACGGCAGCCGATGAAGTCTTCCGGGCTGTGTACGGCGACGGTGACTGCGATACGTCTAGCACGACCGGCCGGCGGCACAACTTCGATGACATGTTTGAAATGATGCAACGGAGCATCGGCAACTACGCCCGCGGTGGCGGAGGCAGCGTAGGGGACAAGGGGGCGGGCGGCAGCGGTGACATCGGCTTCGACCCATCTGCTTACTCAGATCCTCTCACGCAACTGGAACTGTTTCGCGCAATGATGGTGGCCACGAGCAAGGGCCGCAGCGGCAGCGGCGCCGGCTCGGCGGCGGCGGCGGCACAAGAAGCCAAGCCGGATGATGCCGAGGCCCGTCCGCGCGTTATCCCTGAGAGCGGCTTGCCAAATCATTTTCGCAGCTTCCTCGATGTCCTCAGCCCGCAGCTGATCAGCCAGCTGATGCTGCAGCAGCGGACGGCCAAGGCTGCCAGTGCTGGCGCTGGTGGCGTTGCGGGCCCAGGCAAAGCGGGGGAGGCGACAGCAACTGCCGCTGCTGCTGTGGCGCGTGAAGTGGACATGACAGCCAACGGTGTGGCGAACCTATCAGACTTGCAGCAGCGTGTGGAGCAGGTACGCGGGCTCAGCAGCAGCACCCTCGAGGCGCTCGCCGATGACGAGGTGTCGGACAGCACGTCTGGTAGTCTGCGCAGCCTTTTACTTGGCGACTCAGCAGGTGAGGCTGCATCTGGGGCGGCGTCGGCTGAGCTGGAGCTTAGCAGTGCCAAGGTGGGATACTGCTTAACTGAAGCTGCCGCCGTCGCGGTGTCGATGCTGTGGAGCTACCTGGGGAGTCAACAGAAAGAGGCGCCGCTCCTTCTCGGCTACACGCGCGAGGAGGCGCAGAGCCAGTTCAACCTTCTCCTTTTCCGTCTGCGTCAGGAGCTGTTCGCGCAGCCAGGTGCGAGCTTGGAGGAGGTGAGCCGCTGCTTCGGTGGCACTGTGCAGGCGGATGCCGAGGACATCTATCGCGCCATCAACGGCGTAGGTGTGCTTCTCTTCTTCACCTGCAAGCCTCTTCCGCTGCTTGAGAAGACGTGCAGTGAGCTCCGCATCTCTCTCTCGGACTCGGCCAATACGGACTGCAACATCATGCCGGAGCTGATCGCCGAGAAGTTGGCGGCGTTCCTGTACCCGATGAAGGAAGGGAAACTGTCTTTTGCGCATCTCAGTTTTATCCCTCGTCTGCAGGTGCACGAGCACGCGCCGGGCAACTACACGTGCACGATCGACAACGCCAGCAACATGGGGCGCATGCTTCGCGAGCGGCTGCTCAGCAACCGCTTCAGCTGCAACAAGATCAAGTGGCGCGCTGCGCTGATGAACGACAAGGGCAAGCTGAAGTTCCAGGTGTGGCACCGTCACACGACGCCGCTCTCCGTTCACTTTATCGTTCGCACATCGGAGCCCAAGAAAAAAAAGAAGAGCGGCTGCGCCAACGGCGGTGTGAACGGCACAGCGGGGGAAGAGAAGGATGCGGCTGCGGCAAGCGCCATCGAGGATCTGCGCGCCAACTCCGCTCTCTTCGTGGAGCAGCAGCTGACAGCGGCGCCGGGCGAGATGGTGGGGTTCACGCAGGACTTCATTGAGCTCACCGTCGCACTCAGCTCGCCAACTACTTTGCAGCATGGATACCGCACGTACAACAAGGCCGACGATCGACTTGTGTTTCAGTTCTCGCTGCAGCTGAGCAACGTGGACGGGGCACCGCTGGATGGGGTCGCTGCAGCGAACGCGGGCAATAAGGTGCCATCGAAGCAGGCAACCGAAGACCAGGAGCCGAGCTTGAGCGGGTCGACCGAGGGCAAGACAGACGGCGGGGAGTCGAAGGACGACCCAGACGGGGAGCTGCACGCGGCAATGCGTCGTGTCATCGACAGCGAAACAGCTGCGCGTGCCGTGATCGAAGAGACAGCGAAGTGGGACTACCGTCACCTCCAGAACGACGAGTGCCGCGAGGCTCACTGCGCGCACCAGCGTACAGAGGACCGAGAGCGCAAGGCGCTCCTGGCGAAGGTGGGGCCGACTCCTGAGCTGATCAGAGAGGTGGAGAAGCTAAGTCAATCTGTGCAAGCCACACAGCAGCAGATCGCAAAGCTCAACAAGGAGAAGAGCAAGGATGAGAAGGAGGGTGAGAAGACGGCGGAGAAGCTGGCGCAGCACCAGGCAGAGCTGTCATTGCTGCTGAGCTCGCTGGAGTCTGGGGAGGCGGAGCTGTCGAGGCTGGGGGCGGAGATGAAGGCGGCCGAGGCGCGCATTGTCGAGAAACGCGCGCGGAAGGCACGCAAAGAGGCCAAGAAGGCGGAGCAGAGCCAGTGGACGGCCCTGAAGCGTGTGCTGGAGCCGACGTCCTCGACGACGCACCATGACACCCTCGCCATCAACGACTTTGGCAGCTTTTTGCAGTCAACGCCGATCATGGCGGCCTCGATGCCGCTACAGCAACAGCAGGAGTCAGCGGTGTTGTCCACTACCCCGTCTTCGTCGTCACTGTTCGGGTCAAGCGCCGGCTGCGGCCCTGGCATTCCGCCACTCGCAGGTGGCACCGGCGGCCTCGGCGCGTTCGGCACGGATCGCTTTTCTGCGCGTGTGCCGATGAGCACGTCGCCGGGCACCGGCGTGACCAACACCACGCCGGTCTTCTCCACGCAGCCAAAGATGGGCTTGGGCAGCAGCAGCAGCAGTCTCGTGAACACGAACGGCAACACCAGCCCTGGCGCCAACGTCGGGGCAGTTGGTGGCGGACACCCGCACATGAATGGCATCGGCGGTAGCACGCACGGAACCACGCCTTCTCACCCAGGAAGGATGTCGCCTATGTTGCCGCCTTCGCCTGGGGTGGTGAGCAACGCGTCTGCCACGGTGGGCAGCCGCAGCAGCCCCGCCTCAGCCGCCGGTGTGCCCATCGGCAGCCCCGGAATGCCGCTGTCGGGTGGCAACGGAGTAGTCTCCGGCAATATCGGGATGGGCAGCAGCGGCAGCGGCGGTAACAGCGGCGGCGGGCTCTCCTTCGGACTTGCACCCTCCCTCTTCAGCACCAACCCTGTCAGCCATGTCACACACAGCGCAGGAGCAACCGGTGCCAACGCGAACAACACACCGATAAACCTGTACACATCTCTGGATGCTAACGCGCAGCCCTTCAGCCCTTCACCGCCGCCGGCCATGCCGGCGGCGGGGACCGGGGGCTGCACGACACCCGCGGCGTCAGGCAGTGGGGCAGGGAATGCAAGCGGCAGTCACAGCAACAGCAGCAGCGGGGGTATCGGCTTCGCCTTCACCGTCACAGCTGGCGCGCATCCTGGGCTGGTGGGTGGGTCCTCTCCGATCTACCAGAGCGGCCCCTCCGGCTTCTCCAGCGGCAGTGCTCACGACCTGCCCGGCCACTCGCCGTCGCTCTTCTCGACGACGCCCATGCCCACCCCGGCGGCGAACGGCGTTTACGGGATGGGTGGTGGCAATCACGGCAGCACGCATGACATGCAGCACCCGCATGCGCACCAGCCGCAGCACTCGGGCTTGCTGCCACCGCGGCCGCACACTCCCAACGAGCTCTTGAGCTTTTCAACGAGCCTCCCATGGCGTAACTGAGGAGGGGCAAGCGAGATGGTAACCAGTGCCGTGTAGAGGGCGGCGCACTGCTCGAGCGCACACTGGTCTGCACCGCCGTCTTTCTTTCTCTCTCGCCTTGCTCGGGATGCCAGCCTGAGGGGCCAACGTGTTCAGCCGCTTCAGCCAGTCATGGTGAGAGACAAGAAAGGTTTGCATTTTTATTGCCGCGGGGGCAGAGACGGAAGAGGGGCCGCGATGTCTGCGTGTAGCGGGAGACTCGCTCACGAAGAGCAATAGGGCCGGTGGAGAGAAGCAGCGAGAATACCACGAGGTGGGGTCATATCGCTGGTTTGGTGAGGTGGTGGTGGTGGTGCGGTGAGAGAGCACACACACACACACACGCATGCGCGCCCATACAACCTATACACGCCGTGGAAGAGAAAGAGGATCGCAGAGGAGGAGGGCATGCGCATATGTCGGCCTGCCTGCCTGAGGTCTGCGCATTTTTTTCTGTTCTTTCTCTTGGCACTACACACTCCCCTTCCCGCCACGCCTCCCCCCTTCCCCCTCCCCCCGCACACGCTTCACGTGGGTGTACGGTCTCTCTTGGACACCCTCTTCATACACACACGCACCCATCTTTGGCCCGCCTTTTTTACTCCACTGTCGCTGTTTTCGTTTTGCGAGGGTAGAGAAGTTTGTGTGTGCGTGTGTGTGGAGAGCTCCTCAACCCGCCTGTGGCGCGCATCGCTGATACACACACACACATACACACGCACACCCTTCTCTACCCTCCCCATCCTGCCGTTCCTCTCGTTTCTGTGGTTCATGTGACTGCGTGCTTGTGTTTCACCCCCTTCCCCCTCTGGTCTTTCGCTCCCTTCTGTCTTCTGTGCTTGTTGTCTCACCACTACCCACCACCATTCCTTGCTAACTACTTCTCTCGCACCCCTCCACCTGCCCGTTTCTCTATCTGTGTGTACCTTCTCCCTCGCGCTCGCGTTCTCGCCCGCCCCGCGGGTCTCGCTGCGTCTCTTGTCCTTCTCTTCCATGATGGCTGTCGTCGTGGACTCTCCCCCTTTTTCTTTGTCCGTGTCTTGTGTGTGCTTTCCGTCTGACTCTGCGTGCTTTGTTTCTTTGTTGTTTTCTTTCTTCCTCCCCGCCCACACACACACACACACACACACACGCCCCCGGCGGCACTGACCTCTCCTCGTAAGTCCGCCTGTCGGCGATGCATGGGCACAGACTCCTCTACGCACGCATAGAACCACCACACCATCCTCTGCATCAACACGCGCCCTCCTCAACGAACAACTACGCGCGCGCGCACACACACACCCATTCGCATACTGTGCGAGGTGGATGCTGAGCTTTCTCGACATCGTCTCCCGTCAGTCTCTCTCTCTCTCCCTCTGCGCGTGTGTATGTGTGTTTGACTGCGACTCAGTATCCTCATACTTCTAGGTATATATATATATGTATGTATATGTGTATGTGTGTGCGCATATGTATAGGTATATTATATGTGTGTGTGTTTAAGTATAGGTAGAGGTGCACTTCGCCCAGTCCCCGGTCACGCGAACACACCTCCGGTGCGAACGTGTCTGTCTTCAGCGTATCTCTCTCTGTGTGTGTGTGTGTTTGTCGTGTCGTGTGTGTTTGATTTCATCTCCACCGTTTTTTTATTTTTTTTCATTTTGACGTGAATGATTAAGAAGGGAAGAAATATATATATATATATATATATCTGCGTGCGTATGTACTGCAAGAGACTTGCTGTGGGCGAACAGGCGGGCTCCTCCTCCTCCTCCTCCTCCCCACGAGTGTGTGTGATCGTGTGCATCAACACCTTTCTCTTTCTCTCTCTCTCTCGACCACTCCGCTCACGTTTCCACACGAGAGGGAGCGGGCGAGGCGGGAGGAGAGATGAGCGAGGGAGGGAGGGAGGGGTGGGGTGGGGGCGGTGTGTCTGTGTGGCCTGTCTCACTCTTTCTGGCACCGAGGCGTTTGCGGGCCAGAGACAGGCCAGCACTGTCGTCACCTCCTTCCTCCTCATTCGCTGTCGACGCGGGCAGGACTCTCGCTCTGTCGACGTTGAGGAGGAGAGGCGGAGGAACACACACACACCCACACGAAAGGAGGCACTCTCTGGTAGCGCTTACTTCAACGAATCGCCTGTCTTGTGCCCCCCGTCCTTCCCTCCCCCTTATCTCCCTCCTTCCTTCCTTCCTTCTCTCCTTTTGGTCTTGTGTGTCGATGTGCGTGCGCGCCACCTGTCATCACCGATCTCGTGACACCGAAACGAAGACAAGTCGTCATATCACTATTCATTTTTTTTTGGTGAGTGCACAAACGTCACCACCATCGTCATTATCATTATCGTCATCCCGCCATCTCCTATCCTCGCTCCTCTTTCCTCAGGTGCGTGCGTGCATAATCTTACTGTCACGTACAGACGCGCGCGCGCCTTTGTACCACGGCGTGCCAGCCCCCCCCCCCCCCCCCCGCTGCTATATCATTCTCCTTACACCGACACATACAGACATACGTGCAGCGACTGCGTACGCATTCTCATCACCACCTTATACATTGAGAGAGGTTGGGGAGGGCGGGAGAGCAGCGATGAACTCACCATATGTTTCCGCCTTGAGCTTTCACTTCGATCGGCGTGATTATTCCGTTCCGCTGTAGCGCACATATTGTTCGTGGCCCTGATGCTGTACACGGCCGCTTTCACCTGCACTCACGTGGCCGTCCACGTGCTGCTGTACGCCTTGCCGCGTTGGCTGTGGATCGTGTGTGTGCGGTGGCCACTGCTAGCTCTCTCGGCTCTACTCGGCGTCAGCCTCTTCACGCACGACCAAAGCGAAGAGCGGCAAGTGCGCATTTTCGGCCCGATGGGGAGCAGCGCATTGTCGCCGCGCGCCTGCATGCGGGATCGCTTGGGGATCACAGAGGCTCAGCTGTCAAACCCTGTGCTGCACCGCGACAGAGCCTCAAGACCGCGGTACAACGGTCCGCTGTACAATGGCCACGTGCACACTATCCTTGGCGCGTTTCGGCCACCCCTCGACCTTCGCGCGCCGGAGCGCGAGATTGTGCCGTCCTACGATGGCAACCCCACTTGTCTTGACTGGTGGTTGCCAACAGACGCGGCGGCAGACGGTGGTGCTGCCGCCATGCGCGTTCGCGCGCTGGTCGTCATTCTGCCGGGTCTGACGGGGAGCTCGAAGGAGCTCTACGTGCGCAGCATGGCACGGCAGCTGCTGAAGGCGAACATGGCCACGTGTGTGCTGAACGCGCGCGGCGTGGCTGACACTCCCCTCGAGAGGCCGCAAATCTTCAGCGCGCTCTTCACGAAAGACCTGCGCCACATCATGCAAACACACTTGACGCGTGAAAGGGTGCAGGAGCGTCTGCTGCACCGCACACCACCGCTGGAGAGCAACATTCATCATAAAGGCGCCGTACCGATCATCGGCGTCGCCTTCTCGCTTGGTGGGCTGATCTTGACCAACTACGTAAGCGAGCAGGGCGAGGCAGAGACGCCAAGCGGTTTCGACGCCGTCTACACGATCATCTCTCCACACAACGTGAGCGACGGTGCGGCGGCGCTGCGGATGCCGCTGGCCAAGCTGTTCTACGACTCCATCTTTTATAAAGCACTTCTCGCCTACTACAAGCGACACAAGAACGTAATGCAGAACTTACCTGGTATTAACAAGAAACTCTTGATGGACGGCGACTCGCCGTTGGTGGAGCGGATACGCACCGTGCAGGAGTTTGACGAGTTCATCACGGGGCCGCACTTTGGCTTTCCTGGTGCGGAGGCGTACTACGCCGCCGCCAACAACTTCTGCCGCCTTCACCACTCCCGCACGCCGCAAGTCTGTCTCGTAGCCGCCGACGACCCCGTCTGTGGCCCTCCACAACCCGCGTCACGCTGGCTGCACCTGATCGACCGGCACCGTGGTGGGCTCGTGTACGTGGAGATGCCCACAGGTGGGCATCTCGGGTTCCTCGGATGCCCGTGGAGCGAGTGGACGCAGACGCCGAACGAGATGGAGCGTTTTGTGCTACATTCACTCATTCACTTTATCGAATCTGCCGACACGACGGCTGGAGAAGCGAAGAGGAACGCGTGAGAGGCGATTTCGAAACCACGACACACACACACACACACACACACACACACACACACACCTATATTTATTTATGCGCAGGATGGCCTCTAGCGGGGTTTTTGGTGGGCCGCTGCGATGATGGTGCTCTGGCAAGATCATGACGGGAGGAGTTGGGTGTGAGGATGGAGAGGGCATGACCGCAGAGAGTGTATGGAGCCGACGATAGAGAGACGGAGCTTTGTCGCTGCATACCCAAGGTAGGCGTCTGCGTCGACGCTTGTGCCAAGCATTCTGCGGCCTTTCCATCCCCTGTGTGATTTTTTCTTGGGTGCTCTCTCGCTTTCTAATTAGAGACCCGCACGCCATTACCGCCTTCTCCTTTTCACTCCGCCTCTCTCCCTGTGTCTGTGCTTGCACGTGTCTGGGTCTCCCTCTCAGGCGCTGCCAACCTCGCTTTTCATTTGTCCGTGACTGCCATATCTACCTTTTCCTTGATAATAATGTACTGGTGCCGGTGATAGCGCTTTTTTGTTGTTTGAATAGCTCTACCTCTGCGTGTCTGGCTTTGCGCGTGTGAGGGCTGTGCTGACATTAGCTGGTCGCCGTGCGGGAGAGAGGGGGGAGGGGTGATGGTCCGGTTGATCGAGGTGAAGCGCAACGCAATATGCGATCTCGAATGACTGATCAGCCCCCCTTCCCCCAGCGCTGTTCGCGTCACACCTCCAGACATATCTCAAAAAAAAAACAAAACACAATGCACGCGGCTCACCAGCGCCACCTACATGCGCACCCTTCGTCCGTCTCTCCGCTGCATCTTGCCTGGCACGCCTGTTCCTGTGACATCGTATATCGTTAAAGAAACCTTTTTTTTCCGATACGCGCCTCTCGCTCATTTTTTTTTTTTTTTCGCACCTGGGGTGCTCTCCGCCACCGTCGCCCTCCGACGGTGCTTGCATGCGGATGCGAAGAGGCGATGCGCGGACCATTTTTTTTTTATCTTTGGGAGGCCTTGTCGCCGTCCCTGATAACAGTATGGAGGGTGAGGGGGAGGGGGGGGCACAACACCCCTCCAAGCGTGGCATCTCACAGTCCAGTGCGCCCTCAATCTGTTTGTGGGGATGCCAGGGACAGCCGCACTTCTATCCCTGCCAACAGTGATCGACCTCTCGTGGTGACAGGTTTAGGTCTTGGATAGTGCTGCGTCGGAGAGATCTGCGACCGTGCACATGGTTTTACCATCTATATGATGGGCGGTGTCTCTGTGCGACTCGAGCGTATCCCACCGGGTATGATGGGGGAGCTGCTGCGGGGCGAGTGGTGGACGGTGTTCGAGGCGGGGGCGGTACTCGGATGACTGAGCTAGCATATTGCTGCAACGCGCGTGTCTAGGGCTGCCATCGCACGACGCGATGGAGGCGTGTGACCGGCCAGGGGAGGCTAAGGGGAGTTTGTGTTCATGTTGAATGGCAGAGAAACGGGGGCGCTCGAACGCAAGGCGGTGGAGACGCCGTGAAAGGTGGATGTCTACATCAGCATCAGCAGACATGGTGCGCATACCATGCTCGCCAGTGATGATAGTGACTCTTCCGCAGGTACGTCAGATGGCCTCTCATGCAGAGGCCCTGTAAGAACCTGTCATGGTGCTTTTCCATGGCGTGTGCGCGTATCATTGACCCACCGTATTCCCCTATCTTCCTTGCCGTGCGAATCCGGTACGCGCGTGCTGCTGTTGCTGTGTTCACCGTAGCCCCAAGAAACGCATCGCTTGCACATCATTTTTGCCCCCCCCCCCCCCACCCCCTAAGATGACTCCTCTCGTTGTCCTCGACATGCGAACAACGAGTGGAACTGCCTCACGGCGCACGTACGTGCGCGGCGTAGAAAGTTGTGCATTGCAAAGAAAGGGGAAGGGCGGGTCCGCCTTCCTCCCTCCAGACCGGTCTCCTCCAGAGGTGCCGGAGGCATACTGAGAGAGAGTGAGTGAGTGAGTGAGAGGGAGTGCCGGAGGTCTTGCCAAGACAGACGCCGCGGATGTCCTCCGTGACGGAGCACCGGCAACGGCATCTTCGTACGTAAGAAAAACAAACGAGCTTGTCGCGTCACTGTTCCAATGCGCCATTTCCCTACCCTCTCCGGTAGACATCGGCGATGCGTCTGCCCGGTCACCACTACCCTTCCCCTCCTTCCCCTCGTTCTCTCTCTTGGCCTCTACCTTGCCCTTTCTGCTACCGCCATGCCCCCACTCGCGAGTAGGAGGCAGCCAGCTGTGCACGCGCAGCGTTGCCGGAAACTGAAAGAGAAAAGCAAGCGCACACGGGTCCATTGCTGAACAACTCTCCTTTGCACCCCTGCACACGCACACGCACACGCACACGCACTCACATCCCATCACTTGTATTTATTCACGCGCTTTTTTTTCTTGTGTCGCTTGTGTGGGCGTGAGCGCGCCGTCTTCAGAGAGCGAGGTGGCCCGCGTCTAAGCGCTGCGACACAGTGAACGCAACGGAGGGCGACATCCGAGTCTGCGGAGGGAGGGAGAGGGGAGGCAGTCGTGCTCGCGGCGCAGGACGCTGGCGCGCCCTCTTTTTTCATTGTTTCTACGCCGCTCTGTTCGTCCTCGATTCACCATATGCGCTTCACAGACCGCCTCTCCTTCGCCGTGAAGCATGTGGTTGTGCACGTGTTTTTCTACTGGCTTCCACGCCTTGTGTTCGGCGCGCTGTCGCGCTGGCCGCGGTGGCTAATGAGTCGGCTCACGCATGGGAAGCTCGTAGCCGAACCCCCGGCCGAGCGGGAGGTCACCCTTATCGCTAACGAGAAGGACCCTTACCGGCTGCGGGGGCGATTCGGGCTGCCGCTGACGGGTCAGCCGCCGCTTCGCTATCACGCTCCGCTCTACAATGGACACATTCATACCATCCTAGCGGCCATGCGCAGCGGCCCGCATGTACCATATGAGCGCGAGCTGGTCGAGAGCTACGAGGGGCAGCATGTCAACATGGACTACCTCTATCCGCCGCCGTCCTCCAACCTGACGTCGTCCACCCTGGCAACGGTGGCGACTTCTCCGTTTGCCGGGGCTGCTGGTTCTGCTAAGGGCCGCGCGCCACAGGCCAAGGGTCTCATGCTCATTGTGCCGGGGCTGCTGAATGCTTCGACGACGAACTACGTACGCCACTTTGCCGTCAAGTCCGTGGAGGCCGGCTTCGCTGTGTGCGTGCTCAACAGCCGAGGCATGGGAACAACGCCGCTGGAGGTGCCGCGCCTCTTCAGTGCCACTTTCACCGAGGACATTCGGTACTGCCTGCATCACTACCTGCAGCAGAAGCAAGTCCAGGAGCGCCTCGGCACCCCACAGCCGGTCCCCCTCATCGCGGTTGGCTTCTCTCTCGGTGGCGTGATGCTTATCAAGTATCTCGGCGAGCAGGGTATGGCAGCAGCAGAAAAAGAATTGCGGTTGAACCTGCCGCCGAAAAGCGCGGCGCCGGACACCCCTGTGTCTGCCCTCGTGACAGTGACGTCCCCGTACGACCTGATCGAAGCGGACCGCATGTCGGCGACGCTGCTGTACCGATGCCTCTACCAGAAGCCGTTTGTCGTGGGCCTGCGAAAGTACGCAAAACACAACCGCGAAATGCTAGCGAAGCTGCCGAACGTGGACTCAACGCTGCTTTTCGAGGGCCCCAACCCGGTAGTCGACCGCCTCACCTCCATCCGCGACTTTGACAAATACATCAACGCCAGCCACAACGGCTTCAACAGCCCGCAGGAGTACTACGCTGCGGCGCAGCCACTTCTGTGGCTGCCGCGCTGCCGTACGCCGATACTCTGCATTGGGAATCGCGATGACGTCGTGTCTGGTAGCTTCGTGCCCGATGCGTCGTGGCGCGCGCTCGTCAGCGAAAACCCGTACGCCGTGTACGTGTGCTACCCTGTTGGCGGTCATCTCGGCTTCCTCGGCACCCCGGCGGCGGAGTGGCGCGGTGATGCGTCCGAGGCGGAGCACCTTGTGCTGCGCGCAGCCACGAAATTTTGTGAGACGACGTAGTCAAAGCCAAGCCACGGAAGTAGGGAAGCAAACAGTAACGAAAGCAGTGTCGCCAGCAACAGTGGCAGAAGGGGCACCAAGGACGCGCACCCTTGCGAATTTTCCTTTCCCACCTCCTCTACCTCCTTCAGTGTGTTGACCTCCCCATGCTCCGACAGCTCCGCTCTCGACGATAGATCGCGCTGTGGCGTGCTCTCAACCCCCCCCCCCAAAAGGACGCCTCGCAACTGTGGGTGGGAGGCTGAGAAAGTGTAACAAGGGAGAAGCGAGGATGCTTGGCGGTGTTTCGCATGCACATGCTGTGCCCGTCTTGCCCATCTGCATGTGCCTGTGCGCCGTGCGCGCTCCTCCTCGCACAAGTTCTGATTCTTTGACGTCTCTCCCCCCGATCAGCCGTTCGCGTCTTTCCCCTCCTCTTCCGCCTTATCTTCTCTCGGCGTTGGGATGTCGCTGGCGACGCGCATCTTGTTGTTGCTGCGGATGACTTGGGTGTATACGTGTCGCCTTGGTGCGACGGTTAATGTTGCAAGGGGGGCGGCGGCGGCCTTGTTTCTTGCGGTTGTTAATGCACGACCTTGTGCGCCCATATATATGTGTGCGACTTGTCTCGGCGAGAAGTGTCTGTGTGTGTGTGTCTGTCTGTGTCTTGCTTCTCCTCCCTCGCGCGGATTTTTATCCATTTCGCGAAGCCTTCTCATCCCACCCTCGCCTCGGGTGCGCGACAAGGGATGTGGACCGCAGCACTCTAGGCGACTCACGGAGGCTCACAGGGGTCGGCAACGTGCACAGCACTGCACACACGCACACGCACACTCTCTGTTCATCGTCTCCCTGCCTCCTCCAACTCTCTCGCGTCTCTTGCTTTCATTGAGCCTTCAGATTCGGCACTTGGCTTCTGACTACGTCAGCACAGCTGCGCCACACGCACGCGGCGCTTACGTGAAGGGAAGGGCAGAGACCCTCCCCACACACGCCCCTTGCTGAACTTAGCTTTCCAGCGTTCACACATAGAAGAGATACAAGTCAACTTCGCCCATACAGCGAGCCCTGCCGGTGTGGGGCGGACGCACACGCCCCCCACACGGCGGCCCCCCAACCCCTTCAGAGAGCATATAGAGATTTTTCTTGTAAGCAGAAAGCTCCGACAGACTAAAGGTGCAACCTTCCCCCCCTTCCCTCCCCCATCCGCTCAGCCACCCACTCAGCCGTGTCTTGTGTTGTCCTCTTCACGACGCGCTTCTCCCTTCTCTCACGTAGTCTCGTCGTAGCATAGACTTACCGCCCCCGCACTGCGTTGCGTGGCTGCGAGGCCCTCCCTCTCTCCATTCTACGCGCTCACACGCAGTCACCGCCTCCTACAGAAATACGTGCACTGCAGGGGGTGTCACCCTTTCGGCCGCGGGAAACACCATGCCCGCGGCATCCCGCTCGCCTGTCTCGAAGGCCACTGCTGCTGCAAAAGTAGTGGCAGCGGCGAAGGGAAGGAGAGCAGCGGCCGTGTCGTCACTGCCGCCATCACCTACACCCGCCAGCCTCTCTGTTGACGAGCTACGAGCCACCCCAGACAGCCGTCTGCTCACCTATCTCATGAACACTTACGACTCGGTGCGCGGGCTTTCGTTGGCGGCGCCGTCAACGGCCCCGCGCCCGAGCAGCACTCCTTTCTCGGCCCCCTATATCGAGGAACTGCTCACGCCTCGGCTGCTCTCGAGCCCGATTCCTGACGTTTCGCAACTTGTGGGCTGTCTCTTATGCGATGCTGTACGCATACATCACGAGCAGCAACAGCAGCAGCACCGGCACCGACAGCGGCGATACAGCGGCGACAGCACCCTTACGTACGCCAGCTCCGGGAGCAGCGGTAGCACCAACTACACGCAGCCGGTCGACGCTCTCGAGACAGCGGGAGCGGAGTCGCTGCCGTTTCCGCGGGAGCGCTGCGTTGACGTGCTGCAGTGCATCTGCATGTGCTTTGCCAGGCTTCAGTCTTCTCCTGTGAACGCTTCACCGTCATCAGTGGCGCATCAGCGCCAGTCGCTGCAGCGACTGGCGTATCTGATTGAGCGTGCTGCCGCGGCGCACATCTTTCGCCACCTCCTGCCTCACTGCAGCCTGACGTCGGAAGAGACGCAGCAGGCGCTGCTGTGGGTATTCCAGGCTGTCCGTTGCGCCTCCTCTGCGGCGGCCGGCGAGCTGGGGAGCGGTACCCGCGGCGGCAGCAGCGGCACTCCGACGAGCACTGCCACCTGCGGCGAGATGGCGCAGGTGCTTCGCGATATCCTTTGCTGCACGAGCGTCGTGACACCGGCGCAGCTGGTGCCACTCCTGGAGGAGCTGATCGCAGCATCACCCACGCTAAGGCTAATGTCTCTGTCTGCGTCATCGTCGTCTTCCCTCTCTGCTTGTGCTCCAAACGCGCGGCAGAGTCGGCACCTGCCAGCGCACTGCGGCAGCGGTGGCGTTCTCATCACGAGCCGCCTGCTGCTGGAGCAGACGGATATGCTGCAACCGGCCATCGCGACGTGGGCCATGGGGGAGTTCGAAGAGGGGCTTGCCGAGATGCTTGCATCCAACGCGCTTCAGTCGGAGGACGAAGACCTAGAGGGCGAGGAAAGGTGCCGCGGCAGCGACACGGACGAGGACGAGCCGCACCAGCAGCGGCAGCAGCAGCCACGGGTGAGGACAGCAAAGGCGCCGCAGGAGGCGCCACTGACTCACAAGCGACGAGGCCTGCAGATCATGGCACACGTGCTCGAGGTGCTCGTAGCGCTGATAGAACTGCACGTCGACTTAGCAGAGCAGCTGCTTCCCGCTCTCGCGCTGCATCTTGAGCATACCTGCCCTGAGGTGCGCCTGCTGCTGCTGCGCGGCCTCAGCGCGGCCTTCGCTGCGAATGAGGCGGCGGTGCGGTCCTACAGAGCCACGTTCACGGGTCCTTTGCTGCATCGTTTTCTCGATGTCAAGCCCAACATTCGTATGGACGCTGTCCGCCTGTCCTCAATGCTGCTCCAGCGCTTCGGCGACTACGCGAGGCCCGGGGCCGGCCGTGATGACCGTCACGCGATCGACGTATCCGCCGATCCGTCTCGTACGCAGTCGCTGCAGCAGGACCTCTGGAAGGCGTTCCAGCCGTTCTGGGAGCGGCTGCTCACCGACCCGCATGTCCTTGTGCGCAGGCAGACCGTCGCCTCAGTGACCGAGGCGGCGCTGGCGTGTCCGCTGCTGCTACAGCCAACACCCCATCGAGAAGGCATCGACAACAGGGATCTTCGCGGAGGACAGCAGGCAACAACCTCTCCCACGCGCAGCCCCTCCAACTTCCTCGCGCAGACGCTGGGCCTGCGCGCGCTTGATAAAAACCGCCGCGTCCGCTGCGCCGCGGTGGACGGGCTGACGCGGCTGTACAGCGAATACCGCCTCGTATGGATACCGAACGCGGTCCTGGATGCAGTGCGCATCGACGCCGGATCATCGTCCTCGACAGCGCCAGCGGGGTTGACAGCAGAGACGGTGGTCGAGGGTCTCTTGCCGGCCCCGCTCTCCTGCCTGTCGCCCACCTCAGTCACGTGCGCCGCTGCGGCTACTCAGGCCACCCTGGCGCGGTGGTTGTCGCCGACGTCTCCAGCCCCGCTTCCGCTCACCAAAACGTCTGCCCTGCTCGATTTTGAAAGAAACGCCGTTGAGAAGCAGCAGCTGTCTCAGCAGCACCCGCCAGGCGGGGACGAGTTCGACGAGGGCGATGCGTTGCTCGGCTTCGGTGCGGCGGCCAGCTCGACAAAGGCTGTCGCTGGTGGTGGTGTGCTGAACACAAGGAGCATCCCCAGCACTGCATCGGCGGCGGTGTCGGCCTACGTGGATGCCCTCGTGCAGCTCTGCCAGCACGTCGACTCTGCCCACTTTGCGCAGCTCCTGCGCCTTTCCGAGAAGAAGCCGCAACTGCGCCTTGCCATCCGGCGTCTGTTCGAGTTTCACGCCGCGGTGAAGGAAAGCAACGGTGACGTCAAGTCCGCGGAGGGTCAGCAGCGCATCCGCTCGATCCATCGACTCCTCACCTTCCTCCAGGAGACGACAGGGGCGAACAAGGGCGAGTGGGATGCACTCTTTCGCGCCAAGGACGAGACGGTGCGGCGTGCGCTGCTGCGCGCATGCGACGCGGCTCACACGGACTGGGTGGAGGTGCGTGAGGGGCTTCTGCGCTCGCTGCACGGTCGTGTCGGCGCCGATGAGTTCGCCTTTGTCAAGCAGACACTGATGCCGCAGATGGTCTTTGCCGTGAAACCCGATCACCTTGCAGGACTGATGCAGCGGCTGCACCGCAGCATCTACACCAGCGCCCGCGACGAAGTCGTAGTGGATGGGGCCGGCGCCGCCAGCGCTTTGCGAGCGCTGCTGCTTTTCACCGGCGCATCGCCGTCGTTCGCGGCGTTGAGCACCGAAGGACTCGTAGAGGCCCTGCAAGCCGCCGCGAAGCAATCTGTAGGCCCTCCGCCGAACTGGTGCGGGCTGCTGTTGCAAGCGCTGCAGCAATGGGCTACCGCCACCGCCACTATGGCGGACAGAAACACCACTGCCACCGCCGGTGCGACTTCTGCTCTGCACGACTCACTGATCGACACCCTTCGCGCGATGGCGCTCGCGTCACTACCCATGCAGCAGACCATCCCATCCTCTCTCGCCTCTAGAGCTTTGGCAGCAGACAACGACGGGTGCCGTAGTGAAATGGCCCTCTCAGCAGTGAAGCAGCTGGCAAAGCAAGCGACGCGCACACTAGTGGCGCTGCTGAGCGTCCCTGGCTATAGCACCAGAGCAGCGGCTGCGCTACACTCCCTCGCGTCGGAGTTGGCGAAGCGCCTCGCTAGCGGGCGAGCGCTAATAAACGACGTCAAGACGGTCGCTTGGCTTGCGAGCGTCCAGGCCCTTGCGCGCTGCGGCGGTGGCAGTGGCAGCGACGACCGCACTTCGCGTGCAGTAGGTGCGGCGCTGCTGCTGCTCTCTACAGTGTCCTCTACAGCGGCGGCCACCACGGAAACGGATGCAGGACCGCTTCCGGCGCTCCTGCTGTCCCTCTCCTCCCTGCTTGTCACCGCTGTGGAGGATGTATGCGGCAAGGCGGGACAGTCAAGGCTCAAGGCTCTTGCGACCGCGGCACCAACAATGCCGGCCTGCGGTGCCCTCTCCTCCTCGCCTGTGAGCACCAATATGTCAGTCACTGCAGCCATCGTGGATGGGTCGGCCAAGGCCATGGTGGCCCTGGCGCTGACCTGCCCCAAGTCCTCGGACGCTGGTGGCCGCAGCACTGGTGTCGCCAGCCGCGCGAACTCTGTGATATGCGCAGTAGATGCGCTCCTGAAAGGTTACAAAGCTTCCGTGGCGGTGGCGCTGGGGCGGCGTGCGCCAGCCAGCGTCGGCAGCTGCCAGTGCCGAATCGCACTTGAGAAGCAGCTCGTGAAGCTGTTGCTGACGCCGACAACGGACATCAGCAGGGAGCTGGCTGTCTCTGTGGTTCTCTCAGTGGAGGAAAGCGCGCATGTGCGTCACGCTGTGCAGGCGAAGCTCGCAGGTCATCTTCTGCACCGCACCTGCGACATGCGGGTGGCTGCCTTGTTGCTGTTGACTGCGATCAGCGAGGACTCGAAGAGCTCCTATCACCGACTCCGTGGGCTGGTGGAGACTGTGGGGGATCACTTGCGGGCAAAACAGGTGAGCCAAGGCGCCTCACTCTCATCGCCATCGGCGCTCTACTGCTACTGGGAGTACACCATCCCATTTCTGGTCCTCTTCCTCGCTCACCACCCGTACTACGCGAGCGAGGAGGCGGAGAATCAGTTCGTTGGGTTCCAGCGCGTGTGGCACCTCCTCATTGGCGAGCTTCTCCGCCACGGCACGCAGTGCGCTGGGTTTGTGGTAGAGCTGCTCAGCAAGATCAAGCAGTCAGATGACGCCCTGGCCCCGGAGAGTGATGCGTGCCGCGTCATGTGTGACCTTGCGAGTCGAGTGCTGCTGGAGTGCCTCGGCCAGCGGCAGAGCCGGGCCGAGGACCTTCGCCGCTACCCGGGTGCCGTGCTCTTGCCCTCCTTCTTTGTGTGCACGTCGCGCGCCAACCCGCAAAAGCTGCTGGAGACCGTCTTCCTCGACCACGGTGTGCGTGTAGCCGCCAATGCCCCGTTTCGGATGACCACCGTCTGCGGGGGCGCCGCGGGGGCGGGCAGTGGCAGCCGCGGCAGCAGCCGCCAGGCCACTCCGCGCGCCTCGTCGACCGCCCGCTCTGGCGGCGCGGACGGTGTCACAGACATCAATTACGTCCCCAGCTCCGCAGCACCATATGGAGTGACGACTGCTGCTGCTGTTGCTGTGCCGCCGTCTCCGCTGAGGAAGCGCGCACGCTCCCCGTCAGCTGACGTGAGCGCTGCTGTATCTCTCTCGCCGTCTTTGAGGCCGCAATGCGAGGATGAAGTAGTTGGGGGGGACGAGGGCAGCACGCCGCAGCGCGAGGGCACCGAACCAACCGTGGGGGAGAGCGCTAGCAACTCTAACCCGCTGAGCGGCTCCGCGATTGCCTCGCAGGAGTGGAATGCAAAGCGGGCGGCACTGCAGCGTGCCACTATAGAGGAAGCGCTCGATGACCTCTTCCGTGGACTCACCAAGACGGCCATCGCGCAGCTGCGCTGGAAGGTCGTCCGCAGCCGCATCGAGGAAGCTCTCCGTGCGCTGGACTGCAGTCGGCTCCCGCAGCAACCGCAGCCGCACATTACCAATGAAGGCGCTGGCACCGATCTGATGGTGGCGAAGGGTGCCTCGTTGCTGGAGTGCGACATGGAGAACCTGCTGCAGTACGCCAAAGATCAGCTACGGGTGCGGTATGATCGTGCCCCGGCGTAGGCACCTGCGCGCACCATTTTGGCGCACGCTTCCTCGAGCGCGGAAACACATTCTCCATATAGACAGACACAGACACAGACACAGACAGATGCATAGAAGGATGGGGGCATGCGCGCACCTCACACCTTGCGCCCGTGACCGGTGCTTGAGAGCGCTGCGCCCATCTCGTCTTTACCGTTGGCTTTGGCTACCTTTGTGATGGTGTGCGTGGCCGGCCTGTGTGGGGGAGGGTGGGCAGGGGGAGGACTGCTCGATGGCATGTTGCTCCTCAGCGCATGCCACGTGGCGTTCTTCCTTCCCCATCACGCCGCCGTCTTTTTTCTTCGTTCTTCTTCTTGCCTGTGCACGGGTGCCTGCGGTCGTGCACGCGACGGCGTTGGTTTGCTCATCGTGCCCCAGTCTCGCGCACCTGCAGCGTTGGCCGAAAACAAACAAAAAAAAGGAAAGGAGCGACACGCACGTCTTGCCGCCACCTCCCAGTGACGAGAGGACAGAAGAGGGGACGATTGGGGAAAAGAGCGGTGCACAGCGACGCGCTGGCGGACGTCGTCCGAGGAGAGAATGGGGGGGGAGGGGCGGTTGGGCTGCGATTCGAGGCAAGCTCTCTCGCGATACGTTGCCGTCCCCGTCTGCCTTGATCCTTCTGTGCGGGCCCTCCACCTTGCTTGTACTCTCTCTGTGTGTGTGCTGTCACGGCAGTCTACAACGTATGCAGAGTCAACGGAATAAGAGCAACCCACGAGCACGCATTGAGCTTGGCTGTCGGCGCTGTGCGCTCACACATACCCGGCGCGTGGTTTTTTTTTCTTCTCTCGACAGTGGCGCCCTTGCCGTCGTCTCGTGAGGAACGCGCTGGCGCTGAGGAGGAGCATCTCTCTGCTTGCTGTGTGTGTGCGGGGATGGTTGGGCCAGTCACGCAGGCGCCTTGTTATCGCCGGCATCCACAGCACACGGACCCACTGTGACTCTGCTGTAAAGCTTCTCTCTTCGCCTTCTTTCCGGTCTTTTTTTTCCTTCCGACACCTGCACGCACACACACACACACACATCGCACATGTGTGTGCACCACACGGTGACGCAACGACGACCCCGACAAACCTCCCTTTGGCATTTCGTTGACTGCCTCCCACTGTCCAGCAGAGAAAGTAAAGTCGCCCCCCTCATCCGCACACACACACACCCACTGACGTAGTCGTACCTTGGCACGAGAAAGGGGGCACCGTTACACGTACACGTGCGCACACGCACACGCACACGCATTCCCAGGGAGGGAGAGAGGGAGAGGTGCCCCATTTCGGCACTGCAGGCACCGTGCGAGGCGGCTTGCCCATCCTTGCGACCTTTTTTCTCCTTCCTCCCTCCTCTGCCTGTGATTGCTGCGGTTTCTGCGCGTTTTTCTGCTGAGAGATACACTCCTCGCTCAGCTCGCTCACTTTACACTTTATCTGCCTGTGTGCACGCGAGGGAGGCGCTGGCGACCTCTCTCTTCCTCTCTCTGTTGTGTTTCTGTTATGTTGTCTTGTCCATCTCCGGCTTGTTTTCTCTCGCGCATCCGCGGATGCTCGCTTCGTCACCACACCTCATCGTCATTCATCCTTTCTTGTTTATATCCTCTGTATTGTTCTCCTCCTCCCATCTCTCTCTCTTGCTCTCGCCGTGGGCGCACCTCCGTGAATAGCCATCATGAGTGGATCCCCGTTGAACTCGTCACCGCCGCCGGCGCTCATGGCCAGTGATGAGGTTGTTATCAACGAGGGTGTTGGCGTCGTTGTGCGCATCCGCCCGCTCTCCACGAAGGAGCGGGCGGATGCGAGGGTGCACAACTGCGTTAAGTGCTTGCCAGACTGCGTCATCATTGACGGCAGCGCCCACGCACGGGCATCCATGCACGCGAGCCCGGCAGGGCAAGCTTCGCCGCCGACGCGCGCCACAACTCGCCCATATCAGTTCTCTGTTGATCAGGTTTTCAACACGCACGCCTCGCAGATCGAGGTGTACGAGCAGTCGTGCAAGCGCATCGTAGAGGGTATCTTCCACGGCATCAACGGCTCCATCCTCGCCTACGGCGCCACCGGCTCTGGCAAGACGCACACCATGTTTGGCAGCACAATGAGCGCTGCGGGCATTGTGTACCAGGCCGTTCAGGACATCTTTGCGGAGAAGGAGCGACTGGAAGAAGAAGAGGGCAAGCGCGTACGCATCAAGTGCAGCTTTCTCGAGGTCTACAACGAGGATGTTTTCGATCTGCTCGCCAGGCCGGTGGGAGACGGCAGCGGCGGCGCGAAATCCTTGGCGAACAGCGGCACTGGTACCTCGGGCCGAGAAGCGAAGCGAGTCCCTCTTCAGGTGCGCGAGGCATCCGACACGGCGGCTTCTGGGTCTGCCGGCTTTGATGCCAGTGAAAGCGGCAGCATCAACAACGGCGGGCTGCACATTCGTGGGCTAACACACGTCTTCCCCGAGACGTTCGAGGACTTCGCCCGGAGCATCGAGCACGGCCACACACAGCGATTCGTGGCCGCCACCGGGGCTAATGCGCAGTCGAGCCGCTCGCACGCGATCATCACGGTTGAGGTAGAGGTGCGCCACAGTAATACCCGCGCCAACGTTGGTGACTTGGGGTTTGTGTCTGCGGTGGATGACAACGCCGATGCGGCAGAGGCAACCGCAGAGTTCTCGCCAACGAAGAAAGCGGCAAAGAAGAAAAAGAAGCCGTTGGCGTCGACGGTTACTATCGCGAAGATTCAGTTCGCGGATCTGGCGGGTTCTGAGCGAGCCGCCGCGACCAGTAATACGGGCCTGCGTCTTCGCGAGGGAGGCAACATTAACCGGTCGCTGCTAGCGCTCGGTGCGGTTGTGCAGAGCCTGGTGCAGCAGAAGGTGCGGCGGCGGCAGACAGGTGGCAAGGGCGGCGGCAAGATCTTTATTCCGTACCGTGGGTCCAAGCTGACACGGTTGCTGCGCGACAGCATCGGCGGCAACTGCCGCACGCAGATGCTCTTCTGCCTGAGCCCGAGCACGAAGCACACGGAGGAGACGGTGAACACGATGAAGTTTGCGATGAACGCGAAGGAGATTCAGGTGGAGGCGCACCGCAACGAGTTCGCCGTCAACTCGAGCCAACTCGCCAAAACGCAGGAGGCGCTCATCGAGGAACTGCGCGAGGAGCTTGCTCGCGCGCAGTCTGCCCTCGCCGCGTACACGAGTGGTCTCAGCGGCAACAACGGCAACCATAGAAGCGGCACCGAAAGGAATCAGTCTCAGCGTGCGGACGCGATGCCGGCGACCGAGAGCGGCTCCGCTGGCAGCGAGAGTCCTTCGCTGACCCCACACACTCGACAGGGGGCGTCGCCGTCGACGTCGAACAGCCCTCTTGCTCCCCTCAGCACTAGTAATCGCAGCCGCAGTAGTCCTGCCCCCACACCAGCAGTGCCAGCCTTGTCCTCGGGGCCTGCCAAGGGCGCCCCACGGGGAACCGTCACACCATCTGCGGCAGCCGCGGGTGCAGCAGCGTCATCGTCGTCCGTGGACGTATCCCACTCTCCCATATCGATCGGTGGCACCGACGTGCTGCAGGGCGGGAGCGGGCTACGCCCATCCATCAGCAGCCGCACTGCTCGCCCATCTGTCTTCTCTGAGACCACTCCGCTTTTCTCTGAGCTGGAGGCAAAGCTGAAAAACTTCTCTGCGCAAAAGGAAAGCCTCTACCACGAGGTGCGCGAGGCGCAGGAGCGCCAACGTGATAGGGAGACACAGCTGCGAGAGCAGCAGTGGCGGCTTGCCACTTTTCTTGTCAGCGACGCCTCCGGCAGCCGCGCACGCGGGGAGGTGGACGGAAACGGCACCACCGGCATTGGGGTCGCCGGCCTGCGCAAGATGATTGCGGCCATGGAGGCGGAGCAGGCTCAGCAAGCACACCAGCTGACCGCGCTGACAGAGCGGCTCGACGACGCGGATCGGCAGTTCGCCGCCACGCGGCAGGAGCTGCTACGCGAGCGTCAGGGCACCTCGCTTGAGCTGCTGCTAGACAACGCGCGTCTGCGCCAAGGGTGCACGGAGGCCGAGTGCCTGGCCGCGCACTACCACCAGGAATGCCGCTCGCTGCTCAACCGTCAGGCTGAATACGCCGAAGCGCTGAGCAAGTGTGTCGAGGCTATTCAGCGCCTTCGTCCGCACCTCGCCCAGCTTACCTCGCTCACGTCCTCCATGAACGGCAGCAACAACGGCAACGCCATCGCAGCCGCGGCCGAGACGGCGAATGTGGCTCTCTTGTACGCGCTGCTGCCCACCGCGTCCACCGCACAGATGACGACCGTGTTCGAGTCCGCGTTGCACTCGACCGTGAAATCGTCGCTGCAGGCCCCGCCACTGAAGTCGGTCTCTGCCGTCTCCTTTCCTGCGCAGCCAATGCCCTTTGCACACCCGCCGCTGGCGCCGAGTCCGACGAACCGGGCCGGCCGCAGCAACAGCTCCAGTCCACTGCGCGGCGGCGGGTCTGCCGGCACTCGTGGCTCGAATCACCTCGCGGAGCATTTCCGAGACCTGATGGCCACCGCCGAGTCGATGCATCTCACCAGCAGTAGCGAGAGGGATACGAACGAGATCACGGAGGGGTTTCGCACGCGTCACGGCCATCTCGTGCAGACGGCGGACCGCACAAATAGTCCGGAGCGGCGTCCTTCAATACAGCAGGGGGGCAAGACCGATGAGCCCCATGGCCGGGCTCCCGCAACCGGCAACAAAAACGCCCCCAAAGCGTTCGGGCGCACGCTCAGTCTCACAGGCTTGACCCAAAACTCAGCGTCGGCGCCACCTGGAGGCCGCAAGAGGCGCCTATGTCCGGTAGCAGACAAGACGTCATCGGGTGGACCGGCCAGCGGACACGCGCCTCGCACCATCAACGGAACAGCCGCCAAAAAGAGCGTTGGTGGTGGCGCGCCACACGTGCAAGCGCTCGAGCGGTCCGTCTCCGCCCCGCTCCCGTTTACTCGCTCAGCGTCACGTACCCAAGGCCCAGCCGCTGGACCAGCTCGCAAACCTAAGGCAGCTAGTGGCTCAGGCCCCGCCGCTGCATCATTGACGCGACGTCACGCAGGTGCACAGAAGGTTACCCGGCATCAGGCAAACAGGCGGATGCCCGTCGGCAGTTCCGGTGCCGGGCACACCGCTACATCTTCTTCCTTCGCCTTTGTGCGCAGCAACCATGCGTCTGCGCTGCGGGCGCTCGCATTCGCCATGGACGGTACAGACTCTAGCATTAGAGGACGGTCGAACCGTCGCGGAGAGGTGGACTCGTCACCGCCGATGGTTGCGCGGGCGTCTTCGGAGGCGACAGCGAACAAGGGTAGAAGTCGTAGCATGCCGAACACCAACGATGCCGCCAAGAGGAGGCAGAGCAGCAGCGGTACAGGCAATAAGTTCGCCGCCAACAAGATGCCATCTTGCCCCGACGTGGACTGCGGCTCATCACGTGCGCAGGCTCAGCAGGAGAGGAAGCGCGCCAGCGGTGGCGCGGCGCCGCACCTGCTGAGTTTCGCACCGTCATCAGCGTCGAAGTTTGAGCGCACCAATAAGAAGGCAGGCAAGCTTGCCCGATCCCAGGCAACCATTGCTTCTCTTGGTCCCCTTCACATGGCCGGGGCTTCAGGGGCCCCGCTGCAGCACCGGTTGGATTCTGCCACCGATACCGCGGCAACCCTTACCCCCGTGGAAAGCCCGTCCCGCATCTCGTTCTCCAGCAGTCATAGCAGCAACCCCATCATGAGCTGCACGTCTGGGTCGTCGAGCTACAACGGTGCGCCAGAGGGTCGAGCTGCCACACCTGAAACGGGCGCGCACAACACGAAAAAGGTTACCAATGGTGCACGAAAAAGGCATGACAAAACCCCACAGCTGACGGTGGCGCGTCTGCTGGAGTGCGCGGCGGCAGCGGCGGCGGCGCCTGCGTTACCGCAATACAACTCCACCTTGTCTGCGAACACACACGGTAGTGATTGCGTGAACAAGGAGAGCGGCCAACAGCCACTTCAGTCGCGCACGCGCACTTCCTTCACGGATGACCTCATGGTGAGTATCAGCACATGCTTCTCCGATGGGCTGTCGCCGAACAGTCGGGGACAAGTATCCTCGAGCCACTACTAACATCGTGCGATGGTGGCACAGGATGTGAGCGAATGTTGGGTGGGGGAGGGGGGATACACGGTTGTCTACTGCACGCGCTGGCCGTGCAACTGGTGCGTTTTTATTTCCCTTTTCTCTTTTCAACTGCTTTCCCCACGTCGTTGTCCCGGAGCACACAACGCTATTCACGCGTGGTCCGTCAACACCGTCGAAAGTGTCCCTCCCTCCCTCCCTCTCCTTCTCTGCCTCCACTTCGCCCACCTTCGAGCTCGCCTCTTCCTTCGTTGTTGTCGTTGTGCGTGTTTGCCGCCCGGAGATCCGCTACACGTTTTCCTTTTTTTCCGTTTCGCTTCTACTAGACCGGTGCGCTCTCCCGCCCCTCCCCCACGTGCGTTGTGTGGAAATGGGGAAGGAGGCGACGAGGGATGGACATGGGCGGTGAGGAGAGGAGGGGGGAGGGGGGAGAAGTGTATGTGCGTGTATGTGTACAGTCGTGGATCATGTGGGGAGCAGGTCTGCATCCTCGTTCTCCCTTTCTCTTCCTGTGGCTGCGATGCCTCCCTCTCTTGTAAGTCCTTCGGATGTCGTGCCCACATGTGGGTGTCTTGTTGCATTTTTTTCGCGGGCTCAACACCCCTTCGTCCCACCAACACCGCCACCACCACTGCAGCACGTGGGAAGCGCCTCCACATACATATACATACACACTGGAACATATCGTTCCTTCTCCTTTTGAACTGGATCACTCCTCGCTTGCCTGCTGGCCTCTCTCCCATCGTATCGGTGCGCCATACCTGCCACAGCCACGCTTTATATTTCGCTGCTGGGCTTTCGTTCTGTATGGGCTATGCATGGTGTGTGCGTGCGTGCGCGCGTGTGTGTGTGGCCATCCGTCTGTGTCTGTGTTGGCTTGTGTTCTCGCCTCGCCATGACACTTGTCGACGCGCACACGCACTGGGAGGGAGGCGAAGAGGCCCCCCCCCCTCAGCAACAATATATCTGTATCTATATATGGTCATTCTCTATAACGCATCAACAAGACGGGAACGCAGAAGCGTACTGTGTTGCCTCTCGTGAAGAGGCCGAAGGATCGCAAGAGGAGGGGTGGGTGTGGATGAAGGGACGGTAGACGGTATGACAAGTCTCACAGAGTGGTACAAATACGGTCTCGGGGAGGTGGGGAGGGGGGGAGCAAGAGGGACGGTGTTCAGTAAGGGTACGGCTGTGATCGCGAAGGAGGCTACCGCGATGGGGTGTGCAATAAAGGGCGCGCGCGCAAGAAGATGGGGGGAGGGAGAGGGAGAGGGAGAGGGAAGAGGATGACACAGTTAAATCATTTTTTTCTACGTTCCTTCTTTCTGTGCGTATGCGTGTGCGTGTGTCTTTTCCAGGAAGAAGCGCGCCTTGCCGGCTCCCTCCCTCCCTTCTTTCCTCCCTTCCTCCCTCCTCCCTCCTCCCACTTCCCCCCCCCTCTCCCCCTATCGCCACCCCCGCTTGGTTTTGTTTTGTTTTTCTCTTCCTTTCCATCTCTGGCTGTGGGCCTAATTGGGACCCTTCCATCTCGTATCAACTTCCTTCCTCTACATCCTGTTAACGGACAGAGCACATTGCCGGGTGCGTCTACGTGGGTGTGAGTGATGTGGTGCGCATAGACGCTTTCCTTCCTTCATTTTTTTTATTGTTGTGTGTACGTTGTGTGTGTGTGTGTCGTCATCGCCGCCGTCGCTTTGGTGGCAGTGGCGGTGTCTTGATCGTTTTGTTAAGTCTTCACCTCTGCCAACGATGCAAGGTCAATGCAAGCGCTGGCCAATATCTACCACCAGAGCGTTACCACCGACCGCGTCGGTACTAAATGGCAAAAGAGGGGGGAGAGGGAGGGGCCCTTGTGCCCTTTCTGATGCTGAACATTGCCAATGGTAGTCTCACACCCTCACTCCGCCCCACCCTGTGACGCTGGCCAGCAACTCGTGCCAGCTCCTCGAGCGAATCGCCTCGCAACGACTGCGCGGCCATGTAGGCGACACGGTCGAATCACAGCAGTCTGTCTTCCGTCCCTCCCCCCGCTCCACTGCTCCACCGCAGACCCCGTGGACTTGCACCTCCGAAAAGTAGTGCGGCGCGGGCCAGGTATAAAGATGAGAGCACTGTCGGTGGATTCTACGCTGGGACGTTCGACGCACTAGATCATGGCGTTGAAGAGGTTCAACGTTGACCCATACCGTACTCGCAGGATCATGGGTTTCGCAGACTATCGCCCTGCCTGTATTCACTCCCCCACGGAGAAATCAACGAGGTCCAGCTTTTCACCCGGAGTTGCACAAGGGTCTCTCGCAGGGCCTTCTTCCCTTCATTGTAGTAGACTCGCTGGGGGTGGAGCTCAGCAAGGCCCCCGGACTGCACCATGCCTCCTTTGCTGAGGACATCGAAGTCCTCACGCCCTCCTCAGACAAGCTTGTCATACAAGTTACAGCGCAATCCACCCTCTGAATGGGGCAGCACTGGACACTGGAGCACGTCATGCAGCTAAGTGCCCCCCCCCTCCTCCCTCCACCTCAAAAAAAAACGAGGTACGCACTCTTGGGGGGGGGGGCGACACCGCAACCAACTGAAAGTATCCGTGGCACGCACGTGTCCGACGGAGGATCGCCATACCCCGCGTTCGCCGCGTGGGCGTTCAACCAAGATGTGGAAGGGGCTGACGGGTTGCAGAGGTTGTCAAAGAAGTCAGGGCTCGGCTTGTCAGGCGGAAGGCAGTGCGCTCGAACGGATGGGTGTCTGTCAGAGGATTCACTTCGCTCTTCCTACATGGCGCTGCTTGAATCAAAGCTGGTCTAGGGTGGCACCGCGTGGTGGGACAGTGCTGCTCGGAAGCTGCGCAAAGGCCCTTGAGCACCGGCACGCCAAAGCAGTTGCAGGCCGCGTGGCTACTCTCACAATACGCAGACAACAGAGACCGGCTCGAGGAGACCGATCTCCTGCCTCCCCTCCCCCGACCCCAGAGTGCTGCTGCGCTGCGGACGCCTGCATCCCTCCGCAGCCACGCCAGGAGGCAACCTTGCTCACTTGGCGCAGGAGAGGTGCACACGCCGGATGGTGGTGTTGTCACAACGCTTCCGCTGCTCTCACGCCGGTGTGCAGGCATGGACACCCCTCGGAGCCCCGCACGCGTACACCTCCGTCATGCGCAGTGGTCGCGTGCGCGCCAGCATATCACTCCCTGGCGGGCTGCGGGCGCACATACCAGAGGAATTAAAGCCAGCAGCACGCAGGCAGCAACTCTCTCGTTTTTCGGAGCGCTCTTATTGATGGCAGATTGCGGCGTATCGGGGGGAGGGGGCACAAGCGCTGGCGCAACTGGAAGGGTGAGGCATGGCGCACAGGCGGGGGCGCAGGGACTCAGTGGGCCCTGACCTGGGGCTGCGCCACTTTCTCCCTGAGCTCACCCGGCATGCGTGTGGACCACCCCCTGCCACCCGCACGGAAGGCGCCAGCGCTTGCTGCCCTCCAGCGGGTAGACCCTTGGCGCGGCCCTCGTGGGTTAAGGCGTGCGGCGCCCCCGAGTTTTCATCTGGCGTCGATTGCGCCGCATGCGTGCAAGGAAGGGACGAAGAAGGACCGGAGGAGACCGTTGGATACATGGCCCCAATGCGACGGCAGGGAGGGTTTCTTGTGGGCGGCCGGGATATCAGTCGCAGAGCACCGAGAGGCGGGTGAGCTGTGGCTGCGCGCGTGCACGTTTGCAGGATCGTTCGTGGTAGAGCAGACCCCAACGATGGCGAAGGCGCAAGGAGATGCCCTTGTTGTCGTTGTCGTTGCCGTTGTCGTCGTTGTGTGCGTCACCTTGTGGGCTGTCAGCACCCCTTTTTTTTCGGTGTCGTTTTACCGTCTCGCACGCTCGCTCCTCCTCCTCCATCCTTTTCCCGTCCCGTTCGCCATTGGCCCACCCGTGCGCCTACGGGTTGACTGCTTCAGAGTCGTCAACGAGCTGTGCGCCTGCATGGTCACTGTTGGTTTTATGTGTTTGGTGCCTGCACACATACACAGCTCGCGAGCACTCTATCGCCTCCTTCCTTCTGCCATATATCTCTCACCCTCCCTCCGAGGCTCGCGAGGGGGAGAGATGAGGTCGTGCCCATGCGCACACAAAGCACGCGACAGAGGGAGGCACGGAGAGTGTGTGTGCGCGTGTGACGCTTTTTCTGTTCGCTCTCGCTCTCTCTTTTGCTTGTGTGCCTATGTATATGCCCCAATACGCTCTCCCCCTCCCTCCACCACACACACGCACACCCACACACCTCCTCCCTCCTTCCCTCTGATCATTCTGATGATGTACATGCTGCTTGTCTTGTTTTGTGCATTCTCTCACTGCTCATGCTGATCTCTCTCTCTCTCTGTGTTTTTTTTGTTGTTTACGTGGGGGAGGGGGGGGAGGGGTGCGCGCTTTTCCTTTTTCGATTGCTGTTAATGACGTCCCTCCCCTCCCCCACCACCACCCACCACCACCAACACCAACACCTTCCACGTCGTTTTTTTTTTCCTGTTTTCCGTCGTCTCCTCCTCCGTCACGCCTTTAACCCACCGTCTCACGGGGCCATCACCACTAAGCTCTACAAGCAGACACACATATAAAAAAAAATAACGCACGAGGAAGTTAGTGAGAAGGATATGATGTGTACATGTATGTGTCTGTGTGTGTGTGTACCATTGCCTGTTTGCAAGCCGTGTCTGATGCCGGCTGTCACTGCCGCCGTCGTGTCGCCTATGCGTTCAGGTAGAGCGCCGAGTCAGAGTTTTTCTGCGCTCGCCCCTCTCGCCTGCCTGTCGCCTTCTCTTTTCTCTTCCGGCATCCCGCCTCTACGGCGTGAGGGAATGAAAGTAACAAGATCGTATATTGTGCATCGCGGTGGCTCAGCACCCGTCAAAGGCGTAAAGACTCGTCTCGGGCGCCATCTCCGGGACTTCCTCGGGGGATGCACCTTCCACCGGTCCCTCTTCATTCACCGATGTTCTTCGCGGATAGATGTTTGCGCATAGATGCGCGCACACACGCACGATTTTTGCATCACCCCTCCCTCCCTCCCTCCCTCCACTCAATGCTGCAACACCCACCCACCCACATATATATATATATAGATACACTGACACATAGACGTGTGTGCGTGTACGCGCGCGTGTGTGCGCTCACTGAGCACAGCCTTACGCACAAGACAGCCGTGGTTCTCTCGTCGGTTATTATTATTATTACTGTGCCGTTCGTGCCCTTCCTCCCCTCCCCCACAACGCAAGCCGCGTGTGCACGTGCACGAAAACGATGAGCAAGGAAAAGAAGACCGTCGCGGCATCCAACACGGCCCGCAGCAAGGGCCACAGCACGGCGAGCCCGACCACGCCGGAGGTGGTGAATTACATGACGCCGTTTAGCTTTTCAGGCGAGACGCAGGAGGCGGCGGGCCGCATCTACCGCCTCCCGAGCAAGACCGACTTCTACACTTTTCGCACCTTCGCCGACTCGCTGGAGGGCTTCACCTTGCGCTACAACCGCGCCAACGAGGTGATGGTGTGGGAAAAAAAGTTGCCCAACGAGTCAATGCATGTCATCAAGGTGTTTGGTATATTTGTAAAGACCAAGGATAACCCCAGTGGCGGTGCGACCCCGACGGAGCTCTACAACCTCTTGCAAGATCCTATTTTCCGAGAGCAGTGGGACGAGTACCGCCAGGAGGCGTTCCGCGTCTTGAGCTTGAGCGCTAACACGGATATTGGCTACTACGCGGCTAAGAGCCCGATGCCGCTCGTGGCGAATCGCGACTTTGTGAACCAGCGCATGTGGTATGAGGCGGGCCGAGACGAGTACGTTATCTTCAACACATCGGTGCCGCACTCGGCGGTGCCACCAACGTACCAGAAGGACGCGCACCGCAACAAGCACGGGCCGTACATCCGTGCCATCTCGAAGCTGACGGGGTATCTGATCCGCCCATGGAAGAACCCGAAGAGCGGCGAAGTCGAGGGCGCGAGTCTCACGTACGTTACGCAGACCGACCCGGGTGGCTGGATCCCGGTGAGCCTGACAAACTACATCGCCACCAAGTTCGCCCCGAACACGATGAAGAACGTAGCAGAGGCACTGCCACAGTTCCGTCTGTGGTTCAAGGAGCAGCTGGAGGCTGGCACGTACACAAAGGACTGGGATCTAACCCCCGAGTGGTGGGTCGAGGATGGCAGCGACGACGTCGTCAAGAATGAAACGGTCGAGTTCGCCGTTAAGAAGTGGAGTGAGGAGCCCACCGTGAAGTAGTTGGGGCACGGTGCACCGACGAGCATCAACTTCGCACGGATGTGTGCTCTGTGAGGATTACGAAGGTGACAGAGAGAGAGAGAGAGGAAGCCGAGAGAAAGGGAGAGGGCGGGGAGCGGTGTTGTCGCCATGGATGCCGCTGCCACTGGTCGTGTGTACTGTTCTGTTTGGTCACCCATCGCTTTCCGCCTCCTCCTGTCATTCCATATGACGTTCCATCGTTGTCTCCGACTTGGTCGCTTCTTATCACGGACGCACTCATCATACGGGTGATTTTCTCTATCGGCGACTGCACCGCGAGACATCGTGCGCCTTTACATGGTGTTCGGGTGCTTTTTTTTTCTGGGTATGTTCATCTTGTGCGCCTGTGACCCTCTGACCTCCTCCCCACACCCCTCCTCCTCCATTCATATTTTTTTTTTGTTTGCTTGCTTACTTATTCCCCATCATGGAGGGTGTGGGCAGGGATCATGGACGTGTGTACGCATTCTGTGGCGATAAGGATAGGAACAGCGGGGGAAACCCGTACACACATGCCGAGAAGAGGGTGGGTGGGTGAGTGGTGGTGGTGAGCGGCCAGAGGCGAGGGAGCGCAGGAGCGTGAACCACAGGTTCCCTTTGTTTTGGTCTCTCTTTTTTTTTCGGCTCAGATGAATACCCACACTCAAGCACGCGTACCCGGACATGCCTTCTGAAAATTGGTGAACTTGCCTTTTGTTAATCTTCCCCTTGCTCAGCGCGCTCTATGCAAGAGTTAGTTGCGTCCTCCCTCTTCCCGTAATTTCACCCTTGATGCCTCCAGCGCCCCTCCACGCAACGGCTTTCTCTCTCGCGCCTACGGTGCCTCTAGCAGAGAAGGTGATGCGCGTCGATGCAGCTTCCCTCGCTGTTTCTTTTGCCTGCCGCGGTGCCCGCTGCCGCCGCCTTTTGCCTTCTCCATGAGAAGGTGGCCGTTCCACCGACACGCGGGACTCTGCCGCCGCCCTCAGCTTTCTCTCCACGTCCCCTGATGCCTTTTCTCCCTCTCTCTTTCTCCATCTCTCGTGACTGCCGCCATCGTGTACACGGACACTGCGAGTCGGCGCAGAGTGACACCACGAGCCACCGTGCGCGCGTGTGTGCTCTGCCCGGACATCCGCGATAGAGGGGTAAACTCTTTTCTCAAAGTCGCAACCCTCTTCTTCACGCCTCTCGGTCCTCCCTCATTCACCCCGCCACACACACACACACAACCTATCTACCTAGCTTGCTTGCTCTGTCGACGAAAAAGAAACGGTACCACACACTCTCACACCGTTATCCCCCTCCCCTTGGTACCATTTCCCTTCCATGTGCCCCTTGGGCACCCGTGCGACGTGGAGCCGATATGTTCACCACGCAAGATCCTCAGGACATCGTTGTCCTGAAGACGGCAGCTTTTCGACACGCAACGCGTCGAGCGCGCCATCGAATGTCTGCCTCAAAGGCGTACACAGCCTCGCCGCCGCGCGCAGTTTCGCAAGTAACACTACACCCAGATAGTCACGAAGCGATGAGCGGCGCACACAATACTAACAGTGGTCGTGAAGGGTTGATGGCAACGGATACGGCACGCTCGGTGCCGTGCTTCACGTTTAAGCTGCCTATACGGCCTACCGCTGGGCCAGATGCCGGCACGGGTGCTGGTGCTGGTGGCATTAGTGCACCACGCTCGCAGGTGGCGCGTGCGGCCCTGGAAGAGGCGCTACAAGAGCACGAAGCTGCGCTCCGATCCTGGGCCGATGAACCTGCACAGCACATCTCACCTAGCACGATGGAGGCGATAGGCGTCTACTTGGGTCCCGCTGCGCTGTTGTCGTCCGCGACGCAACCTCGCCAAGCACTAGAGCAACTGCATACAGGGGCAGTGCGCATGCACTTTCAGCCCTCTGCAGACGACTCAACTTCTCGTGTGGCGGCGTTGGCCCAGCCATACTGTAGAGTCCTCGCTCAGGGATCGATGGCTGGCACGGGCATCCCAACCCGGGTGGCTCTGACGCGGACGTCAGCGGAAGCGGCAATTTCGGGCGCTGCAATGGAAGTCCATCAGGACGCAAAGTGTGGTGTGGAGCCTGAGGCACTTTATGAGCGCTCAAGAGACGACGGGTGTGCTGCTTCCGCGTCCTCATTGTCGTCTGCATCGCAGCCACAACGAAACCGCGAAATATTCGTCCCTCTTGCACGCAGCGCAGCTCTGATATCTGGGGCTGCCGGCGCCCCCCGTCATGGTATGCCGCTTCTGCCCTACCAGCTTCCGCTGCGTATGCGACCCAGTGTTCCGGCGCCGGGGCTGCGGAACGCATCCGCCGCAACTAGAAGCCCCTCACCGCCGGCTGAAACAACGCGACGCGCATTCCTCGACGAGCAGGCTAAGCGCTACGCGCAGTGGCGTAGCAGCCAAGCTGCCGTGCTGCACCAGCTGGCGCCTGACATGTGGGACCGCGCGTTGCCGCACTACGCAGCGCTGGATCGGCAGCCACGCGCCATGGACAGTGGTTTGCGCAACCACGCCTCCCACGTGCGTCGGTCACAGTACGATAGTGGCGTTGTCTTTGTGTAGCGGAAGCGCTTCCGTGCCTGCATCGTTGCCGGCCTCCAGCGGTTGCTGGCGTCGCGCTCCTTCCTGCCTTTCCCGCCATCCCTCGCCGTCCCGTTTCACGTGTCGCACTCTCGCCCCTCGTTGTCACCTTTCTGACGGGGCGGGATTGCGTCGTGCATTTTCTGCACCCGCCCGCCCCTCCTCTCCCCTCCCTCCTCCCTCCCCTGGCTCGTTGCCGATCCTTGCTAACACTCACACCCACACGTGTATATATATATATATATATATGAGCGGACATGCGTGGCTGCACGCGTCACGCCATGCCACACGTCCGATGCGTGCGGGTGTTTGTGTTTTGCGGTGCGGAGAGTTCGCTGCTTATTCCTCCTGTACTTCACTCGACCCGGCATTTTGTGCCTCATTGTACTGTGACGTTGAAAAATGTTTTTTTTTTGAACTGAGCTCATGCGTGCATGTGCCGATTCCGAGCAGCACCGCGTCACAGCCGCGCCACCGACCCTTCTTCTCCCTCCTCCCTAACTTTCTTTTTATATCGGTTGACTGTCTTGTCGTGCATGCACTCGTGTACACCGTCTTCTGATGTCCTCATCACCGCCACCGCCACCGCCTCCCCTTCTTACTCGCGGGACCGTCTCTTGGTGCGCCGTGGGATGGCACTCGGGGTCGCTTTCCCCAATGGCTGCCAAGTGAGGGACGATAGGGGATCGTTCGATGTTTCTGTGAAGGGCGGTGCTGCGTGGGAGCGAGCTGCGGAGGCGAACACGCTTCTGCGATCGATATGATGGGCGGAGTGTCGGCGTGGCTCGAGCGCATCCCACCCCCGGCCCTCGCACTGCCTAGTGGCGTGGGGACTGCCTGACCGGGGAGCGGCTGTGAGGCGACATGCGAGGCGGCGGATTTGTAGAGTCTGGGGGCAGAGGGTGTGCTGCGATGACTGGGTCCGCATTGCTGTAGCGCGCGTGTCTAGGGCTGCCTCGCGGGACGTGGTGGGGGCGTGTGGCAGGGCCGCGGTGGTGGTGGTGGTGTCGAGGGGAGCACTGACCTCATGCTGTATGGCAGAGAATGGACACGCCGGAAGAAAGAAGGGCTCCGACAGTTGGACTTGCTGGTGTGTGTGTGTGGGGAGGGGAGGGGGGATGGTCACCGATGGTTTCTTCGCATCTTTGGGTGGCACTTGTCCTCTCGACCGTTCTTGCCCCTGCTTGCTTCTGTTGTTCCTTCCCTCTCGCTTTCTCAGGGTGTTCTTGATGGTGGTTCAATGCACGCATCTGCCGCACACACACACACACACACACACACACAGGGGACTTCCTCGTCGTCCTCGCCTACCGCAACCCATACGTCTTCCCATGCTTCATTGGTGTACCCTGTCTGCCTGCCACTTTTCTTTGTTGTCTCTACCACGCTCCCCTTCCTGGATCGGGCGATGGGACTTCGTGTTCCACTGCCACACACACACACACACACAAACGGATGCGTATCGTGACGCCCGCCAAGCTTGTATGCACGTGCACGCGCAACGATTTTACAGTAACCTACACAAGGAGGGGTGGCACACACGCACAGACACGCCCACGCACATCTCTGCGGTTGTTCTTGGCTGTGCTCTTCGTACTCGCTCTCTGATTCACGACAGCACAGAAGACGTACATGGGAGACACGGCGGCAATGACTCCGCTTCCCCAGCAACCACCAACGCCACCGGTGGCGTCTCCGTACATCACTCCCGAGCCCAAAGAAAAGGGCGATGCCGGTATCTACGCGGCACTCGACGCCATGCAGCTCTCGCGTGCCCTGCACGGCGTCACAAGTAGTCGGTTGGACCAACAGCAGCTGCAGCAGGCGGCAGCAGTGCGCGGGGTGTCGCCTACTCCCGGTGGCGATGGTGGCGCTACACAGAGCAACGCGGTGCGACTTGGGATGGAACCGGCAAGCTACCGGCAAGGAACTTTAGCGGATGTCCAGGCCATGTACAACGCGGCGCTTCTGGAGGCGGTACAAGCGGTCAGCGGCAACGCAGCCGCTGAGGCGGTGGAGCGTGGTGTCGGGGGAGCTGCTCTCACCGCGACCGCTGTCGGTTTACCAGACGACGTGGCGACGCTGCGCAGCGCGCTGCCGCTTGTGCGCGAGCTGAAGCCGCGCGACCCGCTCAACTTTGACGCGCTGCAGCGCCTTTTTGCCCTCATGGAAGAAGCCGTCGGCGCTGCGGAAGCGGCTGAAGGGGTCAGAGACGGCGGTATCACGGCGCTGCTGCTGGCAAACGGTGTGGTGGACCCGGCACGCCAGCCGTCGCCGTCGACGGAAGCGTGGGAGGCCAAGTACCGTGAAGTCTACGCTCGCTACCCACTCCCAGTCACCCATGCAGCCGCCTCGTCTGCCGGCTCGCACAACTTTGACGAGGACGACGACGATACGCAGCCAGAGGTGGACGCGCAGAACAATGCGGAGCTGCAGGAACTCTGTGAAAAGCTCGGTATCACCTATGAAGCCCACGCAAAGGCGGTGCGCGACGTGGCATTCTACGAGATGAGTGTGTTTCCCTTGTTGTGTGCTTACCTCAGCCGCGTCAACGAGCGCACCGCCGGCGGGCGTGATGCTGCAACGGTGGCAGCGGTGGCCTGCTCGCGGGTGAAGGTGCTAGATTTGTCTTACAACAACATCGGTGCCCCAGTGGTGCCGGCGGCCCCGGGTGAGGAGGGGGACAGAGGCGATGTTGCACCAGTGCGCCAGCTATCCCCGCTGCGAGCCCTCGCAGCCATGCTGGACGCGAACGAGTCCCTGCGGTACCTCAACCTGCGCGCCAACGCATTGGGTTCCCGCGGCGTTGGCATCATCGCCAAGGCACTGACGAAGAACATTGCCCTCTGCGGCATTGACCTCTCGGCAAACGCCCTGAACGTGGCGGCAGACACAGAAGAGGTCGAGGACCCGCTGTACGAGCCGGAAGACCCCGTCTTTGGGGAGCCGTACGAGGGCCTCGAGGCGCTGGCGGAGGTGCTCAAGAAGAACAAGTTCCTGCGCGTGCTGCGGCTGGCTGAGAACGGCCTGCACGCTGGCGAGGACCTGACGGCACCTCCACCTGAGGAGGACGGTGGGGAGGCGGACGAGGACGCGGCGGAGGAGGCGGACAGCGGCGCGGCAGCTACGGCAGGGGCACAGGCACCCCGCCTCGGCCTGTCCTTTGCCGATGCACAGGAGCAATGGCAGAGCATACCCCTCTGGACACTCCTCAGTCCACTCTACCGATATCAACGCCTTCGTGCACTTGACCTCTCGAAGAACTTATTGGGCAACGACGGCGTGCACATGCTAGCGGTGGCGTTGTCGCACAACACGTCTGTCGAAATACTGGATTTGACGGACAACGCGATCGGGTATGCGGGCCTGGGCCACCTCGCTCGGTATGTTCTGGGCAGGAGCGTGGCGGTCGGAGCCGCCTCGGCTGCCGCAGCGCCGCAGAGTGCGCTTCACACGCTTATCCTGCGGCAGAACCCGCTCGCGTGCGTCGGTGGCGCGGCAGACGCCGCTTCTGGTATGGACGCGCACCGCCGCCGTCTCACCAAGCGCCAGCAGAGGAGCGCTTTAGCGGCTGTGCAGAGGTTTGCGTCTGCGTTGGAGGGGCCGCGTGGCTTGCGCCGCCTCGTCATGGCGAACACCTACCTTGGACCGACTTTCAGCAGTATCCTGCTGCGCTCCCTCGCCCGCGCAGAGGCGCTGGAAGAGCTGGACTTTGCGTACAACCACGCCTGCGGTGTCTATCCCTCCAACTTCGACGGCACAGCTGCCCAGGAGCTCGCCGGGCTGCTGTATCAGCTGCAGCGGCACGACCCACCGCAGCTGCAACGCGTGTGCTTCGACGGCAACAACTTAACCGCTGCCGGTGTGGCAGCGTTGATTCCCCCTGAGGCGCATGTGGCGTTTCCGCAGACCTTGCACAAGCTCACGCTGAGCCGCAACAGTCTCGGGGACGATCTCGGGTCGCTCGGTCAGCTGCTGGCTGCGGGGGCCGCCACGATCACCCACCTGGACATCTCCTACAACAATATCTCAGCTGTGGCGTCGCTGCTGCCTGGGCTCGCTACCGCAACGTCACTGAGAGAGCTGAACATGAGCCATAACAATCTCGGTCTTCAGGAAGGGCTGCTGCGTGGGATAACGCCGGCGCAGCAAGAGATGGAGGTTGCCCAGCTCTTTCAGGGCCTCGCGCAGCTGCCCAATCTCGAGGTACTCGACATCAGTCACAACGACTGGCGCGCCGCACACATCGAGCAGCTCAGCGCTTTCTTCTCGAATACGGCTTTGGCCACATCGCTACGCAAACTCGACGTGCGCAACACCCCGCGCGTCCCGACAGCGCAGCTCATGACGCTGCTGCAGTACGTGGCGAGCCGACCGACGGTGGAGGTGTTTATGGCTACCGTTGTGCCAGACAAGAGTGAGGAGGCGGACGCGGCAGCGGCAGGTGCGAACAACACGGTTGCCCCATGGACGTTCGACTCGGTGCTGCAGGTGATTCACGGAGTCGTCATCAACAGCGGCTCGCTTCTCGAGATGGACTGTGGACTTCTCCAAAGCGACGCGGGTGCCGCTAGCAGCAGCGATGACACGTCGGTGAGCTCTGCGGTGCTCGACGAAGCCCGCGAGCGGCTCCTCCTCAATGTCCTCATGAAGGCAGCGGCGCCATCGGCGTAGATGGGGACGAGGCGAGCGTTGTGCCACTGACTCATCTTTTGCAGTCAGTCTCTCTCTATCTACGTGCCCCTGCTATTCTCTGCTCGCACGAGTCTCTTCACACCTGAGCGGCAGCATACCCAGGAGGGCGGGGAGGGAGAGGCGGCAACGGCGGCGGTGTACGCATCCACCCAGCATCAGCAGCTGGCTCTGCTCAGCTGCGCACCGTATGAGTTGTGAGGAAGGGAGGCGAGAGTATGTATACAGTCTTCGAACGGTACCAGAGCGCACCCATGCGGACGAGTGCAGAGCGAAATTGGATGCACGAGCGCGCGTGTGTGTGTGTGGGCCACTCAAGGTTTTTTTTACATTGTTGTTGGGGAGTCGCGCGTGAAAAGCACGCACCCACATCTCCCGTCACACGCAACGCGCCTCTGCTGGTTGCCCTCTGCGCTGCGTGTCGGCATCTAGTCGTGCCCTCCCTCCTTCGCTTTCTTTCTTGCCGCTGTTGTTTTATCTGGGGGCTGCTTGCATCTCAAAACTACGGCGGCCAGTCTCCCATACGTACATGTGTGTAGGCGTTTAGATGACGGTGTGCGTGCGCGCTGAGAAGAGGTGTGTGTGTGGGGGGGGGACACATACGTGTGGCCTGCCCGGCTTTTCCTTCGCTTGGATTTTTTCTGTTCGGAATGATGATGTACAGCTGCCATCTCCCACCATGAACGGTGCGCTCGCGTGTCACGGGAAGCAACGCATCTTACCTGCATCTCCCCCCCTCTCTCTGCCTCCGCTCCGCCCAGCCGCGACATTGGCAGCACTCTAGAGGGGAAGGGGGAAGGGAGGGCGACTGCCTCTGCAGAGGGCTGAAGCGAAGAAGAAAACATGAGGTTGCGAGACGGGAAGTGGGAGGCGCCTGTGCGGTGTAGGGTGGGTGGACAGGTACGCTACTGCCAGCACCCCCTTCTCTCCTTTCTTGTCCCCTCTTCCGGTGTCGCTGTGCATGCACGCCTGCTCTCCTCGCCGCCTCTCTCTCTCCAATGTCTCCACGGGCGTGCCACGACTTGCACACTGCCTTCGCTTTCCGTCCCTATCCTCTCACCTCGCCTTATTCCTATCGCGCTTTCCACCTTTTGGTTGTACGGCTCCCATCACAGCTACAGTTCGCCACGCCCACGATTGCATCTACACAACTTGAACGCCGCGGCCGTACCCGCCCCCTCCCTCCCTCCCCCTCATCCTGCTCTAGTGTCCTTCGCGCATCATGAGGATTGAGCAGTGTTCCTTCTGCAGTGCCCCGATCTACCCGGGGCACGGGCAGGTGTTTGTGCGCAACGACTGCAAGGTTTTTCGCTTCTGCTCTAGCAAGTGCCGCAAGAACTTCGGCATGAAGCGCAACCCGATGAAGCTGAAGTGGACGAAGACGTTCCGCAAGGCAAACGGCAAGGAGCTAGCGGTCGATAGCACCATGGACTTTGAGCAGCGCCGCAACATTCCTGTCAAGTACAACCGCGAACTGCTCGGCGACACGCTGAAGGTGATGAAGCGCGTCGAGAAGATCAAGCAGCGGCGTCAGGAGGACTTGTGGGCCCGGCGCATGGAGAAGGCCCGCCTTCAAGAGAAGCAAGAAGCTGCCTCGGCGCTTAAGCACAACATCGACTGGATCGAGGACGTCGAGATCAAGCACAAGGCGCGTGACGATCTGGTGGCCATCCAGCAGGAGCGCGAGGACAAGAAGGCGAAGCGCCGCGAGGCTAACAAGAAGCGTCACCAGAAGCAGCGCCTGGCCGAGAAGGCTACGGGCACGTCCGCCTTCCGTTCTGCCAAGAAGAAGTAGGCCCCCCCCCTCCCCCCTCCCCCCTCCCCCCTCCCCCCGCTCGCTTACTCACTCCCTCGCTGACTCCCATGTGTGCCCACAAGAAGAAGCGAGAGGGCAAACGACACGAAAAAGAAAAAAAAAACGAAGGGTGATGTGGATAAGCGGGTGCACGCGAAGCGCACACGCAGGGGTGGTGGTGGTGGGGAGGGATGGCGTCGTGTCTCGGGTCGTTCTCTCCGAACATTGGACCTGTTCTCGCCTCCGTGTCCTTGTCGTCTGCTTGTGCCTCCTCTCTCCCCGTATTCGTGTCTGCGTGCGTTTCTTCCTTTAACTTGCGCCGCTCACATACACCCGAGCTCGCTAGCGCCTAGGTGGGGGGGGGGGGATGCGAGTAGCGGCGGCGGCGCGCGCGGAGACGTGCTCCCTCTGGCGCGGCTGGCGAGTTCTGACGCGTCTTCTCCCCCCTCTTCCCCATCCTGTTTTCCCCTTTCTCTGGGCGGGCGGGGGGGGAGGGGTTCCGACGGCCGTCGTTGTGGCCGGCGTATTTTCGCATTGTTTGGCCCGCCTTTTAAGTGCTCTTCGTTTCTAATTTCGATTCCCTCCTTTGCGTGCTCGTCCTGTGGTGTGTCTCTCTCCCTTGGGTGGCGTGTCGGTGTCCGCGTGTGTCGATCGTGGTGTGCGTGTTAGTGTTGTCGATGGTGTCCGAGAGGGACGGGTGTCACGTGTGTGCGCTTCATGGCTCCCCCCTCCCTCCTCCGTCATCCTTCTTGGTTCCCTCTTTTGATCCGAGTAAACCGTTAAGCGCAGGCACTCCTTGATCAGCATACGAACGAACGAGCAACACAAGGACGTTCGGGGCAACGGCGTCGTGCACACACCGACGTACCCATAGACGGTATCCGTGGCTTGGGTGCATGGGATGGAGGGAGGTACAGTGCTGATACGGAATGCGCGTCTGTGCGCAGGTGTGCACCGCGACGTTGCTTTCCTGTCCCTCTCGCTCGTCCCCTTCGCCCGTGTCCATCTGGGTCTTCTCACCGCAGTCGTAGTCATCAGCTGACGCTGTATTATCTAGACGGAAACAGCGCGGGCCGTCTTCCGTGGCGGCTCCCCTGCACCCTCTCCATGTCAACCACCCCAGCCCTCATCACGGCATCCCGCTTCTCACTGTACGACATGCCTGTGCCCCTGTTTGTGTGTGCGCTTCTCTCCTTCGTCGCGGTCCCCTGGTTATCATCGCCATGTCCCACCACTTTGCCATTCTCTGCTTCCGCGGCCCGATTTCTTTTCGTTGGCGCCCCTGTTCTCTGTCTCCCCCTCTCTCTTTCTCTGGTGGGAGTGGGCCGCGCACAGCGAGAGCGCAACGAGTCACCGTTGACGTTTTATCTTTTGATTTACATTATTCTCCCTTCCCCACCCACCCACCCACCCGGCCGGCCAGCCTTCTGCTTTTCTTCACGCCCCCGCTTGGTGCGCCGGCGCCCATCCTTCGTAGGGCGGCGCGGCGGCGAACGGAGGAAGACAAATACGAGAGAGGCCGAAGAGCAAGCAAAACGAGGGGGATTGAGGGGGGAGACGCGCACGCCACACGCACACGCGCACACTGTCGTGGGCATCTCAATACTGCTGTGTGCCTGCGCATGTGTGTGGGTCTCTCTGCCTCCCTCTCTCTGAAGGGCCCGCCCCATCGACACCCTGAAGCGTAGGCAACCATAAAAAGCAAGGGCACGGCGCCCGGTAGTGAGCTCCGTTGGCACTCCTCCCTCCCACGCACCCACCTCTTTAAAGACTGGGAGGCGCTACAGCTTCAACAAGGGACACTCAAGGTAGAGCACATCACATCACAGCACAGGGCCATCGCGGCAAGCCTGAAGCGGCAGTTGACAATATCGCAGTCTTGACATGGTGCTCACACGATCGCAGGCCAAGCGCGGTCGCAGCAGCGACGCTGGGGATGACGGCGACAGCAGTGTAGTTGGCTCGATCTCTTCGGACGCTGACACCTCAGACAGCGACGATGCCCATCGCGAATCAACAGTGAAGTCGAGGTCGTCTTTTGCTGAGACAACACCCATAAGGAACGGCAGCTTGGCGAGTGGGCAGCGTGGCGCATCGCTGCTTGCGTCGCCGCAGGGAGAGCAACTTGGCCGCGGATGTCGAGTGTCACATGCCACCGTCTCCCTCGACGAGCAGTATCTCGCGGCCTCGTTGCGTCGCTCGAAACCTCTGCAACGCAGCCCGGGACACCGTGGCAACGACGGGGTCGGCGTCGCAAGGACGAGAGGCAGCGACGAAGAAGACGATGGCCTCGCCATCCACTCCCGATACCCGCAACGGGAGGCAGCGAGGAAGGCGGTGGAAACTCTTCGCAGCATGATCGCTCACTCCAACGGGGCTGCCAGACGTGGCGGTAGTGGCGCGGCTGACGATGAGGACAGCGACAGCAACAGCATGGGGGCTTTCAACTTCCGCCATCACCCGGAACTGGAGGAGGAGATAAAGAAGAGTCGCGAGATGCATCGGCGGCGATGCCACAACAGGAACAGTGATAGCGACGATGACGAGGAGGAGTCCACCGCCTCTTCTTCCTCCGAGGAATTGGCCGATGAGAATGCCCCTGCCAGGCGAGCCACGCGCGGGCGGCCTCGCCTCTCGACGGACTGGCGTGGCAGCGCGGCGGCACAGTCGTCAAACTCCCCAGCAGGGGCGACGACACGTCGCGCCCGCGCTGCCGACGCTGATGCCGTGTCGATCGACTCGTCCATCAGCGACGCCTCCATGCGGGAAGAAAGTGTCGAGCGGATGGCGCAGCAGGACCAGCGCGCCGGCCCTTCCTCACCCTCCAGCGAAAGCGGTGAAGGCAGTCTCACTGGCGACTTCATGACGGAGGCGCAGCGGCGCCACGCCGTCCGCCAAGCCCGCGAAAGCGTCACCGAGAACATCAACATCAACCACTACATGGCGGACGCCGTCGGCGTGAAGGACTCGAGGAAAGTCCGCCGCCGCCAACTGGACCGGCGCTACCGCTGGCTGATGCACCAGGAAGAGGATGCGCGGATGCGGGGCGACGGCTATGGCGGCGGCGCAGGCGCAGCGGACGGCGGGAGTGGCGGCGCGACGACAACGGCGAACGGGGCGCTGGGGGACATCTCCCCCTTGCAGATCGATGATGGCATCACCTTCGACAGCGTTGGCGGTCTGCCTGAGCACATAGTGACGCTGCGAGAGATGGTGTTGCTCCCGCTGCTCTACCCGGATCTGTTCGAGCGCCTTGACCTCAAGGCACCGCGCGGTGTGCTCTTCGTCGGCCCGCCTGGCACGGGGAAGACACTGATGGCTCGCGCGCTCGCCAACGAGGGGTCGGGGTTTGCGCGCGGCAGCAACACAGGCGAGGCGACACCGTCGCAGCAGCAGCAGCGCATCACGTTCTTTGTTCGAAAAGGTGCGGATTTACTCTCGAAGTGGGTAGGCGAAAGTGAGCGCCAGCTGAAACTTCTCTTCGAGGAGGCGAAGCGGCTGCAGCCGAGCATCATCTTCTTCGACGAGGTGGACGGCCTCGCACCAGCGCGGCACGCCAAGGCGGAGCAGACGCAGGCCGCCCTCGTCTCGACGTTGCTGGCGCTCCTGGACGGTCTGGAGGACCGCGGACAGGTGGTCGTGATTGGGGCGACGAACCGGCCAGACACACTGGACCCCGCCCTGCGCCGCCCCGGTAGGTTTGATCGGGAGCTTGTGTTTCCGCTCCCAGATGCGGCGGCGCGGCGACACATCTTGACCATTCAACTGGCGAAGAAGGCGATGCCTGGTAATGCGGCACAGCGCGCAGCCCTCTTGAAGGACTTGGTCGAGATGACTGAGGGCTACACTGGCGCCGACCTGGCTGCGCTGTGCACCGAAGCTAGTCTTCACCGCCTCCGCTCGGCACTTCCGCAGCTCTACCTCAGCAGCCAGCGCTTGTTAGTGCCACGCGACGTGGAGAAGACACAGCTGCACGTGCGCACCGAGGACTTCTACGCCGCAGCTCAACTGATGCAGCCATCGCTGCGCCGCCCTCGCAACCGCGGTGCCAGCGGAGTGGCGGATTCCTTTCTGGACCCGTACATCGAAGTGCTGCTGCGCGGCACGCGCGACGCGACGCTCGCGGCATTGGCGCCGTCGTGGTCTCTGGTCGACAAGGCGTTGCGGGCCGGCTCACGCGACTGTCAAGATATGGCTACGGCGCTCCGCTCACTCTGCACGGTTCCGATCCCGCAGCCACCGCGACCATGCTTGCTTGTGCTCCGTGAGGCATCGGACGATTGGTCATCATCTTGGTGCGCCCCCGCTGCCGCGCCTGTCGATCGGTCAGGAGAGCAGCATCAGCAGCAGCGCGCACTACGGCTGCATCACCTGGCGATTAGTCTGCTCAAGGGACTACCACGCCTGCCGCAGCTCACGGTTCACCTGCCCCAGCTTTGCTGGGATGACAGTGAGTCGAGAGGAACCTGGCGCGCCTCGACCTCAGTCGCGGACGACTGCCTGGGCGGCGGATCGGGCAGTGGCTTTGCGGGCATCAGCTTCACGCACATGAGCCACGTGGTGGACTCGGTGCGCCAGTGCAGCCCGTGCGTCGTGTACTTGAGCGGTGTGGAAGAGTGGCTGAGGGGAACTAGCGCAGAGCAAGAGACGACAGCCATTGACTTGTCTTCAGACGACGAAGGGGTAGTCCACATCGGCTCCGAGGCGGCATCGCATACGGACCTCTCACGGCCCGACGCCTTCACCACTTCCGCAGATGCCACGGTGGTTATCGATCCTGCAGAGCGCCCGCCACCCGTGCACCACCAGCAGCTCTCTCGCAGGCGGCAGCATCTATTAGAGATGCTCCGCTACTACCTGAACACAATGGCTGACACGGACGTCATCTTCGTGCTTCCCTGCGCGACGGCTGCGACGTGCGAGCTGCTCATCGGACCTGAGAGCCCTGCCCCCGCCACTTCCAAACCGCGGACTGCGGCGACGGCATTATCCCCACAACAGCTGGACTCCCTGTCGCCATCTTCACCGACTCTCCAAGCAGACCCACCGAGCGCGGTGCAGCTCAGGCGCTTCTCGGCGCGGCAGCAGCTTCTGCACCCGCAGTTCTCGTTGGTGGTCGCAGCCGTATCCGCCGCACCACTGCCGAATGACCTGCGCCACTTCGTGGAGTACGTCTACCGCATCGTTGCCATGACGCTTCAGCTGCACCACCGCACCGCTGTGGGCAATGCAACGGGCGACCCTCAAAAGCTGCACGGGGGGACGAGGGCGGCGGCGGCGGCTGTCGGGCCTTGCGGTGCACTCGTGGTAGACGAAGCGCCGCCGTCGTCACCGCTCTCCGCCGCTAATCTGCGTGCTCGCCGGCGCGCCGACCGTGCCCAACGGTCCGAGCTCTGGCGCAAGGTCGAGTACCGCCGCCTGCAGCTGCGCCACGTACTGATGAAGTGGATGAGTCAGTATATCAACTCGGGCAAGTTCAAACTGTTGGCCAGCGCCGACCTCGACTTCGCTGCTGATAACCCGCAGCTCAAGTCGTGGCAGCAGCACACGCGTCACCATCGCATTGGTCTGCAGGACATCCTCGAGAAGATCGAGGACGAGGCGTACGTGTGTCTCTCACAGTACCACGACGATATTGACCAGCTCGTGCGCAACGTGCGCTCTTTTTTCCGCACGCGGGCGGCGCAGGATCAGCGCTACCGCCTCAAGGCGCTGGACCTGAAGGAGACCTGCCTGCTGAATATGTACAGGCTGAACCGCGCCGTCATCCGCTTCTGCGAGGAGACGCGCGACGTTCACGAGCCCTCGTCGGATGAGGATGCAGCGGACATGGGAGAGGAGCAGCGCGTTGGGACCGAGGGGCCAGGGCGAGATCCCACCGCGCTTGTCTCCAAGGACGCGGACCCGGCCCTCATCGCAGAGCGGTCTCGCCGGGCCATGAGCTTCACTCAGCGTCCCTCGGCCTCGGTGCGGCGGAAGCCGCGGCGGTACTACGGAGAACGGAGTCGTCGCCGAAAGCCCAGGAACGACTCGAAGGCAGAAGCGAGGAAGACGGCAGACGAAGTGGTGCTGCCGAGCGACGGCGGTGGCGACGACGATAGCGGTCACGGTGATGAGGAGGATGAGCAAGTTTCGAACGAAGGCTCAGCCAGTGAGAAGAAAGCGGCAGCAGCAGCAGTAGAGGAGGAGGACAGCACAGTGAACGGTAGCCACACGTCTGCTTCTGGTGTGGCCAAGGGCGGAGGATCTGTCTTGATCACTGCCTCATCGGTCCAGGACTGGGCATGCGGCCTTCTTGCTTCCCTGTCCTACACACGCCTCTCCCAAGTCTTCAAGTCGATGATGCGTGGACTAGAGATGGAGGTGCGCAGTGTAGAGTGTCAGGTGGCGTCGACCGTGCTGCCTGGTGAGGCTGGAAAGCCGAATGACGCTGCAGGCATTCCACTAATAGTGGCGGGGGATAGTGAGGGAGCACCAGATGCGTACGCCGCGACGGTGTTCAGGCAGCTTCTACTCGCAGCAGTCGGTGAGTGAGTCCATACAAGGAGGAGAGGGTGGATAGGACGGATGATATCTGCCAACACTCTTTGCGCATCCAACGCTGCGCACTCTTGTGCCCTCGATACGCCACGACAGGTGAAGCGGTGGTGCCGCTGTACTGCTTGGTGGTGGTGGTGGTGTGTGTGTGGGGGGGGTGGGAGCGTGCCTCATGCCACAGCCACGCACGGCGACGAGTGAATCATCATCATCTGAAGAAGCACAGGCAGAAAAAAACGAAATGAAGGGCGTGTGCCTTTTCATCCGCGGCCGCTGCTGCCAGGCGCCCGCAGGATACGCCCGGCGAGTGGGCGAGGGATGAGAGGGGAGCCGGTCACGCTCCCTCAATGGTTGTTTTCGGCGCGCTTGCATACATCGCCCCGCCCTTTTTGCGTGTATGTCCGTGCAGGAGAGCTGGGCGTGGCGCACACACGTTGAACTGCAGGAAAAACGGTGTGTGAGAGAGGGAGGGGGGGCGGGGGCGGGGGGGGAAACAACACCAACAAAAGGTGTCGTGCCGTGCGAACATGCCTTTACTCTTTACAGTCCGCGCTGAGCTCTCCCTCCCACCCCTCCACTGTGACGGTCACACAATCGTGCCGCGCTCACTCCACGTCCCATTTTCCTCGCACCACACACCGCTGATCGCCATCATGTACACATCAACACATACGCAGGTTCGTAAAGTGCGCCCACTCACACAGGAGCGTAGAGAAATACAGCTACGTCCGTTTCTTGCGATGTCCTCGTCCCTCGCATGCGAAATCGCGCAGCTGCACGAGCTATTCAAGCTTGGTGCTCTGACACAAGAGGAATTTAACGAGGCCAAGCAGGCAACCATCCGCAGCTTCAAGACCACTGCCGCTGCCCCGGCTACATCGGCGCCAGCGCCAGCCGTAAGCAGCGCATCTCTCTCTGAGCCGCCAGCATCCTCGTTACTCACACCCGCGAAGCAACAGCCGGACTCGAGCGCGTCCCCTGGCTATACGGAGACGGATGCAGGGGGGCAACTCGCGCCTCCGTCTCCGAAGGCGTCTGCATCTCCGTCGGTACACGCAGTGGCAGCAACGCGCTCGAGAACCTTCGAAGAATGGAAAGAGCTCTGGGACACCGCTACGGTTTGCACTCCTGCTGCCACTGCTTCAACCTCCTCAGCGCCTCCTGACGCCTTTGACGCACGCATGCAGGCTCTTCGCTGCCTGTCGCGTCTTTTGTGCAATGTGCGGATGTACCCGGCGGAGCCCAAGTACAGGAGGATTCGTGAATCGAACAGGATCATCGCACATGAGCTGATGTCCGTAGCGGAAGCCAGTGGGGCGGTGCTCAACTTCGCCGGGTTTGTGCGGGAGCGAGACAAGGAAGGTGCATCGCCGAGCGCTTCACCGACTGGTGCAGCAACGCACTGCTGGGTGCTGCATGGAGAAGCTACGGCGGCGGCAGTGGCAGGCAAGGCTGCGGCCGCGGTACGTCTCGTCGACAAGCTGCTCGAGTACTTTGGCGAGCAGCAATCCCGGCGGTATCGCGTGCAGCAGCTGTGGCGCTCGGTCGCGTTGGAGGTGCGACTCGAGCGTGCCGCCCGTGGCGCTGACTCGAGCAGTCCTCTGCAGGACGTGTCAAGCCATCCTAAGGAGGTGAACGATGAAGAAGAGAATGAGCACGGCAAGGGTGGACGGGGTGCAGCGGCGCGGTCCGCTGAGAGCGAAGCGCCATCACCTCCTCAAGCGCTGCTATCGTACTTGGTGGAGTGCTACACCGTGGACGAGGCTGGTGATGGTCTTTTCTCGTCCATGCACCACCTGCAGACCCTGCAGCGACTGTACGAAGAGGCGGCGGCGCACATCGCGGCTGGCGCGCAGCCGTCATTGTCCCATTCACTTTTGCGCACGGCCGAAGTTTACGGTGCGGTGGTGCAGCAGCGCGGTGCCGTTGAGCTACTCATGTACGGCTGCGGTGCTTGCTTCCATCCGCCGCCCGTAGCGACACAGCGCGTTCTTGCACCCACCGCATCGACGCCGCTGGCAGCGTCGTCCACGCCGTGTAGTCGTGACACAGCCAACGACTACACAGTTCAGCTCATCCCCTCTGACACGCCGGACGCCTCCGAGTTTGCGACCCGCTGCTTACGGCTACTGCAGCGCCTGCGCCGCGAGGTGGAGCGGGTGCAACAGGAACGCACTCGTGCTGCCCGGCAGGCAGCAGAGGCCTCCATGCGGCAAGAGCTGAAGCGGGAGCGGCAACGGCGGCAACTGGAGAAGAATAGCGGTCGGGACGAAATGCCCGCGGACGAGCAGACGCAGCAACGGCACCAGCGTCGCCGAACACACCGGCGGGGGCACGGTGTCCATCGAAGAGCGGGCTCATCCTCCCCCACCTCCTCCTCCTCCTCGGCAGCCTCTGCTTCCTCACGCGGCGAGGCAACGAAGTCTGAGGGGCACCGCATCCCGCTGGCGGAGGCTTTGGCGATACTAATGGGCAAGAAGAGTCCACCGCCGAGCCGACCGCCACCTGCGTCGTCGTCATGAAGGCGCGGTGGACAGAGAACTGCGCTGCGCCAAGGAAAGCAGAAGCGGCGGCAACGAGAATAAAATCACGTCAGCGATCTACGCGCTGCTTCTGTGTATGTCGCTTTTCTTTTGCAGAGTCCACGCC